>NC_063052.1:16391413-16748913 GCF_018812025.1 Megalobrama amblycephala | reverse complement strand
GGGGGTTGGTTTATATTGTCAAGCAGCCATTGGAGTATCATCACTGGTAGCTGCCAAGACACTCCCTAGCAACCAAACAGAGTACCCTAGCAACCGTTTGCAAAATCTATATCTCTGCATCAGAACATCGTAGAGACATGGCGGTTGGCTCTTTTGACTCATGCTAGCAATCTGGACTTCCAACATGCTAGCAGTGAATAGCTACATGCTAATAGTGATTAGCTAAGTGCTAAAGTGGGCTAAGAACATGTTAATAACTCTATAAAAACTCCATACTATCTATCTATCTATCTATCTATCTATCTATCTATCTATCTATCTATCTATCTATCTATCTATCTATCTATCTATCTATCTATCTATTAAACTTAAACTTTCAATCTGAAAACTTTTAAAACTACTTCAAACTTTCTGGACCGGCTTTTTCAAGCCAACTTAAAGTTTGTCTCGACAAACTTTTTTATCTAGTTGCTGTTGCTGCAGAGCAAGTACTGTACTGGGACTTGTACTGCCAATACATACACGACACGCTGCTGTGAGCAAGTAAGACATGCTGCTGCTGTACAATATAGCGTACATGAATTACCCATAGCAGATCTATGCAGGTGGAGCTGGGGAAGGTGGAGGGTTTAGCACGCAAGCTCATTGGTTCCTGCTGTATCAGTAGCCAGTCAGCTGTGCCCTATAGATAACAAAGTGATTACAAGCAGGTTCAGTTAAAGGACCTATTAGCCTGCGCCATCTAGAGTTTCATGACAGAACTTTGTATTTATTTATTATTTCAGATCAGTTATTTTTTTGCTTATTTAAAGCTGCAGTCTGTAACTTTTTTTGGTTAAAAATGATCCAAAATCAATTTTTGAGCAAGTACATAACCAGCCAGTGTTCAAAACTATCTCATTATCTTAGCTCGATTCACATGGTAAGCTTGTAATAATGTTTTATAATAAGAGCGACATGGTGGATTTCCGCGGGAAATTTGAGCATGCAGCCATTCGTCATTGCGTCATTACGTCACGTCTGTAAACAGAAAGGAAGGTGTCCCGTCCAGGCTAGTTGGTTTTATCATGTGAGGATGCTGCTTGTAGCGGATCATTTTTAGCCTTTTCTCACAGCAGCTGAAATAATTAAACTTCTCATTTTGATGACGGATTGTAATCGAGAAAGGTCCAAATGACAATCGTCAGTGACAACTGGAGATTCACCTGTAGTCAAAAATCAAAAGACTTTGGACTGTGGAGTGGCTACACAAATTGAAATCTACAGGTAACGCTAATATACACTAAATACACATAGTCACGTAATGCTGATGTTTTTAACATTAACAGTTTGAGAACAAAGTATAACAGTAATAATAATTTGCACGGTTTGGCATGATCTGAGCTAAGCGATCGTTAGATTTAATCATCATTGGAAGTGCAATTTATTGTAGGCCTAATGCTTTTTTCCTCAGTTGGACAGAACAAAAGTGGCAGACATGTTACTTACTTGTTCAGATGATATTTTCCAGTGAAAATTATTTTATTGGTCATACTTTCAAGATGTAGAATCTGTGATTCTGAAGTACAGTATCCACACCGGTGCGGTGATTGACAGCAAGCATTAGATTCATCCACGCTGACGAGCTGTGCCGAGGCACAACGCACATACAGATAACTATTCCGCATATGACTGCAATTGCAGGTTTCAAACAGAGATGGCGACAAAGAAGAAAAATCGCCGACTGCAGCTTTAAGATCTTAAGATGTTTTTCCGGCCAAACATTATCCATTGTCCATAATGTTTTTCCGGCCAAAAAACGGAAATGTAATTTTCGGACGAAATTTCGGTGCATCCCTAAAATGCTATTTGCAAATTCTATTTGCTTTTGACGTGACGCAATGCTCGCATCCTGTGTAGGCAAATGTCAACCGTTAAGCGACTAAACGCCAGTGGGCGGGGCTTATGGTGCGATGATGTAAAACTATTGTCTCGCTCTGGAGGTAGACATATGCAAATGTATTTGCCCATGTGATGTCACAAAATATCCAGGATGTTTTAATGTTACATAGATGTCTTTTATTTCAAAAGATCAAGTTTTTGATCAAGGATTTGATTTCTCATGTCATAACCCCTTTAAAGTGTTTTCAGTAAGTGAAATAAAGCTGAAATAAAATACAAATATTATATGAAAAACTAAAGTAAAAACTTAAATGAAAATTAGTAATAAAGCAATTAAAATAAAATAAAGTAACATCAATTAAAGCTAAATATACAATAAAAGTATATAACGATAAAACAACAAATTAACATAAAATCTCATTCAAACTATTAATAACACCTACTATAGTTAAAAAATACTGAAATGTCAATGTGATGGAGGGGTACTTGAGCCTTACACATAGGCCTGTAAGAAAAAAGGTTGGGAAACACTGCTATATAGAAACCTAATTCTACCACACAAGGTCATATGCAGATACTTTAATATTGCTGAGCTAGAAATATTCTTTTTGACTCGCAAGCATATTGCTGCATTTAAAAACTCAAGTCAGCTTGCAAAACAGCAACAAGTTTGGTTTATCACTGTCGATTGACTCAAGTGTTGGTGGAACAACTTTACAAACGTACAAACTCCATCTTTTGAGAAATCGCAAGGGTTATAATGTCAATAACACTATCATAAATTCAGTTGGATCAAAACAGACCTTGAATTGTAAATGACTACTTAAATCAAACGTCCTATCAGATGTTTACTTCTGCAGGAACTACAGTCGCTCTCTCCACTGCACGCATGACTCTGGTTAACCCTGAGATCAGCCATTCTTCTGCTGTCTGTGACAAATCCAGGTCTCTAGTGATAGAACATGTGAGGTTTAACATGAATTGGAAGTAAATATTGATACAAATAGTAATGATTTACTGCAAAAGTGCCATTATCTGTTGATGAATACGGTCTTATGTATGATAACCCTTGGGAAAATTTTAGAATCTATACAACCTCTCTGATGCTTTGTCCTTTTGACTAGATAACCATGAAAACTCACTTTACTGTCTGATTGGATTTGGGAAGGAGTTTTGAACAGATGAGTGTATGTATATATATATATATATATATATATATATATATATATAAAATAAATGTTTTATTTATTTTCAAAAGCACAAAGTCTTGTTGTTATTGCACACAAATAAAAGAAGACCCTTTACAGTTTCAAATGTTATCTTATCTTTATGACCAAAAATGAGTATCTTATAGGGGTGTACATATTACGATACTGAACTCACGATACAATATTATTGCGATACTCCAAGACATATGTGACCCTGGACCACAAAACCATACAAGTCACACGGGTATATTTGTAGCAATAGCCAACAATACATTGTATGGGTCAAAATGATACATTTTTCTTTTATGCCAAAAATCATAAGGATATTAAGTAAAGATCTTGTTCCATGAAGATATTTTGTAAATTTCCTACCATAAATATATCAAAAATGTATTTTTGTGAGTGGATTTTCTCAATATTTTCTCAATATTTTGATTTTTTTTTGCACCCTCAGATTCCAGATTTTTAAATAGTTGTATCTCGGCCAAACATTGTCCTGTCTTAACAAACCATACATCAATGGAAAGCTTATTTATTCAGCTTCCAGATGATATCAAATCCATTTCAAATATTGTTAAAGGTTAACAAAAAATGCTAAATTTGGTATTACATTGGGTATTTTCTGGCATAGAACCACATGAATCAGCATTTACTATCTGTCCGTCACAGACTGTGAGACTTCGCCACTTTCTGAGGAATATTTTTTCTGTGACTAACCGACTAATTCGCCTCTTCTCATCGACTAACTAGGGGCACCCCTAATAATGTCACAAACAATTTCAATTAAAGCTGTTCCTCTGAACTTTTTTTTTTATTAAAAAATCCTGAAAAACATGCCACGGTTTCTACAAAAACATTAAAAAGAAGATTTTTTTTTTTTTCTTTTCCCTAGCAATCGGAGTATTAAAATGAATTCTGAAGTATCATGTTGCACTGAAGACTGACATAATGGCTGATGAAAATTTAGCTTTGCCATAACAGGAATAAATTACATTTAAAGTATATTAAAATAGAAAACATTTACTTTAAATTAGATTTTTTCGTTCATTTTGTCACATCGCATTAAAGTAATAGCCTAACTCTCTTCACCAAGCTGCATGATTTGCAATATCATTCTTATCCATAGCCAAATGGCATACACCAAAATACTTTAAGTTATGGGTAAACATCTCAGACAAACATCTCTATCTAGGAGTCACTGTAGGTCAACCAAAGCCAGCCGTCTCCTGTCATTACAACTGAGTCAGCCGCCAACATGCTCACCATTGCTGTGTAACACAACAGACTCTTTAGCTACTGATCTGGTGTCTGTTTTGGGTTGTTTTTTTTTGTAAGTTAAACACTATCTAGTAGACGTCTGATCTGTTATCAGGGTAAAAGGACACATTAAAACCCACAGTGCTTGAAATGTTTGGGTAAAATGCTGAAACTAATCTAGTCTCATAAACACACAAGGGTGGAGGAAGCCATCAGACTTCTTGATCAGAGGTTACTGTAGTTCACCCTGGAGAAAAGAAGTGTACGCAGAGACGTCCTGTAGTAACCTCACAGTACACACAGCAAGCCAAACAATCTGACTAATCTGTCAGCTCACTTTGTGAGTGTGGCACACGTCATGTGTTTAGTCTCCATGGTGCTGTACTACATTATGATGACCCATCTACAAAAATGACAGTTTCAGATCTCTAATCTCATGTCCTGAATGTATAATTTTGGTTTGCCATAAATATGAGACTGAAACTATATTTTTTCATTATTTGGAGTGCTTGGTGCTTGCCTGTGCAAAAGCTCCTCATTTAACTAATAATTCTCTTTCCCTTTCCTTCTGATATTATTCTGTAGTTGCTGCTATTTTACCATGTTACAAGCATCTTTTACAAGCGTAGTAAAGAAGTGCTTTTGAAAACATGCTGTAAATGACCTTTGACGTTCACTTAAGACATAAAGTTTGCATAAAGTTTTCAAATTACTGATTTGATCTAACAATCTATGTTGTTTAATGCTCTCATTCAACCTACATCCTATAGTGAATAAATATTTGCAAGAATTACAAGCGCGGAACCTGCGGGAATTAGTAAAATTCTGCACAATACCCACAATCCAACCCAAAATTCAAGTCCTGCCCTACATAGGATGTTGATTGTCAGTCATTTTTGCAAGAGCTTTCATTTTTATTGCAAAATAAATTGGATTTTGAAAGGTTTCCTTGCAACAAAAACAAGGTGTTGACATGTGTGGGTTGCGGAGAGTTTGACGAGAGTGAGAGGCTGTGTGAAAGAAGCAGTTGCTGTTGATTTATTCCCAAGACTGACCTCAGGGTCACATGCGCGGTTGGATCAAAGTCATCATTTTCAATTCTCTGGAAACCTTTCCATTTCTGCTGACATGAAACGGCATTGCAGCGTTATAAACAAGTACTGGAAGTGGCACAATGTGACAGGATGTGTAGACCTATTTGTTGGAGTGTGTGTGTGTGTGTGTGTGTCTATAGGACATTTTTTCCATCCTTTTCCTTTAGTGCTGTAATGAACTGCCAAACACGTTAGAAACTGCAGACTCACCAGTTAAATTTTGACAGAGTTGAACCTTGTCAGAGTCATGCTCTTATTGATTGAACTGTCACTACTCTTGTATTAGCGCTGAGCAGTTTATTTGCAGTTTCTGTAATACTTGTAGTCTTGAATACTTGGAGAAACTGAAAGCTATCCATTAGCATTGCCATTTTTTAGTTACTTGACTCGTGGACGAACCCCTGGAAAATGCTGTCTTTCCCATACTGTTTTTCAATCAACTGATGCATAAATACCATGTGACTAATCACTTTAGAGCTGCAGGAAAAAGTCATGTTATATGCGTTTGTCATTTTGTATTTAAACGGTCTTTGTACATTTTGGTTAGGGGTGGCTGAAATGCAACTTTACACACAACTGCCAGCCTGCATGAAGAGTTTCTTGAGACTCCAGAGACAACAGCAGCTTCAAATATCTGTTTGCTGCTCAACAGTGACCCTTTTAATACAATTCATTTGTTAGACAGAAACTTCCCTTAATAATCCTTTATCTGACCATTTTCTTCTGTGCTCTAAATCACTCACAAACCTTTTGACAATCTCTATTCAGTTTTTGCAAAATATTAGTTGTTTTATGCCTTTTGCAAGAAATTGCACCATTTCATGCTTTTCATCTTCAGAAAGATCTTTCTTCCTCCCCATATTGCATGAGAACTGTGACTTGCTTAATAATGTGGAACAACCTCTTTAAGTAGGTTTCTCTGTAAGACCTGACAAACTACTTAACCTAAGCCCTGACAAACTACTTAACTAACCTGTCTGAGATTGATATCTATGGAAGCTTGTTTTCGCCACTGAATAAAAATTTATAATTGCAACTTTTTATCTCGCAATTCTGACTTTTTTCTCTGAATTGCGTTATATAAACAAGCTATTGCGAGCTATAAAGTCACAATTGCGAGCTATAAAGTCACAATTGTATAAAATGTATAATTGCGACTTTTTATCTCGCAATTCTGACTTTTTTCTCTGAATTGCGTTATATATACAAGCTATTGCGAGCTATAAAGTCAAAATTGCGAGCTAAAGTCACAATTGCGAGCTATAAAGTCACAATTGCAAACTATAAAGTCACAATTGCAAACTATAAAGTCACAATTGCGAGCCATAAAGTCACAATTGCGTGATATAAAGTCACAATTGCGTGATATAAAGTCACAATTGCGTGATATAAAGTCACAATTGCGAGCTATAAAGTCACAATTGCGAGCTATAAAGTCACAATTGCGAGCTATAAAGTCACAATTGCGAGCTAAAGTCACAATTGCAAGCTATAAAGTCACAATTGCGAGCTATAAAGTCACAATTGCGTGATATAAAGTCACAATTGCGTGATATAAAGTCACAATTGCGAGCTGTAAAGTCACAATTGCGAGCTATAAAGTCACAATTGTATAAAATGTATAATTGCGACTTTTTATCTCGCAATTCTGACTTTTTTCTCTGAATTGCGTTATATAAACAAGCTATTGCGAGCTATAAAGTCACAATTGCGAGCTATAAAGTCACAATTGAGTGATATAAAGTCACAATTGCGAGCTATAAAGTCACAATTGTATAAAATGTATAATTGCGACTTTTTATCTCGCAATTCTGACTTTTTTCTCTGAATTGCGTTATATAAACAAGCTATTGCGAGCTATAAAGTAAAAATTGCGAGCTAAAGTCACAATTGCGAGCTATAAAGTCACAATTGCGAGCTATAAAGTCACAATTGCAAACTATAAAGTCACAATTGCAAACTATAAAGTCACAATTGCGAGCCATAAAGTCACAATTGCGTGATATAAAGTCACAATTGCGTGATATAAAGTCACAATTGCGAGCTATAAAGTCACAATTGCGAGCTATAAAGTCACAATTGCGAGCTAAAGTCACAATTGCAAGCTATAAAGTCACAATTGCTAGCTATAAAGTCACAATTGCGTGATATAAAGTCACAATTGCGTGATATAAAGTCACAATTGCGAGCTGTAAAGTCACAATTGCGAGCTATAAAGTCACAATTGTATAAAATGTATAATTGCGACTTTTTATCTCGCAATTCTGACTTTTTTCTCTGAATTGCGTTATATAAACAAGCTATTGCGAGCTATAAAGTCACAATTGCGAGCTATAAAGTCACAATTGCTAGCTATAAAGTCACAATTGCGAACTATAAAGTCACAATTGCTAGCTATAAAGTCACAATTGCGAACTATAAAGTCACAATTGCGTGATATAAAGTCACAATTGCGAGCTATAAAGTCACAATTGCGAGCTATAAAGTCACAATTGCGAACTATAAAGTCACAATTGCGAGCCATAAAGTCACAATTGCGTGATATAAAGTCACAATTGCGAGCTATAAAGTCACAATTGCGTGATATAAAGTCACAATTGCGAGCTATAAAGTCACAATTGCGTGATTTAAAGTCACAATTGCGAACTATAAAGTCACAATTGCGAGCTATAAAGTCACAATTGCGAGCTATAAAGTCACAATTGCGAGCTATAAAGTCACAATTGCAAGCTATAAAGTCACAATTGCGAGCTATAAAGTCACAATTGCGTGATATAAAGTCACAATTGCGAGCTATAAAGTCACAATTGCGAGCTATAAAGTCACAATTGCGAACTATAAAGTCACAATTGCGAGCCATAAAGTCACAATTGCGTGATATAAAGTCACAATTGCGAGCTATAAAGTCACAATTGCGTGATATAAAGTCACAATTGCGAGCTATAAAGTCACAATTGCGTGATTTAAAGTCACAATTGCGAGCTATAAAGTCACAATTGCGTGATTTAAAGTCACAATTGCGAACTATAAAGTCACAATTGCGAGCTATAAAGTCACAATTGCGAGCTATAAAGTCACAATTGCGAGCTATAAAGTCACAATTGCGAGCTATAAAGTCACAATTGCGAGCTATAAAGTCACAATTGCGTGATATAAAGTCACAATTGCGTGATATAAAGTCACAATTGCGAGCTGTAAAGTCACAATTGCGAGCTATAAAGTCACAATTGTATAAAATGTATAATTGCGACTTTTTATCTCGCAATTCTGACTTTTTTCTCTGAATTGCGTTATATAAACAAGCTATTGCGAGCTATAAAGTCAAAATTGCGAGCTATAAAGTCACAATTGCGTGATATAAAGTCACAATTGCGTGATATAAAGTCACAATTGCGAGCTGTAAAGTCACAATTGCGAGCTATAAAGTCACAATTGTATAAAATGTATAATTGCGACTTTTTATCTCGCAATTCTGACTTTTTTCTCTGAATTGCGTTATATAAACAAGCTATTGCGAGCTATAAAGTCAAAATTGCGAGCTATAAAGTCACAATTGCGTGATATAAAGTCACAATTGCGTGATATAAAGTCACAATTGCGAGCTGTAAAGTCACAATTGCGAGCTATAAAGTCACAATTGTATAAAATGTATAATTGCGACTTTTTATCTCGCAATTCTGACTTTTTTCTCTGAATTGCGTTATATAAACAAGCTATTGCGAGCTATAAAGTCAAAATTGCGAGCTATAAAGTCACAATTGCGTGATATAAAGTCACAATTGCGTGATATAAAGTCACAATTGCGAGCTGTAAAGTCACAATTGCGAGCTATAAAGTCACAATTGTATAAAATGTATAATTGCGACTTTTTATCTCGCAATTCTGACTTTTTTCTCTGAATTGCGTTATATAAACAAGCTATTGCGAGCTATAAAGTCAAAATTGCGAGCTAAAGTCACAATTGCGAGCTATAAAGTCACAATTGCGAGCTATAAAGTCACAATTGCAAACTATAAAGTCACAATTGCAAACTATAAAGTCACAATTGCGAGCCATAAAGTCACAATTGCGTGATATAAAGTCACAATTGCGTGATTTAAAGTCACAATTGCGAACTATAATGTCACAATTGCGAGCCATAAAGTCACAATTGCGAGCCATAAAGTCACAATTGCGTGATATAAAGTCACAATTGCGAGCTATAAAGTCACAATTGCGAGCTATAAAGTCACAATTGCGAGCTATAAAGTCACAATTGCGAGCTATAAAGTCACAATTGCGAGCTAAAGTCACAATTGCAAGCTATAAAGTCACAATTGCGAGCTATAAAGTCATAATTGCGTGATATAAAGTCACAATTGTATAAAATGTATAATTGCGACTTTTTATCTCGCAATTCTGACTTTTTTCTCTGAATTGCGTTATATAAACAAGCTATTGCGAGCTATAAAGTCACAATTGCGAGCTATAAAGTCACAATTGCTAGCTATAAAGTCACAATTGCGAACTATAAAGTCACAATTGCTAGCTATAAAGTCACAATTGCGAACTATAAAGTCACAATTGCGTGATTTAAAGTCACAATTGCGAGCTATAAAGTCACAATTGCGAGCTATAAAGTCACAATTGCGAACTATAAAGTCACAATTGCGAGCCATAAAGTCACAATTGCGTGATATAAAGTCACAATTGCGTGATATAAAGTCACAATTGCGAGCTATAAAGTCACAATTGCGAGCTATAAAGTCACAATTGCGTGATATAAAGTCACAATTGCGAGCTATAAAGTCACAATTGCGTGATGTAAAGTCAAAATTGCGAGCTAAAGTCACAATTGCGTGATATAAAGTCACAACTGCGAGCTATAAAATCACAATTGCGAGCTATAAAGTCACAATTGCGTGATATAAAGTCACAGTTGCGAGCTATAAAGTCACAATTGCGAGCAATAAAGTCAAAATTGCGTGTTATAAAGTCAGAATTGTGAGATAAAAAGTCGCAATTATCTTTTTTTATTTTTTATTTAGTGGCGGAAACAAGCTTCCATAGATACCAGTTTTCTAAAGATATGAGAGAGAGAAAAAAGTTTTTGAAAAACTAAAATCTGAATGTTTATTGTACTAAAATCCTACAGATATGTTGCTTGCATAATAATTTGAAACACAGTGTATTTATATTTTATTTCAATTAACGAAAATGATTTTTAGTTTCATTTAGCAATAATGGCACCGTTCAGAACTGTGACTGCATCTACAATAGAAACTTCTTTTAATTTTTATTTAAATAAGAATCTAAGTAATTTTATTAAAAAAAACAAACAAACAAAAACACACACATCAGCTAAATTGAAGAACAGTG
Organism: Megalobrama amblycephala; assembly: GCF_018812025.1. Lineage (NCBI taxonomy): Eukaryota > Metazoa > Chordata > Actinopteri > Cypriniformes > Xenocyprididae > Megalobrama > Megalobrama amblycephala. Next base: position 16,738,115 of record NC_063052.1, on the reverse strand, counting down.
TTTTATTCTGCAAAGACAATTGAGTTTGATGAAATTATGCCGCCAAACCTCTCGTTGGATGTAATCACAATCACATCATGATGTCAAACAGTTTCAGGAGATTTTAGCCAGATAATGGAGAACATTGTGGTGTTGATTGGTGGATGACCTATAGTGTGTTTCACTGCAGAGGTCAAAGACCAGTGATTACTCCTCTGGTTAATTTGGGCTCTATTACTGTATGATAATTTACAGTATATTGTCTTTCTATGCCTGTTGAGTCATATCAAAGACTTTAGATATACAAAGACGGTGCACTCATATTACTATGAAAGGGCAAAAGTGAAGCATGCAATGGCAGTCCCGCCTTCTAAATAAAAGTGCCAATCGCTGATTGGTTAAGTCATTGCGTCACTGCAGCTGCTCTTATAAGCTCCGGTTTGCTTAGAAACAGTCAGTGTTCTGAGACAAACGTTTATAACTGCACATGCGCATTGGCTGGTCTAGCCTGAAAAATGCTTTTTTTTGGTCATGATTTAAGGTGTTTAGAAGATAAATTTATGAAACAGTTGTTTTCAGATTTCATTGCTGATTTCAAATATTAGTGAGGTTAGTGAACATTTTTGGAGAATTTGATGTCACCCTATTCAAAGAGATAGGAGCTATACTCACATGACTGAAATAGCTGCCAGAGAGACGTTTCAAAATGGCCGCCGGGTGAAATGACTTGCCTGTAATTAGGGCTGGGCGATATATCGCATGTGATTGTCACGCGCATTTCGTCAGTAAAGCCGGTTCCCTGATTACCGCTAAATCGCCATCACCTGCTTTCAAATGGAGCGGCATTTAATAGACAGAACCGTAGTTCACTGACAAGCTACGCAATATCGCGTTCATTATTGAAAGCAGGTGATGGCGATTTAGCGGTAATCAGGGAACTGGCTTTACTGACGAAATGCGCGTGACAATCGCATGCGATATATCGCCCAGCCCTACCTGTAATGGACTCGCATAATTCTTCATCTTGTTTGTGGTCTTGTTGCATATTTTGACATAAAATACTTTTCCTATTCAACAAGGAGAGTCAGAATTTCCAGTTTCCTACTTGGAAAAGTGCAATTGAGCACCACTTGGAAAACTTGTGTGGAAATCCATAGCTCCGATTTGAACGTTTATGACATCATGCGGATGCACAGTGGCACAAAAAGCAAGTTATACAGTTAATGGTAAACTATCCCTCTTAAGCAAATAAAATGTATCAATGAGTCGCAGTTCTTATGATAATAAAAGCTGTTTAACAAACATTTGCAGAGATAGATCTGTGTAAAACATTGTAAATGTTCTCTGTTGATATAATTGGTTACCTATAAAACAGAAGAATCCACAATCATTTGAGTTGCATATATTTATTTTTGTAACACTTTACAATAAGGTTCATTAGTTACCATGAACTAATAATGAACTGCACTTCTACAGCATTTATTAATCTTTGTTAATGTTAATCTCAATATTTACTAATACATTATTAAAATCTTGTTAACATTAGTTAATGCACTGTGAACTAACATGAACAAACAATGAACAACCATATTTTCATTAACTAATGTTAACGAAGATTAGTAAATACAGTAACAAATGTATTGCTCATGGTTACTTCATGTTAGTTAATACATTAACTAATGTTTAACTAATGAACCTTATTGTAAAGTGTTACCTTTATTTTTCTTAAATATTCTTCGGAATATCTTGTTTCAAAAGTTATTGGATTTCTGACAATACCTGTTTGCTGGCCAGAGACTTGGCCCATTCAATCAAAGTGAAGTAATAAGGAGGAAATTGGAAGCTCGATAAGCATTGTTCCTCTTTTCACAAATTCACATGCAAAGAAGGTGTTTACATAGAAGGCACAGAAGCAAAACACATTTAATTTAACTCAAAAGGTCAGTGAGCGGGTGGCACATGGTCATGTAAAACTAAATTATGACTGTTTTAGGTGAAAGGAACATTGCCATGTAAAAATTTTGTAATGATGTTCTATACATTATCTTTAGTTAAAGAATTAGTTCACAAGCTTTACTCACCCTCAAGCCATCCTAGGTGTATGATTTTCTTCTTTCTGATGAACACAATCAGAGTTATAATAATAACTATCCTGATGCATTTATAATGGTAGTAAGCGTTACCAAACGAGTAGGGCTGCACAATGATTAATCGTGATTAATCGTTTGCAAAATAAAAGTCTGTGTTTATGTAATATATGTTTTTGTTCTGTGTATAATAATTATGTATATATAAATACACACATACACGTATACATTTAAGAAACATATGCATGTATAAATAAATAAATAAATATATATATATATATATATATATATATATTATATTATATTATATTATATTATTATATTTAAATATAAATATTTTATATGTAAATATAAAATTTTTCTTAAATATATACATGTATGTGTGTGTATTTATATATACATAATTATTATACACAGAACAAACACATATTACATAAACGCAGACTTTTATTTTGCAAATCGCGATTAATCATTGTTCAGCCCTACAAACGAGTATGAGCTGAAGAAAGTGTTTCCATCCACATCTATCCATCATAAACATATTCCACAAGGCTCCGTAGGGTTAATAAAGTCCTTCTGAAGCAAAGCAATGCGTTTGTGTAAAAAAAAAAAAAAAAATCCATATTTAACAAGTTATGAAGTAAAATATCTAGCTTCTGCCAGACCGCCTTCCGTATTCAAATTATGAAAAAAAAAAAAAAAAAAAAGTTGAAAACTTGTAAGCTTTTTGAACTGCTAGAGTTTTACACCTTCTTCATAAGTAGAATATGGAAGGTGGTCTGGCGGAAGTTAGATATTTTACTTCATAACTTGTTAAATATGGATATTTTTTTCCTCTGATTGTGTTCATCAGAAAGAAGAAAGTCATATACACCTTAGATGGTTTAAGGGTGAGTAAATCTTGGGGTCATTTTCATTTAAAAGTGAACTAATCCTTTAATGCAATAGCTAACATCAACTAACAATAAACAATACCTTTACAATACTAATTAATTTTGGTTAATGCGCATTTATACATATGATAATACATTTTTAACATTTCAAGTTGTATAAAATTAAGTAATTTTACTAAATCAAAAATAAAATTAGAAAATAATTGAATGCATACTGTTGGCATTCATTCGCTCCTCAATCAGAGTTGTATAGACAGCAAAAAAAAAAACGTTGAAGCTGTTTATGCCTGTACACATGATGGTTCATGATCTTTGAAAATGTTGTCAAGGTTGGTTGTATAATCATTTTATTGTTTAATGTCCATTAATGTTTATGAGATTTTTTTTATTATTATTATTTTATGAGTGAGCAGCTGTTTGGTTTTCAGTGTTAAAGTTTATTGAGTTTTGATAACTGGTCAAGGTTTGAAAAGATCATAGAGTTTTTATAACACACATACCAAATAATCAAATAAACACACACACACACACCCCATGTGCTCACCTGTGAGGGAACAGGGTGTTGTCTAACTGTTTGTTCTCAAAACAGGATCTGTGTAATCGGCTCTAGCATTGGCCGGAAAATAAAGATGGATTATCTGTTTTTTCTATGTTTCTCTTTTTTGAATACTAGTCACTGCAACTGTACTTACGACCCAAGACCAGGACAATTTTAGGAGAATATTATCAGAGATAAAGTGAAGTGTGTAATTTACAGTGGTGGACAGTAAAGAAGTTTTTTTTGTCTTTGTTACTGTAGTACATTTTTCAAGTATCTGTACTTTATCAAAGTATTTTTATTTTGGAAAACTTTATTTCACTATATTCCAGAGCAATAATATTGTACTTTTTACTCAACTATACATTTTTGTTATTTTGAACTGATGAAATAATCACCCGTTGAGTGACCTGATAGTGATGTCCGCATAGTGAACGAGCTGATTCTTTTCAATCAACCTGTTAGATCGGTTCACAAATCGCACTGAATGAGTCGTTCGTGAATTGCATTGATCCGATTGCATCTGTTCTCGATTCAACAACTCACTGATTCAATGATCCGTTCAGAGCGAGTCTTCAGTTAACAATTCACTGAATTCCCAAGTCTGACTCAAACTGAGCCAAGAACAGGAGATCCTCCTAGCTTGAGTGTGCGCTACTGATGGCGTGAAAAGTAAGTAACTAATGCTGAATTTTAGAATTTATTTGTAAATGAAATTCATATTTAGGTCACAACTGTCAGTTGTTTGTGAACTAAATCTGCTGCAAGAGCGAGGTGGTTAAGCCCACTGTATGAAATGCTTAAATATGCACATTTGTGTATCACCGTCTGAACATGATTTTAGGTAAAACCTAAACATAACATTAGAATAACAAAAATGAATGGCCATGTCTATTTCACTAGATTGGATTATCAGTAATTAACAGTAGTTGTTATCAATGTATGACAAGTTTTGGTTATAAAATAAAACATTTTACCAGCAAAAGTTTGATTCTTACACGTTTTGTGAACACAACTTAATGCAAACTACACCGCAGTTGGATGACTTTAACATCACCATCAATAAACTTCCAACAACTCTTTTGGTCTTTATTTTTTATAAAAAAAAAAACAAAAAAAAACATTTTAAATAGTTTGCAAGCATGCAATTATAAACGGCGGGCTAATGAGTAGATGAGTTTATCTGTTTGTTTGGTGTGATGACGTTTAATGTCCCTGACAACCTCTGTATTCCCGTTTAGACACCTGTTAGCTACTGCCTTTTTAAAGACAAGCAAAAATCACAAGGTAGTATGACTGATGTATTTTATGCCATAGAATAAAATGTGAAAATATTTTAAACTTGTTAACCACAGTCGTTTTTAGGCTTTTAACCTAAAGCCCATTTAAAAAAAAAAAAAAAAAAATTGTGTTAGGGTTTTGGCCTAAAAAATTGTCTATATGCTAATATAGAAATATGTCTTATGCTGACTGCATAAGTTGCGACTGGAACAGTATTTAACATTGAAAAAATGAAACACTTCAGCTTTAGGATGGTATTTTACTATAATGAAGTGCAGTGAATGCAGTGAACTCTGGGGAAGCCTGCAGGAGTGTTCTGTGCCTCCTGACAGTACAGTATAATTGATCTGTGTTTATAGTTGGTCTCTGAGCTCTTCTAGTTCACGTCAACATTGTGGCTCCAATTTGAAGTTCTAAATAGCTCCAGTGTAGATGAACATCCCTGTAGAGACAGGGACCTCAGAAGAGGTCAAAATGAAGTCATACACTTCAGTAGTACCCATTGGAATATACAATGTATTTATGTTTTAAGTAGACAATGAATGTGTATGTCTTATACATTTGACCAGCATGTCATTCATGTTGTGAGTTGCGTGTCAATGGACCTGAATCGTGCGTGCGTGCCCGAATCCTGGGTATTTCCACCATGAGCCGAATTCCAGTCAGTCATGCCATCTGCTCATGAAAATTCATGAGTGGTATGCAAAGCAGTTAAAGTAAATACTGGAGTGGGAAAGATGGTATGGCAGGTCTTTCTAATGACTTCTATGAAGTGTGTCTCAAAATGATGGGAAAACTGCTTATGTTGTGCACCAGTGTGTTGTGGAAAGTGCTCTGTAATCCATATGGCATGAAACAAAAAAAATGTGTCTGGACAGAGACAGTTGGGTTCAGGGGACAGGGAGTTCTTGACTATGTCAAAGGTGTGTCCGGTAATAGAGCTGACCTTCCTGAATGTTTTGTGTTAGCATTGCTATGTGTACAATAACACTTCTGAGGGATGTAATCGCCATAGACATTAAGATCATATTGAGATTAGTGGTCATTCTGTGTGGCATTCGCACAATATTACATTAGGTCCCACCAATATGTCTTCATTTTTTTGTGTCATTTGACAGTCTATTATGCCTTCTTAACTTCCAATTAACTTCGCACAGCTTTGACATTTCTGCTTGAGTGTTTGAGTTTGAGTAATTATTACTGGAATATAGTCACAGAACCATCTGCTTTTTGCTGTATTATATTGTTTGAGCAATAACCAGGAGAATTACTTTTGAAAACAAACAGCTCATCATCAACACTGCTTCCAGAGCTTTTTTTTCCACTGTCATCACCTTGAGTTTGTTATTATGTTTGCAAGATATGTAATTTATGTTGAAGGGATCTGCCACACAGCAAGAGGTAAAAGTGCTGGCAAGCTTATTTAAATGATGCAGTTGAAGACAACAGGGAATGTGTTATTGATCTGTTTGTATGGTATGCACCACACCTTGAATTTATTGTTAATTTGGTTGATTAAATATCCAATTATTTTTATGTACTAGTGGGTATTATGATTTATGTACCACTAGTGGGTATATATATAAGTCTCACATGCCTTGTTTTTCTCTCCCTTTCTCCAGCATTAAGCTGCTAGCGGTTCAAGACTTGGCTGATCGGGAGGCTCTGGACAAGGTAGTGTTACAGTTCAACAGTCAACACACTTCTTTTCATCACAATATTCGGAAGTCAGTTATTCTCCGATAATAACCATTGTCAAAAGCAATGCTGTATTTTGACACTCATCTGGGTATTTAAAGGGGTAGTTCACCCAAAAATTATCCCATGATTTACTCACCCTCAAGCGATCCTAGGTGTATATGACTATCTTCTTTCAGGCAAACACAATCGGTGATATATTTAAACATATCCTTAAGCCGGGCGCACACTGTTCGATTTTGGCCACGATTTGGTCATCTGAGACAAATTTTGAGAATCCTAAAAGATTCCTATAATCCTAGGCTAAAATCTGTAGTCTTTGATCACTAGTTTGACATGTACACCGACAGCCGATTAATGACTGTTGCGATCAAATTTTACCTCCGACGAAATTCTGGCAGCGTCAGAAGATTTGGCACACAGTCCTGCAGTGTGACTTTTACGACAAACGTCAAATTGTCTTCGTTTTTCAAGATAAGCCGTGATCAAAATTAACGCTAGAGATGTCTTTGTTAGCCACCATTTCAGTCCCGCGTGTAATGCAGCTCACTTTCACCGAACGTGTGTGGGCAAAGTAATCCATATGGCTACAGAGGGTTAATAAAGATCTTTTGAAGCGAAGGGATGTGTTTTTGTAAGAAAATATTTAAAACTTTATAAATTCAAATAACTGCCACGCATACTGCGCAAGTCGACTTGCGCCCAATGAGTAATCCATTGACGCGATGTATGACACAGGATGTTGGAGTATTGTAAGCTTAGATGCCTCTCACCATTCAAACAAATAGGGCTGTGCAACAAACTCAAGTTCCTCTTCTCTTATATCTGAATCCTCTGACATTTCTCATTAAAATTTCTCGTTTTAGACTTCTAATTCGTGACTGGTGTTTTGTTTTGCTCTCTCCTCCGTGTTCATCATTGAGATCGGGTCAAAGGTTGCTCTTCTGCCCAAATGGACTTGCGCAGTATGTGTACAGTTGTCCACCGGAAGCTAGTTATTTGAATTTATCTATTTTTAAATATGGATATTTTTCTTACAAAAACACATCCCTTTACTTCAAAAGGCTTTTATTAACCCTCTGGAGCCGAATGGATTACTTTGATTATGGATGGATGCATTTTTTTTGTTTTTTTGTTTTAAAACGTTCACAACCATTATAAACCTTGAAGGACTAAGGCTATTTTAAATATATCTCCGGTTGTGTTCGTCTGAAAGAAGATTGTCATATACACCTAGGATGGCTTGAGGGTGAGTAAATCATGGGATAATTTTCATTTTTGGGTGAACTATCCCTTTAAGGCCGGCACTTGTCTCTCGTACCACACTGCGGACATGCCTTATCTTGTTTCATTCGAATGTAGCTGGGGTATTTTGTGGCCCAGTTATCGAATGGATTTACTGTAAAATATAACTAGAGGTTAACTTGTGTGCACTGTAATGGATTATAAGATAATGAATAGGTACTGTTTCTTCTCGAATCCATATTTTATGTCCCAATCATTATTTATACTTGTTCGTTTGTCTTGGCTCAAAGGTTCTTTGAACTGTTTTTCTTCATGGAATCTTGGCATTTAATGAGCTGATAAAATATTTTAACTTGGATCAATATTTTGTGTCCAATTATTTACTCATGTGGCAAGTAGTCATGTAGTAAGCGGGATAATGTACATCCAGCCGGATGTTATCGCAAAATAAACCCCTTCAGGGGGATTCAAGTACATTGCATAAACAATAGAAGTTCACACAGCTAATATAACTCTCAAAATGGATTTTTACAAAGTGTTCGTGATGCAGCATATCAGATCACGCAAGTATGGTAATTATTTTTATGGATATTTAATCCTAGATGTTTGATCCTGAATGAGTTTGATAGTAGCCTATCCGTGGCTAACGGGACTAATGCTTCACTGTTGGAGAGATTTATAAAGAATGAAGATGCGTTTGTGAATTATAAAAACTGCAAGCATTTAAAAATGAAAATATCGACTTGGCTCTGGTCACCGTGAATACAGTAAAAAACGATGGTAACTTTAACCACATTTAACAGTACATTAGCAACATGCTAACAAAACATTTAGAAAGACAATTTACAAATATCACTAAATATATCATGATATCATGGATCATGTCAGTTATTATGCATCCATCTGCCATTTTTGCTATTGTCATAACTTCTGATGATTCGGCTGTGCAGCTCCAGACGTTAATACTGGCTTGCCTTGAACATGGGCTGATATATGCAAATATTGGGGGCATACATATTAATGGTCCCGACTGTTGCGTCACAGTTGGTGTTATGTTGAGATTCGCATGTTTTTCCGTGGTGTTTTTCATGCACAAGATTTAAATATGAAGGCGGAAACAATGGTGTTTTAGGCTCACGGTATGACATTTCCATGTACAGAACCCTTATTATTCAACTATGCAATGATATTATTTAGCGTCTCTTACAAATGTCTCCATGGTTGCAAGACACACTCCCTGTGCAGACAGGGGGTCACAGGCAGTTCATAATATCATTGTGCCTGCTGCACCCATGGTACGGCAGCAAAGTTCCTTGATTATTACGCCAGAATGAGAGTATAGTTCCTAGCCATATCGGCCTAGAAAATCACAACTTTTGATTTTCCGTCGGTCTTAGTTACACGATGTAACTACAGAAGAGTCAAGTTTTAAATAGGAAAAATATCGAAACTCTTTGGTCATTTTTGAGCGAGATGCTAACGGTCTAATCAGATTCAATGAACTATGCTAAGCTATGCTAAAAGTGGTACCGCCAGACCCGGAGATCGGCTGAATGGATTCTAAAACGTTATAACTCAACTGTTTAACTCTAGGGGAGTTGGAAAATGAGCCTATTTTCAAAAAAAGTGGAGTGTTCCTTTAAAAGATTGCTTGCATAATATGCATATTGCACAATAATATGCACAAAATCCAATGTTTATATTTCTCAATTTGTTTGCTTCGTGAGATTGTAGTTCTTTCTCTCATTAAAGGAGTCAAGTACAGTCCTATACCTTTTATCTTTTTGTTCAATTTTTGAACAGACCAGCACGACCGTGTACACAAATAGCTATGTGTGTGTGTTGTAAGTGTTTTAGGTCTTCCCCACTATGTCTGATGCTGGAAATAGACTAGTAAAGTAGGTTAGCAGGGCAGCAGTTTGTCAGTGAGAGGACAAGGGCAGTCAACTAGGGCTGGACGATTATGGCCTAAAATAAAAACCTCGATTAAGTGAACATTTTACCTTGATTACGATTAATGAACGATTATTTTGTTTCTGTTTTTTTTTTTTTTCGACGAGGTTTGTACTGTAAATATGCTTGACTATTAAAAGTGGGAGATTTTTTTCTTTTTAAAGAGTGATCTGACATAACAGCTCACTTTCAGCAGTTATTTTATCTATGTTTTGTAACGTTTCTTACAGATTTCTGCTCGTTGTAAATCAGATAAAGATAAATGAGTACAGTGCCAGTACGAGTGATTGTGTGTGTGAATTAGTCATACCGTTTATAACAAATACAACTGACAAAGTTAAGTGAAGACGCAAGGCTCACCGTTCACGTGCCATGACTAGTTGAACCGGCGTTCACCTCCGTGTTGTTTTTATGTCACTGACTGGACGGGGCGGACTCACGTGGCTACACACGCGGTAGTATGTTTTTAAGGGGGAAGTATTAACAGGATTAAAAAAACGAATAACCGACATGGGAAAATTACGTCGGTTAGAGGTTCTGAATTTCGGTTTCGATTACTTTTTGATTAATCGTCCAGCCCTAGAGTCAACCAATATTTCTCCTCTCTCTTCTTTCGCTCTCACTCTCTTCCTGTTCTGTCTCTCTCACTACAGACTAGAGAGGTTCTTACTCTCCTACTTGTCTTTCTGGGACACATCATGTTGATTTGGTGTGGCATAATGGTAAAAGCTCTGGGCTGGTGATTGGAAGGTTGCTGGTTCAATCCCAGCTGTGTGCAAGCTATGAACCTGATCACCATTGCGCCCTTGAGGTCCAGGCCAATTATTCCTGTGAAGAGGTGTACACACTGACAGCAATTATCAATGACAAATGTAAACTGAAATCCTTATTTTTCAATAAGAGTGGGTGTTTTGAGATGACATGAGTGACTTTTAGCGATGTCTCAAAGCTGAGTTCAATTGTAAATGCGCAATAATTTAAATGCTGAGTGTGAACGGCCCATAATAAGTGTAAACTGTAAATAATGATCGGAATTTAACAGTAAGAGACTGTAACAATTGGTTAACGGTGAGTTCCTTTACTCTAAATGGAAAAACTGTGATAGATCTAATAGGACATTTCATGTAATTTTACAGTAAATCACTGTTGAATGTACAGTTTTTGAAAAATGAAGAACAAGTCATCTAATAATTTACAGTGACTAAAATGTAAACTGACAGTTCCAGAATTCTGTTACAATACATTTGGTGGTGGTTCTTTTTAATAATTGTTTCTTCTTAGCTTTTAGTTATCAGTTATGTGCATTAGGGTCTTATGTTGTTAAATTAATGTTTATTGCATTATTTTAGTGTTATATGTGTCTATGATAGTTGTTTGTATTTGTGTGCATGACAAAAAAGCTCCTTGTGATGAACTTTGAACTTTGATTTGTCGAGAAAAAAAAAGATTTGATCAAAAAACTGATTTTAGTCAATGGATATTAGCATCATTTTTAATTTTTTTTTTACTGTAAATTAAAGTTAAATATTTCTACCATTTTTAACAGTAAATTTTTGGCAACCTCAACTGATGTTTTTTTTTTTTTTTTTTTTTTCATGAAATTCATGGATTTTTTTTTTATAGTGTACTGTATAATGCTTTGGATAAAAGTGTCTGGTAATTAACTACTTACTTTATCTGTTTGCAGTCTTCGTGTTTGTTCCTTCTCCTTGCATTTCTTCTTGACGGCATTATTGTGTATAGTCATATGGGGCGTGAATGACTGATTTTAACAGCGCTACTGTCTGCTGGTGTTATGCCGCAGTGAACCCGAATTGCCGTTCTTTCCTCCAGACTGCTTTTGCAAGTGCTGACTGGATGGACAGAGATGGAAAGGCATGCTTCTTTGACTTTTGGCCCAGAATGAAATGACATAGTGTTCTGAATGTCTCTCTGGACTTAGTCTTTAGACAGCGTCTGGAATTCCATCATTGCCCAAATAATATCCATAGAATCCTGACACTTCTAATTAATATTATGACTTCAAAGACAGCAAATGATCTTAATTTTAATTGATTTGTCACTTTAAAAAAAAAAATGTTGAGCAGAGCATAAACTAGTAGATTAAAACCCCAATTTCCTGTGTTGACATTTCTTGTTGGAACAGGAAATTGGACTTATTTTAATAGCCAGTAGCTTAGGTTTAGGACACAGCTCAGCGAAACCATCATCTTGCTATGGCTATTGCTAGTCAGTTGTGGGTGGTATTATAGGGAGGGACATTCGCATTTTGAATCGTGTTTTATATGCGCGAGCAGTAAATATTTTTGGTCTGATTTCCTGGGAGGAAAAAACTTTAAAAGTTACAATGTATTGTATAAACTTCTGTATTGTGACGCTCATCTGAGTGTAACATATTATCCAAAAAGAGAAAAATGTAGGGCGTGACTTGGCTTTATTAAAATGATTCAATGACTCGCTCATAATTACTTTACTTGTGTCAATACTGGATGAATCAGTGTTTTTGAAGGAATCTCTTCAATGAATGATTAAATGATAAACACATATTTTTAAGTCACTTGTCCTCACCTAGTGGTGTAAAAATATAATCAATAGTCAAGTCACCTTTATTTGTATAATGTTTTATACAGTACAGATTGTACTAGTGTTGTCAAAAGTACCGACTTCGGTACCTATCGGTACTGAAATTTAAAAAATGTGACGCTTTGAGCACTGTTGAGCGGATTCGTAAACATCTTTGATTGGCCATTGTGTTGACGCGCTCATCGGATATGCCTGTGATTGGCTACAATGATCAACGCATGGGAGCATTTGAAAGCACACGGAAGTGTTTGAATTTGAAAGCGTTTTGAAAGTGGGAGCGCGAGCGATTGAAAGCAGGTGTCTAACAGTGGACCGATCCGCGATAGACGCCTGCTTTCAAACGCTCCCGTGTGTATCTGTGTAAGCGCTTAGTGAAGAGATTAATTGATGACTATTTACAACATTTTTACAGCGTTGATCATTGAAGCCTATCACAGACATATCTGATGAGCCATGAAAACAACGGCCAATCAGAGATGTTTACGAATCCACTCAACAGCGCTCAAGGCATCACATTTTTTAAATTTCAGTACCGACTAGGTACCGAAGTCGGTACTTTTGACAACACTAGATTGTACAATACAATCGTTATTTGAAGCACCAAGTTACTTTCAAACATATTATCCAAAAAGAAAAAAATGTAGGCCGGGACTTGGCTTTATGCATCGGTTGTTGATTGAATGGAGGCAGATCTGAATGCAAGCTTGCAGTCGATTGTAAGAAAAGGGCGGTGTTTAAGCAAACTACATGGTTGCAAAAGTCTGTCATAGATCACAAGAGAGAAGTCTGTCCTTTCATGTTATATTTTATATTTAAGTTTTTATTGCAAAGGTATATAATTCACATCTGTTTACATTTGTCACTTTAACAGCTTTAAGAGTTTACAAAAAAAAAGTCCATATTTGTGGTGGATTAGGTTTATACCATCATCTAGTTATGGCTATTTTGCTTAATGCAAGAATTATTCTAAACATGTATTTGTTCCTCCTTTCCCAGGAAACCATCGGCACAATGCCCAAATAAATTAACTCAAAACTGCAATCAATTAGAGTGCTGGAATATTTCTGTTAGGGCAATCCCAAAGTATGTGGAAGTGGTTGGCATCTTGACAACCAAACTGTCTCCAACAATTAACGCTACCTAAAAATGTATTTTTCTGTTTAGGAGTAATAAAAAAGCAAAATTCTTTCTAGTATAAGGAGAGGGAAGTTGCCCATTGTAGTTAACATATTTTTTCCAAATCTTCAATTGTTATTACCAAACTGGTTTCCTTTTCCCATCTCTCTTTAATTTATAGAGCGGAGTCTCCTTTTAAATCTGTCAATGCTATGGGGTTATATTTTAATTAAAAATTACAATAAAAAAAAAATGTAAAAAATGTCACATTCATAGAGAAATAAGATTAACGGGCCGTTAATAAAAAGTGGAAAACTTTTTATGCTTTTTGGCCATGCATTTACATGATGATGGCGTTTTGGAGGCTGAAAATGCAAACTTTTGAAATCAGGTCTACACAGTGCAAGTTTAAAAAAATAATAATGTTATCGCCTTCCGTCATGCGTATTACATGTTCAGGTTGCAGGCATGTAGTTTTTCTTTACAAAGTTACATCGCCAACTACTGGCCTGGCGTGTATAATACAGCATTTTTAATCGTTTTCATGGATCTGTGTTAGGGGTGCAACGGTTCTCGGTAAAAAATCAAACCGTACGGTTCTCCACTTACGGTTCGGTACGCACTTGTACCGCGGTCCATCTCGAATGACGACGCATCTATTGGTTAATATGGTTTGTTTAAAATAGCAACGTGGAAAACAGACTGACAGAGTTCAGATAATGTATGTTTCAGTCGATGGATGCGCAAAACGTTACAACAACAACGATAATCAAAAAGTGTGGACAAAACAGTCACTCTTTGTAAACTGTTCACTGCGAGTGGCGTATGCTCTGATGTCCAGTCATTTACGCCGTCATCACCCGGGTGTTGATAGCGCGCGAGCACGGGTGAGACCTGAACAGCACACGTTGCTATCTGTGTTTAAACTAAACTCATTTAAACCTTGCTAATTTAAACATTCAAGAGTAAGACGCGAAAGAGAACTCGCACGCGCTGTGAGAAGATTTTTGTGCGCTCATCTGAAGCGCGCACACGCTTATTTCAGTCAACGCGCAAATACTGAATTCTTTTTCAAGTCTTGCGCTTCAGTGGACAAATTCATACAAAAATTATGTCAGCATGCCCGTCTTGGCGAGTATCCTAGCAAACATAGTCGGTTATGTCTTAAGTAAACCTATATTAGTCGAGAAAGACAGCGCATGTGTAACAGTATATGTACTGAATCGTGCATATCTTAAAGGGAAAAAAACTATTCCTGCTGCCTGTTTTTAATGTTAAATCAAACAACAAATAACAAAGAAATCACTCACTGCTCTTGACTGAATAGTTTTTGTAACTTCAATAATGATTAATCTTTATTTATTTTATACAGTAAAGATAATATGCAGTGTTATTCTATATTTGATTACTTTATCCATTTTCTGTACCTGAAAACTACTGTTAGATACCTGAAAAACCTGAAAAGAACTGTTTATTTTATTTGAATATTTGCTTTATTGTACTTATTTGTGATGTTGCTTGTAGTTTGATTGTTTGTTCTTATTTTCTGTATTTTTATTTGACAGTAGTCCTATTTTCCCTAAACATAGCACATACCGAACCGTACCAAAACCGTGATACGAACCGAACCGTGAGCAATTTCAACCGTTGCACCCCTAATCTGTGTGATTGAGGATCATATTGACAGCGTTGTCGTCTATACACGAAAAAAGCAAAGAAAAAACTTTCCCGCTTTTAGTACATTGTTATAGTGTAAACGTGCCCTAATAACATGCATTTAGAAAATAGGGTGAATTTCAAATTTTTTATTGACTTAAAGCAAACATTCACCAGACCTACACATTTAGAGTACACTGGCATATAGATCTCCTCAAAGCTAATAGACATGGACAAAAAGCCATGACGCTTGGACTTAGATTTAAAGAATGCTGAGTGTGTTTTGGGCTGTTTGTTTATAGCTTGTCTTGGTTTCCATGGAGTTTGTGGTTTTGCTGTTGCTCTGCTATAACAGATATTTCCACTGAACTTCTCATAACTCAAGCGACTTCCCTCAGACTGAAGAGCTGTGCGTCACCATTGAGTTTATTAGCGGGCAAGAGAACCCAGACCTATCGTTAAAGAACTTCTCGAAAAGACAACGAAAGCACTCACTCTACAGTCTCTTTCTCCTCATCTTGCTAAATTTCTGTTTCTGTCTCTCTCAGATCACAATAATGCATTGCATGCTCTCATGGAATTTGTCAGTCATTCGCCTAGTGAAACTAACAGTAAAGTCTCTCCGTCAGTGTGAATCTGTTTGTGGTTTTTTGTCAATAATACATGTAGATCTCTCTCTCTCTCTCTCTCTCTCCTTCTCTCTCTCTCATATATATATATATATATATATATATATATATATATATATATATATATATAGACTGTAATTGCATGACCAGTCTCTCTGAGTAGTAGAGTAATTATTAATAAATAAATACATATTTTTAACACCTTGTCATCACTTGGTGACTCAACAATATAATCGATATTAGAAGCGCCAAGTTACTTTCAAAAGGTAATTTGCTCTTTTTTTTTATCGCTTCCGTAGACATGTAGAGTGTTTAAATCTGAAACCTTTATCCCAGTACTTCTTGAACAGAAATAATGATACTGTGTGGTTGAAAAGACTTTGAGAAGCTGTTTAATAACTATATGTGACAACTGCTTTCTCTGGGTCAGCAGCAGCACCAAAGCAGATTTGACAAAATCCGGTGTGATTTTGTCAAAGGTTTAATAGACACAGGCGATTCGTTGTCATTTAGGAATAAGATTGCGTGGATGTTTGAATCGAGAATGCTGTCTTTTAATGATTAATCGTATATAGTATTACAGTATATAGTATAAATAGCTATTACAATTTTTTTAATAGCTAGGACCATTATTTGTGCAGTGGGCAGAGTTGAAGTGTTGCAGATCAATAACTTATGAGGGTTAGGATGCCAGACAGCTGCCAGTGTAGACAGTGATGTCCATAATGGTGCATGTTCAACAGTTTAGTGCTCACCATCATCTCCGTCATCGTGTGGGAATCCCCTGCTCGACTTCCTCAGGTGGTTTGATCTTGTGCTAAATTAGATTGTACATGCCTTCGCGAATTCATTGACAAACACAATGCCAAAGCCCTCTTTGGCGTCATCACCTGTACTTAGTTGCAGTGACTACCGGCCGCCTGTCCCCCATTGTGCTTTCACATATTTAATGGAAAATAAGAACTCCAGCAGGACAAGACAACTACCCACAAGACAAGATGCAAAAGCAGATACATGTTTGGAACCTGGGTCTTGTTTTAGTTCTTAGTTTGTTTTGACGTCAGTGGAGACGGGTGTTGCATTAAATGTCTCCGTCCTGGCCACATTCCTCAAGCGTTCTTTACAGATCAGCTGATTATGGCACTGCTTCTGTTGAACTTCTGGCTCGGTCCCCTGGTACCCTGCAGGAAACTCTCCCCTTCTGCTCCTGGTTAATTATAGGACCTAAGTGGGGGGGGGTCTGAGGTAATGGGAATGTCAGATGTAGTTATCAGATTTCCCAGCACCAGTGAGTGTGCTCAGCACGTACTCTTTGGTAGGATAAGGCCAGGTTGTGTTTGCTAGAAGATTAAGATAAATAATTGCAAACTTACAGAGGCTTTGGTTTCTCTGTTTTGAGGTGATCAAAATGAAAAACGGAAAAACAGCATCAGAAAGTTGCATCTCCATCAAAGGCATTGGGTCTCATTCATGAAATTTTCATGAACATGCGAGTGAATTCGGAGTAATTTGCGCATTAAAATGGACATTGGAAAAAATACATTGGATTTACAAACGCTTCGTATACAATGTGCGTATAAATGAATTCCAAACATTCGTAAATATGGCGCAGGTGTAAATTTCTTTAGTACCAACTAACATTTTGAAAATACGAATATGCTCATGGATCCGAAAATTTACTTCAGAATGGCTTTATGAATGAATTACACACAAATTCATTCTGCTGTTGTTACATGAATGAGGCCCATTGTCTTCCAGTAGGAAAAATACCCTAAACTCTTCAAAAAGCACCCATTTCGTTGCATTTTACTGAGGTGGCAAGCAATAAAAGTACAGATCTAAATCCTACTGAAAGGATTAGTTCACCCAAAAATGAAAATTCTGATATCAATTACTCACCCTCATCTCATTGCTAACTCATAGGACTTTCATTCATCTTTGAAATAATGAACAGATTTAATTTAGACTTTTATTCATATATAAACATTGATCAACGCACATACAAGAAGCACATCAAATATGATGAACAGAAGTTTAAACATGTTTGTGTGACGCGCAAGGATAGACCTCATTTATTCTCACCCGTCAAGAAGGTATGATTGAATTTACATTTACCATATTTGATATGCTCTATGTTATGGTCTACGATAATCTCTGTATGTGCATTGCTTTATATAAGAATAAAAGCCTAAATTAATTCTAGTCATTATTTAAAGCGATCCTGACTTGAATTAAACTACTCGATTCATATGGATTACTTTTACGATTTCTACAACATTTGGTGGAATGGACTTTCAATGGGGGGACAGAAATCTCTCAGGTTTCATTAAAAGTGTCTTCATTTGTGTTTTGAGGATGAACAAAAGTCTTATGGGTTTGGAATGACATGAGCGTGAGGAAATGTTAATGACAATTTTCATCTTGCGTAGCTAGAGGATAATAACCAAAAGTACCTGCACTGGTGTTTGCAGCATATATGGTGTTTCTGGCATATATGAGAATTAGAGCAGTTTGCAAAAGAAGAGTGGGCATAGGAATACAAGTTTAATTTGGGAAAAACACACCCTGATATTATCATCTTCTAATATCTGTCAATTCAGACAGTTAAGCGATATATCATACATTTATAGTAGGAATTTCACTGATGGCTATAGGAAGCACGGAATTACAGTTATCTTTGACAATCTCTATGTTGTCAAATTGTCCATTTTAAGATTTCTGTGTGTACAGTAACTCTTTTACTGTATTAAGGTTTCATTTGTTAACATTAGTTAATACATTATTTAACATTTAACTAACCATTAGCAATATATTTTTTACAGCATTTATTAAACTTTCCTTCATTTTAGTTAATACAAATGCAATTGTTCATTGTTTGTTTGTGTTACAGTGCATTAACTAATGTTAATGGTCTGTCTAAACACTGGATTCTGATTGGCTGGAAGGTGTGCATTAAAACTTGTTTAATGCACAGGTAGTTCCAGTCATTTTAATCACTGTTCTATATTAATGCGCTGCTTTCATTAAAGCACACACACAGAGATCAGAGATCGCACTGCGCATGCACAGAAACATTCAGGAGCACAGAAACTTATAAATGCTGTTATTATAAAATAGCAAAGCTACTGAATTGCTTCATTATATGTCTTGGCCACGAGGGGTTAACATAGCTGTTTTTGAAGGAATTAAACTCACAGAAAGAGAGAGAGACTCTGCACAGATGCAGGTCTTTCACACGCATGTATCATCTCCTCTCTCTTTCTCTCTCTCACGATAAGTCAAATGAATGCTGTAATTCATTCATTTAAATAAATGTAATCTTAAGCACTACTTTATCTCTGTGTCTGATTTAAAGTGGGCAAAAGTGCTAGATCTAATGAGCTATAACCGACAAAAATAACCATCAATTTTATCCATGTTTGCGCTGCAAACATCATTAATGTGTCAATGCTGGCAAATGGCCAAGGTATAATTGGGGTTAATCCACAGCTACCTGTCCATTAAACAATTTAAATGCACTCCACTTCACTTCAGGTGGTTCTTTGCCTCCATGTCATGCATTAAAATAATTTATTCCACAGCTAGCAGTGGATTATCCCTTACTTAAATTTGACGGTAACGTTTCATTGGTTAAAATTAGTTAACTACATTAGTTAATATGAACTTGCAATGAAAAATACTTCTAAAGCATTTATTATTCTTTGTTAATGTTAATTTCAACAATTAGTAATACATATAAAAGTCGAATCTGTTAATATTATTTAATGGACCTCAGCTGAATACTGAACAGCTGTATTTTTCTTAACTAATGTTAACCAAGATTAATAAATACTGTAACAAATGTATTACTCATTGTTAGTTAATGTTAATGCATTAACTAACGTTAAATAATGGGACCTTGTTGTAAATTGTTGCCAATGTATTAGTAAATGTAGATTTACTAAGATTAATGAATGCTGAAGAAGTAATCTAACTAGTGTTAACAAATTAGTGTTACCATGTGTGTAATATTCCATTTTTTAATTGGCCAAAAACTAAAGAGATACATATGTGAATAAACAACAAAAAATTTATTTTCAGTAACATTTTGCAGATATGTTGAATCATGAAAGGGCATCCCCATAAGGGAGTTTAATACTTTTTTTTTTTTTTTTTTTTTTCACACTGCTAATCAACTATCCTTTGTGTTTGTTTGTGTCAGTTTTGTGCAGAGCTGAATCAGCCCACTCTCTGCAGCGTACGCAAGTGGAAGAGTGCCAGAGGCCTGTGGAAATGTGCCGTTTCAGAGAAACCCACTGGACAGTCCAGTAATGTAGGTTCCCTGTAGCACACATACACACACACACATATATATATACACATGATATGGGGTTGAAGGTCCAAAATGTTTATCAACAGCCTTAACTAGAAAATATCTGCTGCTGCAGCAGACAGAAACCTGTCCGCTGATTCAATCTCTTTTAAGGCAAGGCACTAAAGCTGAAATAACTGATGTCACCATACTTTCCCAGTTGATTAATCACAGTACTTTAAGAAAATTGTTTTGTATAACAAGTTTTCTAAAAAGTTATGTTTAGGGTTAGTTCACCTAAAAATGAAAATTAGTAGTAAAGACATCATAAAAGTAATCCATGTGACTCCAGTGGTTTAACCTCAATGTTATGAAGCAACAGGAGTGTTTTGTTTGCGCAAAAAAAAAAAAAAAAAAAAGCACATTTATTTAAAAAATCTTTAATGCAATCACAAGAGCACCACAACATGCTCATGGGTGTTGTGTTGACACAAGCAGTCATTGTGGCGTGCACATTGGAGATTAATATTTTGTAAACATAGTAGCAAATTTGTTTTGCGCAAACTAAGCGCCCGTGTCCCTTTATAAAATTGAGGTTAAAACACTGGAGTCAAATGGATTATTTTAATGATCTTTTTACTACCTTTCTTGGGCTTTAAATGGCTCATTTCCACTGAGCGGTACAGTTCGGTTCAGTACAGTACGGTACGCAATTTTTGCTGTTTCCATTGTCAGAAGCTGTGAATGGTACCGTAATTCTGAACCATACCGTACCACTTTTTTGGGACCCTTCCGTTGGGGTACCAAGCACAACAGTACCAATAGTACCGGTACCAAAATGGTGGAGCTACACTCTGCAGAATGTTGATTGGTTGATAGAGAATCGTCACTTGCGCGTGCTACAAGGGGAATGACAACACGAGGCGCCACACAAATGTGGTCCAGGCAACGCTTGCATTGATTATCTTCACTTCATGTAAGCTATATAACAAAACAAAATATAAAACACAACCCTGCCTCTTTTCGGTTTCATTTAAAAAATATGAAACCTATTAATGTGTGGTTCAGGCAATAGGCTGTCTGTTGTTCAAGAGTGGCTTGACACAAGGAATTCGACAGCTGAAACCCATGTCTTGCATACATCTGTGCGTAGTGGTTCTTGAAGCACTGACTCCAGCTGCAGTCAACTCTTTGTGAATCTCCCCCACATTTTTGAATGGGTTTTGTTTCACAATCCTCTCCAGGGTGCGGTTATACCTATTGCTTGTACACTTTTTTTTCTACCACATCTTTTCCTTCCCTTCGCCTCTCTATTAATGTGCTTGGACACAGAGCTCTGTGAACAGCCAGCCTCTTTTGCAATGACCTTTTGCGTCTTGCCCTCCTTGTGCAAGGTGTCAATGGTCGTCTTTGGACAACTGTCAAGTCAGCAGTCTTCCCCATGATTGTGTAGCCTACAGAACTAGACTGAGAGACCATTTAAAGGCCTTTGCAGGTGTTTTGAGTTAATTAGCTGATTAGAGTGTGGCACCAGGTGTCTTCAATATTGAACCTTTTCACAATATTCTAATTTTCTGAGATACTGAATTTGGGATTTTGCTTAGTTGTCAGTTATAATCATCAAAATTAAAAGAAATAAACATTTGAAATATATCAGTCTGTGTGTAATGAATGAATATAATATACAAGTTTCACTTTTTGAATGGAATTAGTGAAATAATCAACTTTTTGATGATATTCTAATTATATGACCAGCACCTGTAAACCACAGATTTGAGCTTTAAACAACTACATTCTCGCCTGAAAAACTTTTAAAACTAAATTTCATGACACAAAATTAATGTAGTTTTTAAATTATGTGGGTTTAGTCCTCCGTTATTGACGCTTGCTGGTAGTTGCTGCTGCATGGACGTCTGAACTTTGCGTACTTGGTATTGAGAAACAGCTAATATTGGCGTGCAGCAAGCAAAGCTTGTCTTTTTCTTGTGATAGACAGCCTCAAGCCGAGAAGCAAGAACAAGATCTGCTGTATCCAGTGTCGTTTACTGTGTCATTTTCTTCTTCTTTCTGGCTACACCACGCCTATCAAGTAAGGGTACTGTTGGCGGTGGAAACGCAAGCCTGATCAGGGTTTACCGTTCCGAATCGTACCGAACTGTACTGAACTGAACCGAACCGTACCGCTCAGTGGAAACGAGCCAAAAGTGGTAGTTGCATAGGCTGAAAATGGAGGGACAGAAAGCTCTCATATTTCATTAAAAATATCTTCATTTGTGTTCCGAAGATGAACGAAAGTCTTACAGGTTTGGAATGACATGAGGATGAGTAATTAATGACAGATTTTTCATTTTTGGGTGAACTATCCCTTTAAATAATTGAGGCACTAATCAAATATGCATGACTTTGCATATATTTCCTGAACAGAAATCTGAATATTGGATAAAGCCAGGTTTCAAATGTCTTGTTTTGTTTTATTGACATAATAGAGTTAAAGGGGATTTCGAATATCTCTCTTTTTATCACTCTATAAATCAGAAAATACTGTCAGCCAACAAAATCACCATGTTTTTAGAAAAAACATGTAACATAAATCAAGCAAATGTTATATGAACTTTCAGAATATAGATAGGAATAAAAGGGTTTGGTGTTTTTAAATGCTACTGAAGTGGAGATTTTGGACTCAGTGAATGAGAAAAAATCTTTAAATATATGTATTGTAATTGAAATAAAATAAAACTAGTCTGAAAAATTACATTATGGAAGCAAAGGAGCCCAAAATCTTAAAATTGACCATTGCATAAAAAACAATGTTCTTGTCTGTAAGGTCTTGGTTAATCATAAAAAAATAAATAAAAAATCTTGACCATGTCTAGAGGTGTCTGGCCAAACATAAGATGTTCCCTGGATAGCGCTGTTTACCCACACAGGAAACATCTTTGCAGTGACATGTGGCAGATATAAACTCCACAGAGACTGTGCTGTCATGTAGGATAAATGAATGAGATTACGCAGGAGAATGAAAGTTCTTGACTCACAGAGGTCTGCTTTCCATCAAGGAGCATTACTGTAAATTTTAATATTAATCAAGGTGCTCTAGGATGTATTGGACCAGATATTTGCCTGTAGTTGAGCTATGTGTGAAATCTGCAGTGTGTTTTTAGAGAGAGAAAGTGTCTATAAGCCCTCATGTGCTTTTACACGACACAGTAGTTTTCTAATAATTCAGGTTCCTGTTTTTAGAAGTATGTAGGCTGAATCCTGGTTCTCATTTGCACCTCAATAAACACAATCACCACTTTCAATACGAACTCTATTAAAGCCACACCTGAAGACACTTTAAATAGAGATGTGTTGTGATGCACACGAACGGTGTGTACTTTTCCCCTGATCTCTTAGCGGCGCTTTCTCTGTGCACTGCATTTAAATGGGACATCAGGCACAAAGGCTGTTAAACCAACCTGACGCACTCCAGTCATGATGATTCAGTGGCCTTTAGTTAAACACACACAGCTCACATGAACGATCCACAATTCATGCACTCTTTATCTATGCAAATATGGAGTTGCTGTCTTGTTGTGCTGCAAAGAAAGGCTTCACTTGTCCTATGCAGCAGCCATTGTCACGAAGGGTACTGGACCAGTGTTATTTTAGTATTATTATTTAAATTACTATTATAGTATTTATTCACAACTTGAATTGGCTTTATTTTTATATTTTCAGTATTCATTGTAATTTAAGTGTTTATTAGTTTTTTAATATTTTTATCTTGCTTTAATTTTTAGTTTTAATAATTTTAGTACTTATTTGTAATTTTGCTTAATTATTTTTTAAGTTTTTCATCTGTTATTTATATCTTATTTTATTTCACTTAATGAAAACGATTTTTAATAGTTTAACAATAACAATACTGTTTTAATTTAATTCAGAAAAATTAATTTACTTCTAACCTGTCTATTTTTTATTATTCTCTGGAAAACAAAAGAAGATATTTAGCAAAATGTCTTGGCTGTGGTTTTTCATACTTGCGTTCTTAGAGAAGTAATACTTACATTTTAGCTTTTCCTCACTCAAAGCTATCACATGACTTCAGAAAACTTATGAAAATAAAGTGTAGGAGTTGTACAGGCTCCTTATATGGTCATATTTATATATCTAGTTCAGTCATGAAACTCTAGATGGCACAGGCTGATTGGTCCTTTACATGCAATCTGTAAGCAATTGACTTTTCGCAAAGACCTGTCCCCCTTAGTTACTGTTGCTATGTCCGACAAGCTATGGCACTGTCACGCCACACACAGTGAAAAATACATCGCGGAGCAAAGAGGAAACTGACAACACGTCGATAGACAAGACAGAGCAGGTTACTTATGATATTAACCCTTTCGAGCGTGAGTTTAAAATATTCTAACTGTCCCCCCAGAGTGATTTTTTTTAAGGCGACCGTTATTTTAGAACGTTTGCCTTTAATGTTTCCATGGCAACGCGTCTTGCGTGTCACGAGCGCTGAACGCAGCAACAATAACACTGTATGACAGATGGATCGCTATTATTTAGTTTTTCCTTTATATTTAAAATATTCGCAAAATTGCTTACCATGTCATCAACTATATGATATTCCGATTCTCAAATATGTGTAAGTGAGTGTGCTTTGTCGTTTTAAAACCTTTATAAATGATCTTTATCTTGATCTATAATGCGAGATGGGCGCCGCCATCTTAGTTTGCGCTGCAGTTCACAGAGTCCTGTCAGTCGGATTTACAGCAGGTGAATTCATCAATTTCTCCCGAAATATATGCAAGTAAGTGGCTGGTGAACTGGAAGAATAATAGAGTAAACTTTATAGTTCCTTGGCCCATTATGTGCGTCTGATAAAATGTCGGCAAATTATATTTGTTATTGCTGCTTCCACTGATGTCGGACATCAGTGTGTATTTTATAAAACTCTTAATGTATTGTTGTAATGGTGCTTATGCATATTTAAATGTCTGAAACCTTAAAAGAAACATTATGTGGCTGAAAACGCTGCATAGCTGTGATATATGACAAGAGCTGCGCGCGTCCATCTCGCAGCCAGAGCGCGAAAGCACAGTTTGAATCTGGCAGTTATGTGACGTCGCTGAACGTTCGAAATCCCATATGTGGTACCGTACGCCCAGGGGCACAGAAATAAAAATCCCATATGTGGGACCGTACCGCTCAAAGGGTTAAACAAAGTCCCAGCTTTCAAATTGTGTCATTTTTTTAAGATATTAGAACAATAAAAACCGTTTTGTGGCTCTTTAATGTGTTGTGATTGCTGTAGCGCCTCAGCTCAAGCGGTTCGTAAACCGATAATCTCTTCCTACTAGTTAATTTATAGCATCAAATAAACATGAATGAACATCAGAAGGAATGTTGTTTCAAATGCGCAAAGACGTCAGTACACACCATTTTTCAAGTTCAATCCCACCGAGGTTAATCTTCTAACTCCTTTCGGATTCGCCATTATGATTGGTTAGATCGCTTGTCAATCAAACTCCCGGCGAATGGGTCAGTTGGCCTTTGCTAAACCTGCAGCCAATGAGTCTGGTTCATTGTTTGCTGTTAGCTAATCCTGCAGCTCGCTATCAGAGTTCCTCTGAAACCCTCCACCTTCCCCAGCTAAAGGATTTATGTATGTCTATTTAAGCAGCAGCAACAGCATATCTTACATGCTTACTGCAGCGTTTTGTGTATCTATTAGCATATTCAATAACATGCTAAAACTTTTCTGAGAGTTGTCATGATTAAAATGCTTGTTCTCTTTAATAGTAGGTACGTACAGTTGTTGGGTTATGAATGTTATTTGTCAGATCATAATCATTATGGTTTTGCTGTAATCCTGTAGGTTGCTGAGTACTCTGGTTTCCTGTGGGACAGCTCTTCTGGGATTGAAATGAAGGATGCCGCTGTCTTGGAAAGTTCTGCGACTAATGGTAATGGGAAGCATCCTCAGCCATACCTGGGACATTTTTATGTAAGTAAACCTGGAATACAGCTATTTATCTGTTAGTGTTACCAAGCAATTTGTTTTATGCAGATTTTCATGGTATGTATTAAATTGATCAAAATAATTTATAATTAAGGAAAATACATTTTCAAATAAATGCTGTTCTTTTGAACTTGGTATTCATAAAAGAATCCTGAAAAAAAAAAATGTATAATGGTTTCAGCAAAATTATTAAGAAGCACAACTGTTTTCAATGTTGAAAAAAATAAAGAAATGTTTCTTGTGCAAATCAGCATATTAGAATGATTTCTGAAGTATCATGTGATACTGAAGACTGGAGTAATGTAACTTGAAAATGTAACTTTGTCATCACAGGAATAAATTATATTTTAAAATATATTAAAATAGAAAATTTTGAATTGAAATTATATTTCATAATAATGTTTTTACTGTATTTTTGATCAAATAACTCTTTCAAAAACATTAAAAATGAATCTTTCTAACCCCAAATATTTCATCATAAATGTAACTGAACTAAATATGTTGTCTCTTTCATCTCAGCTAATTGTATAACAGATAATATGTACACTTTTGATCATTTCAATGATAAATCCCACCCAATTTTCTCTGTAACCAGATTGGATCGTCTGAGCTCACGCTGATCAATTTGCACCTGACAGCAGCACCATCGCCTGCAGAACATAAAGGAAAAAACACTTGTGACGAACTCAAGGCTTACAGACTGAGCTCTGGTATCCAGGAAACTCTCAAAGGTCTGTTTCAACATGATACTTCGTGCATCATTGCTGGAGTCACTCTTACACGAGCCTCTTATCTGTTCTGTGTCTGTGTCCGCAAGCTCCATGGTGCTATCAGGTGGAATCATAGTCTTTATGGTCGTATGTTTGTGCTGTGTATTGACTATTACTGTGTGTTCTAGTGCAAGGAGAGAAATTAACAAGGGTTGAGGACATAAATGCAACCAAAAATGACGCCAACACCCCCTCAATATTTCTCTGTTGGTGTTACTGTTGTAGGTGAGAGAGAGCTGCTGGTGCTGGGTCACTTTGGCATGGCTCCCGACAGCCCTGAGATGGAGTGCCTGAGGAAAGAAAAACTGTCCGCCCTCCTCGCACCGTCCGTCTTTACAAACATCAGCACTCGCACCCCGCAGGGTTCACACTGTCTGGACAACATCTGGGCCAGTCGCTCCCTCAAAAAGATCTACACAGGTGGGTGGTGTAGAATTTAATATTAGATAATATTTTAATATGATAAAAACAACAGACTCTTTAAACAAGTCAGCTCGGAGAGCATAAGAGACTTTTAAAATCATGTTTGATTCCACACTTTTGACTGTTATGTGTATGTGTTGTGCTGCCCCCTTCAGGTCATTGCTCGGTGGTGCGGGAGGGCCTGACCAATCCCTGGATTCCTGATAACTGGTCGTGGGGTGGGGTGGCATCCGAGCACTGTCCTATAGTGGCAGAGTTCTTCGTGGACATCATCCTGAAGGAGCACCTGTGCAGTGGGAACGGCGTGGCGGTGGTGGAGAGAGGAGACACCATGTCCAAACATGAGCGATGACCTTTTACATAGTCACTGTGGAAAAGGTCACAAACCTCTGGACTGACACAATGACTGACTGAATATAAATGAAAGAACGCGAGAAACGCACCATGATTGCCTTTTTGTTTTGTCTGTTCAATGTACAGTAGAGATTCTATAGCAGCAAACATTTAATTTTAATATAGAGCAATATAATGAGGTATTTAAACACAGATTTATTAAACATGTACATAAAATGAAGTGAAATGAAGAAACAAATGACAAGTGTGCCAAAACTTTTTAAGTGCAAACAATAAATCATTATTTACAACCTGAGTTTGTCTCATGCAGTGATTTAAGCACAGTAACACATAGGCTGTGTTAGAAATGGCATAATAAGTTTCAAAAGTTTGGGGGGTTTATTTATTTATTTATTTATGCTTTGAAAGAAATTAATACTTTTATTCAGAAAGAATGCATTAAATTGATCAAAAGTGACAGTAAAGACATTTATAATGTTACAAAAGATACAAAATATCTAATTCATATTTCAACCCTGCTAATAAGAAATGTTCTTTGAGCACCATATATACACTATATTGCCAAAAGTTTTGGGACGCCTGCCCTTACGTGCACACAAACTTTAATGACATCCCATTCTTAATCCGTAGGGTTTAATATGGAGTTGGCCCACCCTTTGCAGCTTTAACAGCCTAAACTCTTCTAGGAATGCTTTCCACAAGGTTTAGGAGTGTGTTTATGGGAATTTTTGACCATTCTTCTAGAAGCGCATTTGTGAGGTCAGGCACTGATGTTGGACAAGAAGGCCAGGCTCGCAGTCTCCGCTCTAATTCATCCCAAAGGTGTTCCAATCAGGTTGAGGTCAGGACTGTGCAGGCCGTTCAAGTTCCTCCACACCAAACTCGCTCATCCATGTCTTTATTGACCTTGCTTTGTGCACTGGTGCGCAGTCATGTTGGAACAGGAAGGGGCCATCCCCAAACTGTTCACACAAAGTTGGAGGCATGAAATTGTCCAAAATGTCTTGGTATGCTGAAGCATTAAGAGTTCCTTTCACTGGAACTAAGGGGTCAAAAACAACCCCACACCATAATCCCCCCTCCACCAAACTTTACACTTGGCACAATGCAGTCAGGCAAGTACTGTTCTCCTGGCAACTGACAAACACAAACTGATCCATCGGATTGCCAGACAGAGAAGTGTGATTCGTCACTCCAGAGAACATGTCTCCAGTGGTCCAGTGGTGGCGTGCTTTACACCACTGCATCCGACGCTTTGCATTGCACTTGGTGCATTGCTCTCTACGCTCTGTTCTTGAGCTAATCTTAAGGCCACACAAAGTTTGGAGGTCTGTAGCTATTGACTCTGCAGAAAGTTGGCGACTTCTGCACACTGTGCGCTTCAGCATGTGCTGACCCCGCTCTGTGATTTTATGTGGTCTACCACTTCGTGGCTGAGTTGCTGTTGTTCCCAATTGCTTCCACTTTATGATACCACTAACAGTTGACCGTGGAATATTTAGTAGTGAGGAAATTTCAGGAATGGACTTATTGCACAGGTGGCAACCTATCACAGTACCACGCTTGAATTCACTGAGCTCCTGAGAGCGACCCATTCTTTCACAAATGTTTGTAGAAGCAGTCTGCATGCCTAGGTGCTTGATTTATATGCCTGTGGCCATGGAAGTGATTGGAACACATTTAATACAAAACACATTTAATATAAAATAATTCTCTGATACAAAACTTTTTTTCCAGTCCAGTACTCAAGCGACTTCATATAGATTAAAATAGACTAGATAGACACTATTAAGAAAGTGGGAAGTATACATATTTTTGTATGTGTTATGTTTGAAAATTAAAAACATGCCTCTTTTATACGTTTTCACAGCTGTGTAGATGCTTCATGTCAACACTATCAGATATTTATTAAAAATCAGGAAAGTAAGCCACATAGATACTTATAAAAATCAGGCAGTATCAGAGTCAGCCTTCATCCCAAAGGTCCCCTGTTCATATTTCAGCAACAAGGTCACAGGTCTCAGGTGGGTGTTATGTTTTTTGCCATTTTAGTTAGTTGTGCTCATATTTTGTAATTTCCATCACACAAATTATCAACAAACTGTTCAGCATTTGTTATTATCAGCTAGCAGCACCAGACAAATAAAATGGCTTCTGACTTGCAAAACTGTCTGACGGAGACAATAATAGATGGAGCTGACAATCAGTCTGAACCATCTCAATTCATTCTGGCAGCAGTGAATGCTAGATTTGTCTGTATTGTCTAAATGTTTGACATGACAGTACACATTTTTTGCCCCATTACAGAGAACAGACAAAAACATTTCTAATTAGAGCTTGCTGTTTCAGTCTTTTTATTGTGAAATTCCGCTTATGCTCATGTTTTTCATCAGTCCATATGGTTAAAAAGTGCCTCTCTTTGAAAGAGTGTTGGAAAACAGAACACTAAAGGAAATGTAGGGAGAAACTCAACAGTCATCCAGAATAAAAAAGATTTCTTGAGGAAGGAAAGACAAACATGGAAAAAGAGGACAGAAGGAAGGAAAATAATAAGGGAGTTAAAAGAGTAAAAGAAAACGAAGGCAAAAGAAAAAGAACTGTCAGTGTAAGCAGATAGAATCCACAGAGAGAGAAGAAACAAAGGACTACAATCCCTTCTGATGCCGAAAGAGAGATGAAGCAGGACTCTAAATGTGCTGATATGGAAAATATACAGATACTGTAATATCTGGAGACTGGCTGTCAGTTTAAGACAACAACTGGTGGTTAGCAAAGGTGGGTTATTTTAATAAATACTTAACTGTACTTTTTGTGTGTCAGCATTTCAATAGTTTTGCCTGGTTTGAGGTAGTTTTAAATAGGTTTGAGGCTTGATTCAATATCAATTCATTTGAATATGCTGAATATCAGTTACAGTACGTCAATTTTTCTTAAGAGACTGAAATCGCATATTCTCTACTTCACGACCGCTAAGAAAGTACATTCTACTGTATATTGTAAGAGTGTGTGTAGTATGAATGTAATCTGGACATACTACATTCGCCATGTTGTCATTATCATTATCATTACCAGTGTCAGTTGCGTCACTTCACTGCCATTCACAAATCCTCTCCCATGGCTCCCATGGGAAAATAAAGTGTCCATTGTATATGCGTTTCAGAATGCGCATAGAAGTAGTAAGAAGTAGTTGGTCTACATTTTGCCTACTCTTTTATGAGTACTGTAAATGATTTTGTCACATACGGTTTTTCACCTTATCGCGAAACATAACTCCATCCATTAAGTGGAGCTGGAATAGGTCAAGCTCCACCTAATGTTTGGCTCTGCAGTGAGCACCACTTGCTTGCAAGTGATGTGGTTGCCGGTGTTTTGTGGGTGATATAGCTATTAGATTCTATTAGTTGCTATTAGCATTCAAGAGCAAGCTGACTGCCATCTGCAGCCGTAGTTAGACGCATGTATGAATATCTATATCTGCAATAGACTTGTGAGAGAACACTTACCAATGATTACAAGCTTCTGGTCAGTGTATTTGCATCTTGTTGGATAATGGAGTTGTGTAAACTGAATGCTTCCCCTTTTAATAGAATAAGTAACCTACTGGTTGTCATATCTGTTTCCTCTTTAGGGTGGTGAATTCACTCACATTAGTCACATCATAACTCACTTCATTAACTTTGAAGTAATGTATTTTTAGTGAAGATTAAGACACTTAGGCCTGGTTTCACTGACAGGGCTTAGACTAAGCCAGGATTAGGCCTTAGTTCAATTTGGGTATTTAAGTAGCTTTTGTAAACGTACCCTAGAAAAATACATACAGCACTCAGTGTAAATGAAAAGTAACATTTTAAACTATCACAGTGAACACAAAAACAATTTCCAAAATGTTGACAAGACTAAGTTTAATATAATATCTGTTTAACTTATAACATGAAAGTAAGGTTAATAATATAACTTAGATTACACATTTTTCAGTTTTACTCAAATTAGGGTGATGCAAAAATGAGTACACCCCACAACAAAAACTACTACATCTAGTACTTTGTATGGCCTCCATGATTTTTAATGACAGCACCAAGTCTTCTGGGCATGGAATGAACAAGTTGGCGACATTTTGCAACATCTTTCTTTTTCCATTCTTCAAGAATGTCCTCTTTTAGAGATTGGATGCTGGATGGAGAGTGATGCTCAACTTGTCTCTTCAGAATTCCCCTTAGGTGTTTGATTGGGTTCAGATCAGGAGCCAACGAATCACTTTCACCCTGTTCTTCTTCAGAAATCCAACAGTAGCCTTAGATTTGTGTTTAGGATCATTGTCATGTTGGAAAAGTGCACGACGACCAAGGGCACGAAGTGATGGTAGCATCTTCTCTTTCAGTATAGAGCAGTACATCTGTGAATTCATGATACCATCAATGAAACGCAGCTCCCCGACACCAGCAGCACTCATGCAGCCCCACATAAGGACACTGCCACCACCAGGTTTCACTGTAGGCACCATGCATTTTTCTTTGTATTCCTCACCTTTGTGACACCATACAGTTTTGAAGCCATCAGTTCCAAAAACATTTATCTCGGTCTCATCACTCCAGAGTATAGAGTCCCAGTAGTCTTCATCTTTTGTCAGCATGGGCCCTACAAATTCTAGGTGGGCTTTTTTTGTGCCTGGGCTTTAGGAAAGGCTTCTTTCGTGGACGGCATCCATGCACGCCTTTCCTCTGCAGCGTACGCCGTATTGTGTCATGGGAAATGGTCACCTCAGTTTGGCTTTCTACTTCTTTAGATACCTGCAGTGAACTTGCATGCCGATTTTCTTTAACCCTTCTCATCAGAAGACGCTCCTGTCGAGGTGTTAACTTCTGTGGACGACCTGGACATCTCTGTGAGATGGTTGCAGTTCCATCTTTTTAAAATTTTGCTACAGTATTCTGACTGATAAGTAAAGATTTGCTGATCTTCTTGTAACCTTCACCTTTCTGGTATAAAGAAATTATTTTCTTTCTCAGGTCATTTCTCTTCCATGTGGTGCCATTGCTGACAGCATGAAATGGGAAGGGGTTTAAACACCCTTTTATAGTCAACTGTCTGCTGGACACCTGTGTAATGAATAATTAGACTCACCTGTGGATGAATTCTTGTTAAATTAGACATTTGTAGTCTAAAATTTAGCTTTGCTCCAGAGACTTTCAGTGGCATGTTCTCATTTTTGCATCACCCTAATTTGAGTAAAACTGAAAATTTTATTCTTTAAGTTATATTATTAACCTTACTTTCATGTTATAAGTTAAACAGATGTTATATTAAACTTAGTCTTGTCAACATTTTGGAAATTGTTTTTGTGTTAATTGAGAAATTGTTTAAAATGTTACTTTTCAAAGGGGGTGTACTCATTTAAGCTGAGCACTGTAGCTTGGTGTGCATCTTGAGACAAAACAATGGCTCTGACATGTTTTAAGATATGTCAGTACAAGTTGCTTTCAGTTAAAACAGCTTAAACATGCATTTAAAGGCGGGTGCACACTGTGCGATTTTGGCCACGATTTGGTCGTCTGAGACAAATTTTGAGAATCCTAAAAAATTCCTGTAATCCTATGCTAAAATCTGTAGTCTTTGATCGCTAGTTTGACATGTTCAGCGACAGCCGATTAATGACCGTTGCGATCAAATTTTTCCTGCGATGAAATTGTGGCAGTCAGATTTGGCGCACAGTCCTGCAGTGTGACTTCTCCTACGACAAACGTCAAATTGTCTTCGCTTTTCAAGATAAGCCATGATCAAAATTAACGCTCGAGATGTCTTTGTTAGCCACCATTTCAGTCCCGTGTGTAATGCAGCTCACAGTCACCGAACGTGTGTGGGTTGATGATGTAAAACTCCGGACGAGTTTTCATGCGCACGTTCATTTTTAACGCGTCTTGACTGTCGTACAGTCTGACATTAATGACGGCTGAGATCCCACAGTGTGACATGAGGATCATGTTCGTACAGTCTGACAAGCAACAATCGTAAAGGACTGTTATAAATTACACAGAGTGCACCTGGTTTTAGTCTAGGACTAGCTTAAGCCTTGTCTGTGAAACCGGGGGTTAATCTTGAGTTGTAACAATTCTCCCTCTTTTATAAATGTTTTTATTGGTTAAAGTTTGGAATTGTGCAAAGGCAAACTTTTAAAAATAAAACTGGGGTAAGAACTGAGGCCAGGACCTACTGCAGCATGTAGAAGTAGAAAAAATGCCTAAAGATT
Source organism: Megalobrama amblycephala (assembly GCF_018812025.1). Classification (NCBI taxonomy): domain Eukaryota; kingdom Metazoa; phylum Chordata; class Actinopteri; order Cypriniformes; family Xenocyprididae; genus Megalobrama; species Megalobrama amblycephala. Next base: position 16,704,365 of record NC_063052.1, on the reverse strand, counting down.
AAAGTCCTACTTAGAGTCATGCTTCTGTCGATCTACTTTTAGACTTCCGCTATTTATCTAGCAAACATTCACCTGTTTGCTGAACGTCAGGTTCTGACACACATGATCAGTGAACTTTACACACTCAGAAGCAGCACAGTTTATTTTGTCTGTTGTAAAGCATGTAAAATGCAAGCCCATGATGTGTTGATCATATTTGAATTATTAGATAAAGGAAAGTAACAGCAAGTATATGTATTCTTTTTGCTAAATCTTATGAAGTGAGTCATGGTTTGACCAATGTGAGTGCATTCTAAAGAGAAACAGATCCTAAAAGATTCTTGTAATCCTAGGCTAAAATCTGTACACCGACAGCCGATTAATGACCATTGCGATTAAATTTTTCCTCCAACGAAATTCTGGCAGTGTCAGAAGATTTGGCAAACAGTCCTGCAGTGTGACTTCTCCTACGAAAAACATCAAATTGTCATTTTTCAAGGTAAGCCATCCATAAGTATTGGGGCAGTAAAGACAAAATTATTCTGTTTGCTGTGTAGTCAAGAAATCTAAATGATTAAAAGATGAATATGAGGCAAAAGTACAGGATGACGCACTATTATTGGCTGTTTCAACACATACGTTTTACCAATTAAGAAGAACAGCACTTTTAGAGTTTCATCCCTCTATTTAATGTGAGCACAAGTATTGGGACAATTGGCTCACATGTGTTTCTAAGTGGTCAGCTGTGTCCTGTTGAGTTAATTGTTCACATATTAAAAGCAGGGAATGTGTAGTATCAGTTATATCCATTGCTTCTGCATTCTGAGTCTTGTGTTTGGTGCCAATACATATTGTCTAAGCCAGAATGAAAACTAGGGAAATGATGCAATTTGTATGCTAAAACAAAAGGGGAACTCAATTAGAGCCAGAGCACAAACATTGGACATAGCCAAATTAACAGTTTGGAATGTCCTGAAAAAGAAAGAAACCACTGGCGACTTCAGCAACCAGCATCAACCAGGTCGGCAGAGAAAAACATGACAGACAAATAATAAAAGCTGTGAAAAAGAACCCTAAAATAAGTGTCGGTAAAATCACCAACAGCCTCCAGAAGGCTCACAATCTATTGTTCGCAGGAGACTTCGACAGCAGAATTACAGAGGCTGCACAGCAAGATGCAAACCTCTGATCAGCATCAAAAATAGAAAGGCCAGATGAGAGTTGGCAAAAAAGCACAGAGATGAGCCTGTAGAGTTCTAAAACAGAGCTGTTTGGACAGATGAGACAAAGATTAACTATTATCAATGTGATGGGAAAGCAAAAGTGTGGAATTGCAATGATACAAAGCATACAACCTTATTGGTAAAGTATAGTGGAGTTAGTGTCATGGCATGGGCATGCATGACTGCCTCTGGAACAGGCTCACTCCTCTTTATTGATCATTTAATGAACAATGGTGGCAGCAGAAAGAATTGAGAAGTGTACAAAACCATCTTGGCTACCAGTGTTCAAGAAAATGGCACGTAATGTTTTTTTAACACTCATTGAAGTATAAGCGCGAGACATCACTTTCGTTGTCAGAGTATTGGACATAGTGGTGTTTTAAAGGTAAAAAATTATATAAATACTGTTCGGTTTCTTGCACAAACCAATCGTTTCGTGTCTTACGACATCAATGTGTCGTCACGAGCCGCAGGGTTTAATTTGGATTTGCCTAAGCAAGTTTTATTTACTCTTATAGACGAAGTTCCCAATGGGATGCATTATACGGCTGACAGACGGCAACAGTTGGAGTTAAAAATCATCATTTGTGTTCTACTGAAGAAACAAAGTCACCTACATCTTGGATGCGCTGGGGGTAAGCAGATAAACATCAAATTTAAATTTTTGGGTGAACTATCCCTTTAAGGTTTCAGTGTATTCATTTAAATACACATAAGCACCAGTAAAACAGAACATTTAGAGTTTATAAAATACACACTGATGTCAGACATCAGTGGAAGCAGCAATAACAATCCATTCAAATATAATTTGCCGACATTCTTCCATACCAGACACACATAAAGGGCCTAAGTAACTATAAAGTTTACTCTGTTATTCTTCCAGTTCACCAACCACTTATGCCGCGTTCCAGGCAACCCGTAACCCGTGTTTTTCCAAACTTCTACGAGTGAAAATGCACCCGTGACCACTGTTGCCAACTATTTTCAAAGGAAAGTAGCTAAAGCCTGCCCAAAAAGTCGCTAAATGTCGCTAGATGACGTCATGCATAAATTAGCATATTCGTGACGTCATCAACTCGGTTGCATTCTGCCTGCCTAATGTGTTTCCTCTCCTAATCCGTGCTCACATACTGTATTTTAATACAATATAATATAGCCGAATGTCAAATAAAGCTGTTCTAATATATATATATATATATATATATATATATATATATATATATATATATTTTTTTTTTTTTTTTTTTTTTTTTTTTTTGGTCCAGCAACAAAACGCGTGTGATATAATGAACGACATTTTTATACATTTGTAAATTAAATGAATTCAGAGAGTTCGGAAACTGGATGAACTAAAGCTCTGTGATAGTGAGTAATAAAAGTGATAATAAGCACACGAGAAAAATGGAAATCAAAACCACCAAACTAAATTCTTTAAATATAAAACAAAGGAGAATCAGAAATAGTATTTGGTCCGTGGCAACACTGTGTGCTCGTGTGTACTCGCTCATTCACGTCTGTCAGATGCCGTGCACTCAACGGTGCTGCTGCTTCTCTCAGCCACTCAATGAACAGAGTAGACGCTAAGAGAGGTGTGACGGCAGCGGGAAAGCAAGACCTCGCGCTCACAGGACAGTGCTGGTGACATTTGAAAAGGTACTGAGGTTTGTCCAAAAAGTCGCTAGATTTGTCGCTAGGCGCTTTTTTGAAAAATTGTCGCCAAAGGGGTCTGAAAAGTCGCTAAATCTAGCGACAAAGTCGCTAAGTTGGCAACACTGCCCGTGACTTCCCACCTGTGAACTCGTACTTGATCGATGTACTCCCAGTTCCACGCTCTGACGTCACATACCCCGCGAAAAAACAATGGCAGCCCCTATGGATGCAGTGTTTATGCAAATGGACGGTAAAATAATGTAAAATAAAAGGTCTCTTGCCTTATGTGATGTTTTCCTCCTCCGTTTCCCTCAAATAAGTAAGGAGTAAGCACCTTTGGCGATAGAAATAATTGTGGATGAGCATAAGCCCCGTACAGTCCGCCATGCTGGTTTGTTTACACCAGGCAGTTTGGCGTGACTTGCCTGGAATGCTACGAAGTTGTTGTCTGGCTATCACCAGACCAAGCTCAATTTAAAATTGATTCTGACAACAACTGTCTCATAATTTTTTTTTTCCAAACGCTCGAATCATGACAAAAAAAACCTGTATTTTTTAGGCTGGATCAAGCTAATGCGCATGCGCAGACCTAAATGCGCGTCTCTTGTGCCTCATTTCGGAGGCGCGCGTCTGACTGTTTCTATAGAAACCGCTGCAGTGATGCGATGACTTTACCAGTCGGCGATTGGCTCTTATTTTGAAGGCAGGACTTATTCTGCCATATTGCGCGTTACACTTTTTTTTATTTATTTATTTTTTTTTTATTGACATATAAAGACAAAAATTACAGTTCAAAGAATTTAACAACAATAGAATTATAAGCAAACACAAAAACAGTAAGGAAACAAACGAGAAAATAAATAAATATATGAACAATGGAGAAAACAGACAAACAAACAATAAATAAATAAATAAATAAAAAATAATAATAATAAAAAAAAACCCTATGAGCCAGAGGTAATATAACTTAAATTATACTGAAAAAAGAAGAGAAGGGTCCTCTTTTTTTTTTTTTTTTTTTTTTTCCTTTTTTCCTTTCCCTTTCCTTCTTCTTTGAACATCATAAAAAGGCATAAATATTATACTTTGTGCACAACGAATTGGACTTTAGGGCTTTGACATTGCTGGAAGAGGAAATAGTGCCCAAATAACATTTCAAATCTTGACAAAAAATAATAAAAAGTGGTTTAAGAGACAAAAATTTACACTTATGTATAAAAAACTTGGCAAGAAAAATAAATAAATTTATAAGAAAGTACTTGTCGTTTAGATTTTTATCGGAGTTATATAATCCAAATAATACATCCTTAAATGTCAAAGAAAAATTTTCAAAAAAAGAAGCATGTATAAATAAACAAAATTTCTTCCAAAAAATAGCTACATGAACACACTCCCAGAAAAGGTGAGGGATAGACTCATCTTCCGCCCCACAAAAAGAGCATAGAGAATCCTTTTTGGATATAAAGATTGACAGGGTAGAAACGGTATAACAACTTAAATGAAACCTCTTTAACCTTATTAGTGATTAAATATTTGTTGGGTAAAGACCACACTTTCTTCCAAGGAATATTATTAAAACAATTACTCCAATAAGATATTACAGAAGGGACAGTGATGATATCATTCTGAAAGAGTTGTCTAATCCTTCTATTCCTGAGAGAAGGACTGGACAAAAAACAAACCTTCCCTATTGTTGTCTCAAAAGGATGAGCCCAAGAGGTAAAAAAAGGTGAAGAGTCTCCTGAGTTTTTTAAAAGAGCAATAGCTCCACTAGGGATAGCATCCATCGCTATGGCAAAGTCTCGTGGGGTGACAGGAATACAATATTTAGCTAAAAATTCAGAATAAGAAAACAAAAGACCATTTGAATTTAAAAGTTGAGAAACCAAAAGAATATTGTTAGTAAACCAATCTGGAAAAAAAAGAGTTTTATTTTTATATCGGATATCATGGTTATTCCAAATAAAATACCTGTGGGGACTAAAATTATGTTTGTAAATTAAATGCCAAGCCAAAAGCATCTGTTTATGGAAATTTGATAATTTGATGGGCAATTTAGAAATATTGTAGTTACATAGGCCTACTAAGAGAAAGGGAAGACCACCGACTTTAGAAAAGATATAGTTAGGAATAGTGTTCCATATGGAATCAGAATCAGTCAGAAATTGCCTCAACCAATTAATCTTAAACGTATTATTTAAAGAAGCAAAGTCAAGAAAGTTAAGACCTCCCTTATCAAAGCTATTTATGACAACAGATTTTTTTAAGTAATGTCTTTTGTGTTTCCATAAAAAGTCAAAGAGCATTCTATCAACCTTCACACAAATTGACTTATCTACATACAAGGAAAGAGCAGGGTAGGTCAATCGAGAAACACCTTCGGCTTTAGCGAGGACGCGTTACACTTTCTCCCATTCAAAACAATACGAGTGACATGTCTTGTGTTATTCTATAGTCTTTGGTTAAAAGGAATTGGATTGAAGGTCGTGCTTGCCGTCGCTTCTCTATCGTCATCGTGATATACCCGCCAATAGCGAGCAAGGTGGATAAGCCAGTCTGTGATTGGTTCCCGCAAAAGTGTAACAGGAGCAGTAGAAATGAATGTAACGTTACGGGTTTCCAGATTTAGTTGCCAGGCGAAATCAAATCGCTGGCATATCAGGCTGGGTTTACCCAGTCTAACGAAGTTGTGATTCGTGGTTGAAGTTATGACTTACAGGCTCACAAACCTGCCTGGAACGCAGCATTACTTGCATATATTTCGGGTGAAACTGATGAATTCATGTGCTGTAAATCCGACTGACAGGACTGTCTGAACTGTGGCGCAAACTAAGATGGCGGCACCCATCTCGCGTTATAGATCAAGTTAAAGTGGGGAAAAAAAGAAAAACATAATAGCAATCGGTGTGTTACGTGACACGCATGACGTGTCACCATGGAAACGTTCTAAAATAATGGCCGCCTTAAAAAAACTCACTCTGGGGGGTCAGCTCACGCTTGAAAGGCTTAAATACTACTGAACATGCATTTCACCAGCTGAAGAGGAGACTAAAGTCAGAAACTATCCAAAACAAGCAACAGTTGAAAATGGCAGCATTAAAGTCTTGGAAAAGCATTTCAAAGGATGAATGTTTTTATGGACATAAAAACATTTAAAACATGAATTTAAGGGTTTTTGTTTCTTGCAGGGCAGTGACACTGGTGTCCTCTAGTGGCCACCTTTACACTTCACCTTCACTGCCTAAACTTGCATTTCATAACTTAATGGCAAATAGATCAAAAAAAGCAGTTGTCAAAAGAAAAAGGAAGTAATTTATTAGTGTAGTATTGTAATCTTATAACATTTTAAACATTAGGAATTAAATAATTCGTAAAATGCTTAATTTATTCACATTTTTATTTCAAATTAATACATAATTATTTTTGAATTGGTATTCATCCTCCATTCAAGTTGAGTGCTTGTAATTTGCATGTTTATACAATATTAATTAATGCTGATATATCAAGGACAGGATGATTTTATAGTCTTATTATTATGTGATTATGAGGATAACCCATCTGCATGCACATCAGGAGTGGCAGATAAATATAAACCTTGGATTTCCACACACACCATCATTAAGTTCTTTTAAATCACAGTAAAAATATATTCCATTTCAACATTTATAATGGTGTTTATGTTCATATATCATGAGCATCATGAATGATGATTACCCACAATCCCAGTTTAATCCCACAAATTGCAGGAAGTGTGGAAGCTAAAACTTCAGAGAGATTAATGAGCCTTGACACATGTGTGTCGGTCGTGAAGCACAGCTGAAAACAGAAACCCTTTGTCCGTCCTTGTAGGTGTCAATCAGCAGGTGAGCGACAGCAGGCTCTGCTTACAAAGACATGCGAGAACAGACACCTGTGGAAAGAGTTTGCCAAAAGATCACTTACAGTGTGTTTGAGAGGGCATTGTGGGAATAGAGATTGATCATTGCTTACTTGTAAACAATGACCATTCTTTGGCAATATTGCATCCTGTAATTAAAGATCCAGTGTCCTGTGGTCAAATGCAGTATGATGTCACATCAAACTGATGATTTATAAGTAAAGAATGATCATGGACAATCAAGAAGACACAAAGTAAAAAAGAAAAATGATCTTTAACATGCTTAAAAATGAACATTCTGAATGCAAGGAGTACATTTATTTTATTCATTTAAATATAGTAAGATCATATTGAGAGGAAATTGTCATTGGCCATAAAGTGTTTTATAGGCAACTGTTAAAGTGCTTTTTGATCTATGGGAAAATGGCAGGAAAAGAGCAAGGTCGAAGGTCATACACATCAACAGTACAGTCAAATTAGAGCAGCTGTGCTAGTGAGAAGTTATTCATATATATTTGTATATTTAGTATGTGACATATATATAATTGTCTACTTCCATAAAGGACACTTTTAAACTAAGGTTAACATCTTGGCACCCAGATTTGTAATCAACTGTTTAAAATTGGATTATATTGTTAAAGGGGGGGTATAATGCTATTTCATGCATTCTGACTTATTTACACTATTAAAGAGTTGGATTCTCAAGCTAAACATGGCCAAAGTTATTTCTGTGCCAAAAATACTCTTCCAAATCCTCATAGACTTCGCAATCTTTTTTTTGAGTATGGGCCTGTGTGACGTCATAATGGTCGGAATTCCTTGTACGGGCACTTCTCCTGGAAGAGCGCACGCGCACACATCGACCAGAGCGAGAGAGCAAGAGCACGCCCATCAACGCGCTTCGTTCGGCTTTACGGAAGTCGTCGGCAGCGCTGCACAGGATGTGCTTGAGAAAGATTTATCACTTTTTTTTTAGACCACGAAATCAACAATGTCACCAAATAAGTGTTTTTGGTTGTGAGGGAAAGATAACCTTGCTTCCCAAAGAACCCAGCGTTAAGTGGAGCTGGGAGTTTTGTGCTCACGCATTACATTGATGCGCTCTCGATATTTGTCATTAAAATAACCATAGAAATTGATAGTTGCAATCACTTTTTATTGGTTAAAATGAACGGAGAATATCTCGTGTTTTTCCATGGCTGCTCGAGCCCTCCTTGTTTATAAAACCATAAGCGCCGATCGCTTATGGTTTTATAAACAAGGCCCAGTTCTGCGCTGGATTTACAGATAGTTTGAAACTGAAAGATGGAGTGGTCACAGCGATAATGATCCCGGTCATGAGTCGGTACCGCAGATGGTGAGTAAAACTGCTTCAAATGTTTTGTCGGCAATAGGCGCCTAAGTGCATATAATGTAAACAACATGAAAGTAGTGCATTTATAAATTCATTATTCATCATTCACTATACGCTATATTCATTATAGTGATTCAAAAGTTATCCATGGATAATGCAATGATGTATTGCGTGTTTAAATATATTTGTTTAGCTGACTATATGATAGCTTGTAGACGATCTACGCAAAAGCTGTGCGTGCTCGTCACTCTTTAGCTCCGCTCACACGGCACGCCTCATGGTGCTCGGATGTTTTCGGAAAGACTCGGTACAGTGTGTCTTTTATAAATATGATAAAACTAAAGACTTTTTGGAGATATGGAGATACTCTATAGGTACTCAAGATTAACATGAGATTGGCAGAAACTATGTGTGATACCCCCCCCTTTAAATACATGCCATCACAAAGATGTAAACATTTATGTCACACAAGGAGTTTATAACTCATACAAAAAAAAAATAAAAAAAATAGGAAATAGAGAACTTGTATTATATATAAACATATTTGGCATTTTTTAAAATTATGTAATTTGGCCTCTCTTTTCAGTATCCACTCAAAGGACAACACACACATCCTGAGAACCTTCAGAAGGGTCTTAATGCTCCCTAAAAAAAGTTTAACATTTACCAGAGAAAAGCAAATAAAGCTTCACAGGCCCTTATATAGACTGATATCTTTATTTTCCAATCCTCCCCAGGGTGAAACGCATGAAAACATGTCAGGGTCACATGACGCCCTAAAATCAAAATTAGTAAAAAAAAATCATTTTGCATTTAGAGAAAAAGTTAAGTGTACTATTCATATTTTTTTCATTGAAACATTAGTAATTTTGCCAATTATATATATATATGCTGATTTTTTTTTTTTTTTTTTTTTTTATATTTTGTAATATTGTTAATGGTAATTCTAATATAATATAATTAATCTTTACATTACAGTAATCAGAAAGGGCCATAAAAACAACTTAAAAATACAAAAATATTTAATTTGGTCTTTCTTTCTTTAGTTTTTTAAGTGAAATAGGACCTTGACAGGTTTGTGAGATTCACCCATTAACACACCAGCTCTTTCCTATCTAACAACACAGCCTTCCATCAAAGGTCACATGTTCAGGAATAATCGAACACAGCTCTTCATCGGTTAACTGATTGACCTCCATGATTTTATGAAGCTGCTCTGTGTAGCGCACTTGGTCCTGCAGGAAATGAGGAATCCGCACATGATCCATCAGAGCCACACCCTTCAGACGCTCCACATCCTCATAAGACACCTGGACAACCACACACACACACACACAAAAGTCTGACGATTTTATGCGTTCTGAAATACAGTGTGTTTTGGGCGTAACACTTTGTTTATCTTATAAAGGTTAGTTTTGAATGTTGACTTCAAACTAACCTTTCCCAGAGCCATTAGCAGCTGGAAGTCAATCTTGTCTCTGTGTCTGAGGATCTTCAAGATGCCATCTAGATAAACCTGGTCTTTACTGAAACAACCTTAAGAACAAACATTTTATTATTTACATGTATAAACACAATGATAGTTCTGTGAGACGTCATTAAGTCCATATTTCTGACAATCAGGATGTGGTACCTGGAAGTGCCGTGTCCGTCTGTCCTCGTTTGGCTCTGACACAGTAGTCCCAACGTGTATTGGGGTCATGGACGAATCGGCCCAGGTTGTGAAACAGCTGTGAGAAGGACATGCGGCTTGCCTGGTAGACGGTGTAGTAGAGCAGGGCGGCGCGCCACAGGGTGGGGTCCTTGCGGAAGAGCACGCTGTGGATACTTGCCAGACCCTCTTCAGTGGGGTTGATCGGCCGCAGACCATGTTTCTTTCTGCTCCCGCAGCTGCCCCACGGCTGGTGACTGTTGTTGATGCCGCGGAAGTAGTGCGTACCTGAGCCAAAGGTTTACTTTACCAATTAAATACCAGAATAATCTGGAACTTTATCAAAATTAAAGATCAAAAGAAGATCAAAATTAATAGTTTTATAATAAGTATTAATTATTAATAGTTACCAAGATCCTAGATTAAGCTCATTGCGGTCTACCCTTGTGAAAAAGAAGTGTGCTTAAAGGGTTAGTTCACCCAAAAATGAAAATTCTGTCATTTATTTTACCTTTGTTAATCTTCAGAACACAAATTAAGATATTTTAGTTGAAATCCGATTGCTCTGTGAGGCCTCCATAGGGAGCAATGGACACTTCCTCTCTCAAGATCCATAAAGGTACTAAAAACACATTTAAATCGGTTCATGTGAGTACAGTGGTTCAATATTAATATTATAAAGCGACAAAAATATTTATGGAGCACCAAAAAAACAAAATAACGACTTATTTAGTGATGGCCGATTTCAAAACACTGCTTCATGAAGCATCGGAGCAAAGATGAATCAGTGTATCGAATCATGATTCAGATCGCGTGTCAAACTGCCAACGGCTGAAATCACGTGACTTTGGCGCTCTGAACAGCAGATTCGATACACTGATTCATTTGTGCTCCGATGCTTCCTGAAGCATTGTTTTGAAATCGGCCATCACTAAATAAGTCGTTATTTAATTTTTTCTGGCGCTCCAAAAATATTCTCATCGCTTTATAATATTAATATTGAACCACTGTACTCACATGAACCGATTTAAATATGTTTTTAGTACCTTTATGGATCTTGAGAGAGGAAATGTCATTGCTCCCTATGCAGGCCTCACTGAGCCATCGGATTTCAACTAAAATATCTTAATTTGTGTTCTGAAGATTAACGAAGGTTTTATGGGTGTGGAACAGCATGAGGGTAAGTAATAAATGACAGAATTTTCATTTTTGGGTGAACTAACCCTTTAATTGCACTTGTAGTGTACTTCAACTTGTAAAAGTATATTTTTAACAAAGTGTACTTGCAGAAAATAATTAAAAGTCCACTTAAGGGTACTTAAAGAGAATACATTTTCATGACTGTTTCTTAACACGCTTATGTACACTTCGTAATAATTTCAAATTAAAAATATTACTTTAAAGTACTACTTTTACTAATACTACTTAAATTTTTAAATCATTGTGTTTTAAAAATCATTTGTCTTTAAAGAAGTACACTTATTTGGATGTGTCGACTAACATACTAAAGCACATGTAAAGTACTTTACCATTTTAGAGTGCTATTCAAAATTACATTTTGATTATTATTGCATTTGATGTATATTATTACATTCGGCAGTACACTTTAACCATAGTCAATAGAAGTAATGAGATTACAAATGAAAATGTATTTAAGTCCTATTTCAGTGGGTCAAAAAACTCTTCTAAAAACTTTTAGAAAGTTCTAAAAAGTTCAGCTTATTGCATGTACTATAATAATAGCTATAATACATTTTCATTTAATTGCTATTAACATGTAATTAAGAGTCTGAGAACAAAACATTCAGTTCACACTTATATATTGTATATATATTGTATATATTACTTCTGTTGTCTTTGATATATGGTTAAAGTGTACTGCCGAATTTACCGGCAAGCATTTATAGTAAACTGAATTTTGTGCAGAGAAAGTGAAGGAGACAGAGAACACACAGCGTGGGAGAGTAATTACTGTGGTCCTGACACTGAGCTCTGATACGCTCTGGGTGTAATAGTCCCTGACAGCAGGAACACAAGCTGTTGTCAACACGGATGGCTGATTTTCACGGGGTGACCGAGACACGATCCAAAGTACAGAACACAAGAGAGTGGAGCTGGTGGACCATGAAAGTCTTGAATGGGTCTCACTATTCTATTCAGTTATGTAATATGAGCCTCAACTGACTATCAGATGCTCATACAGAAAAACACACACCGATTTCATGCCTCAGCATCCCCTCCAGCCACTGCTCTCTAGCAGTAGAGATGTTAATGGTCAGTGTAGGTCTGCTGTTCACCACAGTCATAGACGCTCTGGACAGGAGGTCATCAGTAAGATGAACCACGATCTACAGAGAGAAATTTCTAGATTTAAACTTCATAATGCTCTCAAGATGAAAAAAAAACTACACCACCATTCAAAATATTAAGGTCAGTAAGATTTGTTTTGAAAGAAATTCATCATTTTATTTAGCAAGGATGCAATAAATTGATCCAAAAGTGACAGTAATGACATTTATAATGTTACAAAAGATTCTTTCAAATAAATGCTGTTCTTTTTTATTCATCAAAGAATCTTATAAAATCCAAAAAAATATAATAGTAACTGTTTTCAACTGTTTTGAGCAGCAAATCAGCATATTAGAATGATTTCTGAAGGATTGTGTGAAATCATGTAAAATAGAAAAGTTATTTTAAATTGTAATATTTGACAATATTACTGTTTTTACTGTATTTTGATCAAATGGTGAGCATAAGAACTTATTTCACAAACATAAAAATCTTATTGACCCCAAGCTTTTGAACGTCAGTGTACATTGTTTTGTATCTTTCTCTAATTTTTGGTTTAAATTAAAGGGTTAGTTCAACCAAAAATAAAATTTCTGTCATTATTTACTCACCCTCATGTTGGTAAGAGCTTCGTTAATGTTCAGAACACAAATTAAGATATTTTGTTTTTTTTTATCCCCCATAGAAAGCAATGTGATTACCATCATTCAAGGTCCAGAAAGGTATTAAAGACATTGGTAAAATAGTATTTTAAAGGTGCCCTAGAATCAAAAATTGAATTTACCTTAGCATAGTTGAATAACAAGAGTTCAGTACATGGAAAAGACATACAGTGAGTCTCAAACACCATTGCTTCCTCCTTCTTAGGTAAATCTCATTTGTTTAAAAACCTCTGAAAAACAGGCGAATCTCAACATAACACAGACTGTTTCGTAACAGTCGGGGTCATTAATATGTACGCCCCCAATATTTGCATATGCCAGCCCATGTTCAAGGCATTACACAAGCCAGTATTAATGTCTGGATGTGCACAGCTGAATCATCAGACTAGGTAAGCAAGCAAGAACAATAGCGAAAAATGGCAGATGGACCAATAATAACTGACATGATGCATGATAACATAATATTTTTAGTGATATTTGTAAATTGTCTTTCTAAATGTTTCGTTAGCATGTTGCTAATGTACTGTTAAATGTGGTTAAAGTTACCATCGTTTCTTACTGTATTCACGGAGACAAGAGAGCCGTCATTATTTTCATTATTAAACACTTGCAGTCTGTATAATTCATAAACACAACTTCATTCTTTATAAATCTCTCAACAGTGTGTAATGTTAGCTTTAGCCATGGAGCACCATCAAACTCATTCAGAATCAAATGTAAACATCCAAATAAATACTGTACTCACATGATCCGAAGCATGAATGCAGCATGCATGACGAACATGTTGTAAAGATCCATTTGAGGGTTATATTAGCTGTGTGAACTTTGATTATGCACTGTATTATAGTCGAGAGCTCGGGGGCGGGGGAGCGCGAGATTTAAAGGGGCCGCAGCCTGAATCGGTGCATAGTTAATGATGCCCCAAAATAGGCAGTTAAAAAAATGAATTAAAAAAAATCTATGGGGTATTTTGAGCTGAAACTTCACAGACACATTCAGGGGACACCTTAGACTTATATTACATCTTGTGAAAGAACGTTCTAGGGCACCTTTAGCAATGATTTTACTACTTTTCTGGACCTTGAATGTGGTAATTTTGTTGCTTTCTATTGAGGATAAAAAAACCTCTGGGATTTCATCAAAAATATCTTAATTTGTGTTCCGAAGATGTACAAAGGTCTTACAGGTGTGGAACGACATGAGGGTGAGTAATAAATGACAGAAATTACATTTTTGGATGAACCAACCCTTTAAAAGGGCAGTTAAAATCTTTGAATATCCATCTAAACATTTCTTTCTAATTATCACACTCTCTCACCTCTCCTATGCATCCTTCCTTCTCCATGTATTTTTTGACGTGGTACCAGATGCGGGTCTTGGTGAGGAGGTTTCCTCCTGTAGCCTGCTCAAACTTCTCATAGGAGCCGTACTTCTGTAGGGCCAACTCCATGATCCTCACAGCCTGAGACATCAGCAAGCACTCAGTGATAGGCAATAGGAGGCAACTTATAGAACATTTTAGAACAAAAATAAATTCAGCAAAGCAAGGGCTCATTGATGGTTTAGATGGTTCCCTGTCTATGCCAGAGGTCATTCTGTTGAAAAACAGGTACCCCCTTGTCAATTTGAGAAGTGATTCTAATGTAAATTTACCTTACAAAACTTTAAATAATTATTTTGGAAAAGTGTTAATATATTTAATTTATAGCTATAATGCTAATTAATGTGTATTTATACGTTAGGATAAAATGCTGCCTTCAGAAAGGTAGCAGGTGCCCACTAGGGAACCCTAGCAAACTTACAAGGGTCCGCAAGATAGTAGTATTTAAATGAATCAATTTTAAATACAACTTTAATCTAAATTAAAATACTAAAAATATAAAAACATAAAATCAAGATGTAAACTCTAAAATAATATTCCTTTTATTTGCCCTCAATAACTATTATTTTCACAGAAAAACATACAGTTCTGGGATACAGAACATAACCTCTGGAATCACAGAAAGAATCCTTGTTAATTTATTATTATTCATTTAATTAACCATTTTATATTAATACAGCATATGTAAAGGGGGCCTTAGAATATTGTGTTTGATAATGGGGGGGCCTTTGAGTCAAAAATGTTGAGAACCAATGAATTAGACACAGGGTTGCCAGGTTTTCACAACAAAACCTGCCCAATTGCTTCTCAAAACTAGCCCAATGGCATTTCAGGTTTTTTTTGGCGGGGCTCCCCTGGTAAAATCCACATTCCAGGGACTAAATAGCACATTATTTTGGGTCGATTCAACCCATGGACATGAAAAACAACCCGCAGCAACAGTGTAAAAGTAGCCCAATTCTGCGGGAAAAACCGCGGACTTGGCAACACTGATTAGACATTACCAGTCATGTGTTAAAAGGTTATGATATTTTTACTAAAATCCATTTTTCAACAAGCATAGTAACAAGGTATTTAAGATCACCTTTTGTAGCCAAAGTAAATAAGGTTGCCTTTTAGAATTTCCTTTTTAGCTTTAGAATTATAGTTGGACTGATATTTGGTACTCTTTGTGTTTGTTGTTGTCTTTGCTGTTTGTGCTTCGGGATGAAACACTGGCTGCACAAGTGAAATAAGACATGCTTGCAGAAGCATGACTCAATATAATGCTGAATTGTTATGTCATAAATGTATAGACCTCAGTAAATAACTAGGCCACAGTTGGGGCTCTGGGGCTGTGTGTGTGGATTTATGAGAACTGATTTGTGATCCATCAGGACATGCCTGAGGGTGATCCACAGTGAACTCAGCACTCTGAGATAATCAATATAATGGTCTGAAATGACTCCATTCATTCTCTGTTCCAGCACACAAAAGTCTAATACAGCCACTATACTTTCTTTTAAACATTATCTATAATCTGTTGGTAAAATATAACTTGCTATGTTGTTGTTATTGGATTTGGCAGCCAGTTGAGCCAGGAAAACTATCGTGGGATCTCTGACACCCTTTACAAAGTGCTCTGCAACCCCTTTCCAAACTCCCCTCCCTGTGTTGGCTATATTAATAGCTAGCGGGAAAATGAATTAAATTTCATTAATTAACTCTTTATCCTTCAAAGTGGTTTATTAGTCTGATTGTGTTGTTGGCAAAACATAGCACATTGCTTTAAGCTGCTGGATCTCGGTCTCATATGCAGCTATAAAGTTAATGCACCTGTTTCTAACTTAATCCAGGTTTATAGTACAGAACTAAAGAATCAGAAAGTTTCTTTTCAGGAGTAATTCAATTTAATTTCATTTAGAAGATGGTGACCTTGCGGGACGTGAATGAATAGCACAAAGCCTTGCAGTAGAGATCAGCATAAAAGGATGACGGGAAATAAACGCAAGTGCTAAATGTGGCAGAACGTGGGAGAGAATGAAATAAAGACCTTGATGGCAGATTTGCTGTGACTGTTGGCACACTACAGCACTTTAACCAAGTTCAGGCCAGGTCAGCTCAGTGATCTCAGACAAACATGGCAGAGTACTTATGTACATCTGCTAACTCTCTTCCAAATACTTCTTAAAGCAAAGCGAGCAATAAAAGACAATAAAGCCACTTGACATAATAGCATTTGTTAATTACTTAAAGGTTGCATCTCAACCTGAATACTAGCCATCTTAAATAGGGTAGCATTAGTGCATACCACAACACAAGAAAAGTATGCTAAAGGCCCTGCTAACTTCAAGTAAAATTGCAAAACAAAATAGTTTGATGTTATTTCAAACTAAATAAGGCCAAAATAAAGTTTATTTAGAGTTTGTTTCAGCAGTTGCCAAAGCAACATTTTCCAGAAAATTTAGCTCTGGCTGGTAAACGCCTTTGAACTACCACTGGTCAGTGGCCATTACGTAATAGGTAGGTGTGCTCTGAGGTACTCTCGTTGTCTTTAAAGTTGTAATTCTCATTGAAAGCGACACTGATACTGTTTTTTTCATGTTTAATACTGTATAAAGTGCAAAATAAACTTGATTTGACCATTCGAGTGCCAAATTGCAGAGTTCATGCAAACATATCCAAATTGCTACGATCAGATGCTTTCTGAACTGCTGTTTTCTTCCACTGTCATTGTCATTGACTCTGAATTGTTGTGTGTTTATTTTGTTATTGAGAGGAAAGTGCACAGCACATGTTTACATATTCATGTAAACGTCGCTCCCAGCAGCATGGGTGGTGTTGGGATGTTCGGTATCAGTATACTGCTGCAAAGGTACTTCAAATTTCTTTTTACCTCTAAGCGAACAACAAAAAACAACGCCCTGAGTATATTAGGGACTTAAAGTTGTCCAGATTAGAGACTGTCCTCCAAAAAAAAACAAAAAAACAAACAACTTATTACGACCTATATTTATGTTTTAAAGTCATGCGCCCTCTAGCTGGCATAAAAATAATGACAGTGTCGTGTTACGTCTGTCGTCATGAAATGACGTATGACTGTCGTTACCAATCAAAATGCAATGTGTGGACTTTTTACACCATTTGTCCTATTTCCATTTAGTAAAACTCTTTTTTTTTTATTAACAACTACACCCACCTCAACCCTAAAATTAACCTTAGTGATTTATAGTGCATTTACATTTTATGAGCACAAGCATTCCCTGGGATCGAACCCACGATCGCATGATTACATGATTGCATATTGTTATATATAGCAAAGCTCTGCCAATTGAGCTACACGAAACCCGAAATATGACGCAGATAAAAGGGAACAATGCATTAAAATGAAAGTGTCTTGTTGTCGATAGGAGCGCAACTTTAGCAAACGCTCCTATGGGTCATATTTCAGGGAAGTAAAAAATGACCTATATAGGCGTACTGGTTGGAGAACATGTTGCCAGATTACTATTTGGCTAGTTTTTGAAGTGTGCAACAGTGCATAATTTTCAATCTACTATTACCAAAGTCCCTTTAAGGGGGAAATACTAGTCATTTCACTCGGCGGCCATCTTTGAAACGCCTCTCGGGCATCCTGGGCATCATGCAATCACTTTGAATGGGGAAACATCAAATTCTCCAAAATCTAACAACAACCGGCTCATAAATTTAGTTTCTAAATGCACAAATCATGACAAAAAAAAAACTATTTTTCAGGCTGGATCAAGCTAATGCGCATGCGCAGACCTAAATTCTCTTTGGAGGCGCGCGTCTGACTGTTTCTATAGAAACCGGTGATTCTAACGGCCGCTGAAGTGACGCGATGACTTTACCAGTCGGCGATTGGCTCTTATTTAGAAGGCGGGACTTGTTCTGCCATATTGCGCGTTACACTTTCTCCCATTCAAAACAATACGAGTGACACGTCTTGTGTTATTCTATAGTCTTTGCTATTACCCATCCCTTGAACAATGGAAGATTATGTGGTTGGGATGGTTCTCCATTGACTTTATCCGTTGTAAAAAGTGGCAAAGAATACGAATCTTAGTCAAGTAATTATGAATTTTAGGGTAATGAAATTAGCTAGATGTTAACGCTTCCATGCAAATGCAAACATGTGCGAAAGTTGAAAATGCAATAAGTACTGTCCTAATAATGGCATGCTAGTGAAGTTTATACCTTTAGTGCATACTAGTATAAGGCCCAAAACATAATCTATGCAAGTTCATGAATGTAATCACTTCTAGTTAGCATGATCTAGTTAGCACGATTTTCACATGAAATATTTCAAAATGCAATCATAATGCAACACAAGTATGATTTACATTCTTGTTGGTCAACACAGAAGGAAAACATTTGAAGGAAATGCTATTGACCCCTAGAGTACTGGGGTTTGTTATCGCCACACAAATGCAGGAACACGTGTGAAGTATGTACAATGGGACTGTGCAATTGCAAGGCATTGGACAAGAATTTGTTTGCACACTTGTGGTGCAGTCACATAAGTGAAAATTAACCAAAATTTGTGGCCAAAAAAAAATCCATTCTGTTGGTCAGAGTGGCAAATTCGTGTGACTTACTTCAACCAGAATCTGCATGGGGAAATCATTCGTCCTCACATTGTGCATAATGCTAGATTATGATGGATACCACAAGTTACAGTAAACAAAAATGTCTTTATTGATATGAAATAAGCTCTTAATATGATATTTATGAGAGTTTGTGCACTTACCTGTGTGAGGAACCGGTCTGAAGCATTGCTGTGCTTTGCTAGTACTTGTGGAGGCAGAGGATTGCTGTATTCAAACTGAGGGTTGTATTTAAAGTCTGATTTGAAAAACCTGGCCTTCTCTTTCTCCACGTTGGATGGCTTTATGGCAGAGAGGATGCACAGCTTCTTGATTGAGTTCTCTCCATCACGTGCAGTAGGGAGCACTTTGGAAAGTTGCGGAAGTTTTGTGCCAGCCGGGCAGCCGTTTTTGGGCCTGGAGATGGGGCAGGGGGACAGACGGATGGCACTGCCCAGCACAGTGATGCTGTTTGTTTGCTTGGAACTGTTGGTGGAGAAACAGGAGAACACAGACTGAGCGTGCCTGGTGTCTCTGCAACCAAAAGCCAGCCCACTCATTGTGAGAGGCGCAAGGGTCGGTAGGGGTCTGTCACGATGCGTTGCCGTGGAGACTCTTTTGGGGCACTTGTAGGAGGAGCTTTTAGGGCTCTCCTGAGCATCTGACTCTTTCTGCAGCAGTGTGTTGTAGCTGCTGGTGGCCGTGTTAAACAAGTCCTTTAGAACACCAGAGGGTATGCGCTCCAGACGCAGCTGACTGGGGCTCACAGGCTTCTCCATGGGGCTCAGGACACAACTCTTAGATGTTTCCAGCCCTGGCCAATGGAGCAGTTCTGGAAGGAAATATCACAAGATGGAATTCTACAGTAGTCTATTCAATTCTCTAGTGGCTCTTTGACAATGAGGCATAACAGGACTATGGCTTGAAGAAAAAAAACTATGTGGGTCATGCTTCTTTGATATTTTTATTTTCTAGAAACCATTAAAAAAACAATATACATATACAATATATGCTCAAGGATGTGCTATAATATATTTCAGTGTTGTAGTTGAGACCAGCTCATTCGAGTCCAGGCAGAGATTAAGTTCGAGTCCATTCGAGTCTAAGTCAGAGCCAAGAGAGCGAGACCAGAAGAGGTCACATCCGAGTCATCACAGAGACCAGAAGAGGGTTGTGTCCAAATGAAGACTGAGACTAAAAGAGGGCTGCATCTGAGTCGAGTCTAAGACCAGAAGAGGGTCATGTCCGAGTCATGGATGAGACCGCAAGAGGGTCATGTCTAAATCAAGATCGAGACACAAATTGTATTTTCCATGTCAAGACCAAGACGAGGGCTACATTCAAGTCAAGTCCATAACCAAAAGAGGGTCATGTCAGAGTAAAGTTCGAGACCAGAAGAGGATCCCATCCGAGTCAAGTCCGAGAACAGAAGAGTGTCACATACGAGTCAAGACCAAATGCTCCAGTGTCCATGACAAGACCAAGAGCATGAAAATTTGGGGCCTCATTTATCAAACGTTTGACACACAGATTTGAACTTAGAGTGTGGGTATGCTAAAATCCACACAAACGTTCAAATTTATAAAAACGGTCTTTGACGTGGAAAAGTACTTAGCGCCATGTCAGGGTCTAAGCAGACGTACACACCTTTCCTTGTGGTAGAGAGTCAAAGCCTCAATTATAAAGCGTACCTACGCACAGATTTGATCTTAGAGCGTGCATACGCTTAAATCCACGCCAACGCTCATATTTATAAAAACGGTCTTTGATGTGGAAAAGTGCGTAGAGCTACGTCAGGGTCTGAGCAGACGTACACACTTTTCCTTGTCAGATTACTGCAGGTTTTTGGAAATCTAAGCTATTCTTGCAGCTGGTCATTCTAAATTAAAGGATTTGGACGATGACTGGTGATCTTTTATATGTAAATGACATTAATTAGGTGTCGTTTACAACGCGGAGAACTGATTTATAGATTTCACATCTGAAAGAGAGGCGTACGCTTGTTTTCTGTGTGTACGTTCATTCTTTGAATCACATGTACGCACATCTGAGAAATTATCGTAAGATCAAATTTAGGACGGTTTCTGCATAACATTTTTATAAATGAGGCCCTTGAAGTAATGCAGGTATTGGGAAATTCTTGCAATTTTTCCCACTCGTGATT
Organism: Megalobrama amblycephala; assembly: GCF_018812025.1. Classification (NCBI taxonomy): domain Eukaryota; kingdom Metazoa; phylum Chordata; class Actinopteri; order Cypriniformes; family Xenocyprididae; genus Megalobrama; species Megalobrama amblycephala. The sequence goes on along the minus strand of NC_063052.1, from coordinate 16,683,549 downwards.
CTCAAGTGAAGGATTTAGAGATTGACTGGTGCTTTTTATATGTTAAAGACATTAATTAATAGGCGGGTTTACAAGGTGGAGATCTGAAACCATTCAGCTGCGCACGATTTCAAGATCATTCGCGATTATAAATTTCATATCTGGAAGAGAGGCGTACGCATGTTTTTTGTGCGTACTCTGAATCACACGTACACACATTCGAGAAATGATCGTAAGATCAAATGTAGGATGGTTTCTATGCAACATTTTATAAATGAGGCCCCTGGTCTTGAGCACTATATGGCTTTAATTTGCGAATTAAGAATTAGGAAGGTGGTTGTCTGTGTTTTATGTATGACGAGGCCAATGCGAGACATTTCCGGCCACAGACTACAAGAGAAAGACTGTTTTAAGTTTGGTGCTGCAGTGACACGATTTTTCTTCAAACTCTGTTGTCTTCAAGAATGACTCTAAACAGTTGATAACCGGGTGAATGGTATGTCTCCAGGCTACGTGATCGGAGGCTAACGCAGACCATTGGTGGTGGTCAATTTGACACGTACCAAGGGTTTTCTTCAAAGAGTCTTTAAACCCCTTCATTAGTGCTCATTTGTCACGATGACTAGTAGCAAGTTCACCATAGAGCACGAGATTTGGACGATGATTTCACATATGAAAGAGAGGCGTACGCTCATTTTCTGTGTGTACATTCATTCTATGAATCACATGTACGCAAATCTGAGAAATGATCGTACGATTACGGTATTCACAACAAAATCAAACCAGTGACTGTTAAGGATGATTCGGAGAACGCACTTGTTCTTTTTACTCTTCAGGTGCTTGTTTTTCCGGTATGTTTTATGCGCTGTTGGCCTTTCCCAGCTTATTGTCAATTTCTTTATCGACCATGGCATCCATGGAAATGACGCTTCCCAAGTAGTTGAAGCGATGAACTGTTTTCAGTTCTGTCCCACCAATGGTGATGTGAGGAGGATGGTAGACTTCCTGTGGTGCGGGCTGACAGAGAACTCCAGTCTTTTTCGAGTACTAATACAACAATACTTATTTTGTGAATGTGCCTAGCAATGGTTTAGCTGTTACTATATTCACAGTATCATAGCCACTTGTACTGTGAAATATATTATGAGGGAAGAGCTGAGAGCACCAGGTGGAATTTCAAGTAAAGGAAATACAACTACTCTTAAATTTGAGACCAGTCCCGCCATTGTCAGTTCAGTGTTGCGTCCCCATTTCCCTGGAAACAAAATCTCCTTTGCCCACTTACCCTTGACTTCAACAGAAGACGAGAAACAGATCTGAACAGCATAGTGAAATCAAGCTTGTTGTAAGCAGCTCGTTCACTGTCTAGTCAGTGAGTTGATTTCATGGACCAGGTTAATCCTATTAATACTCAAAACAAATACTATTTCCCATTCAGCATATGTACTTCTGGACAATCATACCCTCCCTACATTCAATGATCCTGCAGGCTTTCATTTGTCGCTTTGGATAAAAGTATCTGCTAAATCATTGAATGTAATTGCTTAAATCTCAGGAGGACAGACTAAGGATACATTCAGTTATGTCAGGCAACTCAATGGCACATGCCTCTGCAAAATGATCCCACGCCTCATCATAGAGAACAGCTCTGACAGGTGCACTGAAGTAGAAGGACCACCGCCTCAGCATCTGAGAGCCAAACTAGTCAAGAAGCACATAAAACTGTCTGTGTAACGTTATGTTAATATCTTTGGGGCTTCATTGGTTGATGTAGCATGCAAAAATGAAATTGAAAATCACATTTGAACACACTAAACTAATGTTTGAATCTCAGTACATTAGACACAAACCTTTAACCCTTTTTCTCAGAACTAATTTTTCTTTTTGGAGCATTTTTTTTGCAATTATTAAGTTACTGGTGTCTCATTCATTTTAGTAAATAGCCTATAGTCTATGAAATCAGTTCCTTTCAAGTTCACACAGGTCTCCACGCAATTAATTCTAAGGAATCACATTTTAATTAAATATGCACTTCAGTTCCCTAAAGCAGTGGGTCATTATGCAATCCACTGAATAACATTGTGTTATCACACATTAGCATATACTGACGGACTCACCTGTAACTTCAATCGATTCAAGCATCATCTCGCTCGCGCTGTGAAGCCTCAACTTTTCACCGTAAAGCAAATGTTTTTATTTAAAATAATAAAGCGCCCAAACGACACGACGAATATCCAGTGATACTGTGATAATATCTTGCATACGTCCAGCACAGAGTAATGCTGTAGGTCGCAAATCTCCGCTTGTAAGGTCTGAGCGCGCGCAATCTCCGACAGAACAGCTGCTTCGGTGTACACTGAGCGAGCGCATAAGAGCGTTGCCATGGTGCGCTGTCAACGTCAGCCCCCAAAACGTCAGTTCCGTTTCGAAGAGGCTTCTGTCGTGATGTAGCCTATAATCTGTGAATTCATATTTTATTGAATTAATACTTTTAAATAAAAGATTAAATAGTATATTTAATAAAACAAGTCACAGTACTGACAACGCTGTAAATACATTAAGTTGAATAATTTTAATTTCAAATAATTAGGCTATACTTAATACAGAAGACAAAATGCCTTCCCTGATAGTTTAGTTTTTTCATACAGTATCTCTTAAATGTCATACATTTTCAAAAACATTTTTTATTACTATTATGACATTGTTTTATGTTTTAATTAATGATTTCTATTTAACACTTTGGTTAAGTTCTGTTCTCATGTTTTTTAAGGCTACAACACTCCTGTGTACTGTATATTGAAACAATATTTAATATAATTTGTGATATTCATAGACCACTGAACAGAATTAGACACTTGGACCAAGTCCTCAATTATTGTGCATGCACGCATCCATACTCCCCAGAAGCTTTAAATTATTAAAATATAAATTATGCTTTGAAAAAAAGTACAATTGGCAGCATTTTACCTCCATCTAGTGGAGATATTGAACATTTGAAAGTTGCAAGACACTTCCATAAAAGGCTCCATTATTTCAAAAAGGGGAGAAAAAAAGAAAAAGGAAATATTACTGATTTGAATATTAGAAAATGTCCAGAAATGTAATGTTGGTAATATTGTTTGGAAAGTCACTTCAAGCACAGATCTCTCATTGGCCAAGATTTATTTGAAGCCAAAAGAAAAGCAAAAAAAAAAAAAAAAAAAAAAAAAAAAAAAAAAAGGTTGTGGGTTACAATATACTTTTAAAACATCTTTTATGACATTGACAAAAAATGACATATCAAGATTGTATACCGAGTAAAAGTTCTACTTTTAAAACAATAAAAATACAATAATAAAAGGTAAATGACATTTGTAGAACATTACTGTAATTAATATCAGTTCATCCATATAAACCATGTTTTACCGCCAGATGATCAAATGTCACTGCTTAGAGTTCACAGTTCCTCATTCATTGCATCATTTTCAGAATTTCGGCCAATCTCAAGTACAATCTCTATTATTATAGTTCAATGGAAAAAAACATTTTTTCCTTCACTTCACGGCCAAAACTTTTCTAAGAGGACCTTTTAGAACCACAACTTGTTGCGAGGCTGTATGACGGTACAGTATTCAGTTTAGGAAATGTGAGTAGCAGTGACTCACAGATGTTTGAACATAACTAGGATGGATACATAACTTTGTACAAACTTCAAGTTTAAGTGTCTCATCAGGGAGTGTCCAAGAGCAACAGCTTCAATGGTTCTGTCTGTTGTCACTCAGTCTATTATCTGCAGATCTTTGGGGAGCTGCCCTCAGCTCAGTTGCAGTTACTCCATGCTCTCAGGGTCTGCCTGGGCCATATATGCATCCAACTCAGCATCCAGATGGCCCTTGGTCTTGGACATGTAAGCATCAAGCTGGTTATCCAACTGCTCACGTGTGACGATGGGACGACCTGCTCCTCGGCCTCTGCCGCGTCCACGACCTCTTCCAGCAAACCCTCCTCGACCTCTCAGACCTCCACGGCCTAAGAGAGAACCATTGAGACAAACATTTAAGCATGCAAGAGCAATACAGAAAACACTAACTGGCAAAAACTTCTATTTAACTTTTCTATGTTTAGGCAATCTAGCAGTATTATACATCAGCGGCGGCATTTCTTACCTCTTCCTCCAGCTGCTCCACGTGCTGCGCCTCGGCCACCCAAAGCTCCTCGTCCTGTAGCTCCTCCGCGCTGACGCATGCCTCGACGGAGACCGATACGTCCAGGACCACCCCTACCTCTCATTTGACCTGCGCCTAAGAAATAAACAATCATTTCACCAAAGGAAAATGAACGGGAAAAATACTTTCAGAATGCACAAGGCATAAGAATACAATCAGTGTTGGTTGGTTGGTGTTATAATGCCATGCCAGCTTCCATGCCTATATTCTTGGTATGTAACAAGTTGAAATACTATAAAAGAGTAATTTTAAAACTGATTTAAGGTATGGCTGCACAATTCATATTTTCAGTATCAACATTGTGATGTACGCATCCATGATGCTGGGCAATGAAATCACCGTTTTTTTCTAGAACAGTTTCGTAGATAAATTGAACTCCTTTCATATTTTATTGAATGGAACTTAACACTGAACTGACCTCCGCTGAACAATCACACTTTCTTTTTAGAGCTGCTTTACAATAGAATTGAACTCCATTTGCATCACTGAATCTTTATTTTCCTGTTTAGTACTGTGTAGCTGCTTTGAAACAATCTGAATTGTATAAAGCGCTATATAAATAAAGGCGACTTGACAGTCACATCGAAGGACCTGCAATGTCAAGTAAGTTGGGATCATAGCTGGCCCACGGTTCGGGACGCATGCAATTTGTGGATTAATTGCAATGTTTAACCATCATAGAGTGTCATGTCTACTACTGGTAACATAGACGCACTTCTCTCAATAGCTAAAAGAGAATTTAGGGGAGACAATGAGTCAAGCGGACAAAATTACAAGTAGATACTATTAATTTCATTATAGCTGAAAAACAATCTCTTAATCATCTACATTGCTTAGGGAAAAAGTAAAGTAGGCTCAGCTGTCTCCTTCTATTACCACCTAGAGGCTGCACAACAGGTGCAGGAACTACAAATCTAGCACCACACCAGGGGTTCTCCCAACAGCTATAAAATGACAGTTTGCCTCAATCAGCATGTCAAAGTTTAGAGGGAGGGTGACTAAACTACTGAAGAACATTACCATTTTAAAGCATCAGCTGTACTGCAATGATTGACAACTCCAAATGAAGAACAAATTTCCTTTGACATGTTAAGAAGCTGACACTACACCTACAGCAAAGGAAGCTTTATAGTGGAGAAAAAAAAAAAAAAAAATCAGTAGTGTCATAAAAAGAATAGGGATGCACTGAAATGAAAATTCTGGGCCGAAACTGAAAATTCTGGATGCACTTGGCCGAAAACAATAATGCTTTTTAAAAATGATTTCTAATTTTAAATCAGCTTGTTGTATAACTATTAATATTAGTCTTATTAATTAAATTCAATCATTTTATTGATACTAAATTTAAAAAAAAATGCAAGCCAATAAAATAAAATACCCACACTTTTATTTAAAGTAACACTAAAATTGGACAGAAAATATGTTAATATTAATATATACTTCTTTATTCGGTTGTATGCAACAGAATCAGATTTATTTTTTGACCAATTATACAAGTAATGTATACTCCTACAAAGCTATTAATATCAGAGCATGTGAGCAAAGAATAGCAGGGTGCAGATCAGTTAAGGAGAGGATAGAGTAATTTTACCAGCGTTGCCCAGCAAAGCTATTCCACACCATGTTACAGAACAGTAAGGCTATTGCAAACAGTAACAAATATACTATTACATAGAAATTATGTCAGCGCATTATTTGAGCAGACTTTGCTTTTCAGGTGAGCATGAGCGGTACACGAGTGTTTTCATGGGCCATGAGCAACTGAGCCAAGCGCACATGCATGAAACAGTGTCACACCACACAGTGATAACGGCTAGAGCGAGAGTGAAGCTTGAGAGCTGAACACTGAGGGGCTGCATATATTTTCAGCTCATATTTTTAGCCGTTTTTCTCTTTTGGCCAAAAACCAGAAATGCCATTTTTGATAACTTTAGGTGGCAGAAAATTTGGTGCATCCCTAGTAGGGCTGCCCCCTAATAATAAACTAATTGTTAAGTCAACTAGAAAAGGATTAGTCGACCAAAAATTTTATTGGTCAGTTAGTCACAGAAAAGAACCTCCTTATGGTAATTACAGTATGTCGAGCAGTAAATCATCACTCAATCTCAAATATGGCTTATTTGAAACATGTTAGCAGCAAATTTACATGGCTGCTTGCTCTAACATTAACATAGATAAATGTGTTAAGTGCATATCCAAGTGTTTGTGTGGACGCTTAAGTATAGCGCGCTTTACTGCACAAGGCGCTGGTGCGATCACTTGCATTTTTTTCCTGATAACAGTGGAAACAACTTTTTTTGGTTTTTGGTCATAAAGATAAGAGTAATACATCTACTTTTATTAACATCAACTACTGCGGAGATGACAAGTCAGCATTGCCGACAATCTCTGCAGCCGAAAACACAAAAAACATTATCAATTTATTCAAATGTTTAGACAGTCTCTCTGCTGTCTTTTCATGACACATTCATAATCATTACTTTTGCTGGTGCGCTGTGACAAGCTTTATGTGTGAGCTTTAGCGGTGGTTAGGCTAGGTGTTATATACAGGCAATTAAAGGCTCATTATTATGATTTAAATGGCTTATTAATATACACATGCGATTAATCATTTAATTAAACGACAACTAGTCGACTAGAAAAATCTTTAGTCGAGGGAAGCCCTAATCCCTAGTAAAGACTGTTTGTCACCTCTAAGAGAGAGTGATCCTCTCATGGGACCGCCTCTCACTCTTCCTCGCAGTCCTCGTCCAGCTCCACGCAATCCTCCGGGAAAACCTCGTCCTCTGCCACCGCCCGGCATCAATGAGCCGATGGGCCGACCCAGTCTGGCCTGGATGTTGCTCTTCCCAAGTCGCTGCTTCAGGCTCTACAGGTGGGTGATATAAAGAATTGTTCCTTTATTAGGAATATCACATTAACACATTTAAAGTCAACATTAAAGGTGCTAAAGAGGATCTTTTCGTCGACTGAGAAACCAAAGACTGTTACTGAGTTTTTGAAATGAGCGAATGCGTAACAATTTCGAGGGAACGCCTCCCAAAACTCGTGCATGAGTATTGGAACACGAGTGTTTACCACCGGCATTCGCTGTGTCGCGTTAGTGGATTCATTATGTCGGACTCACCGCAGGTAACTCATAATCTGCAGTTGTTACTCCTGTCTCCTGACAAAAACATTGCATGCGGCACCTGTGGAGTGTGGAAAGTTACTGGAGCACGCAGCTGCGCTTGTCTCTCACAAGGTACGTCACAGCAGTGATTGACAAGCCAGAGGGCCAATCGTTTACGCAATTGGCTGATGTTTTTAAGGCCCTACCTCGTGCACAGATGATGTATATTAATATTATTCCTTTCAGTGCACCTAATAAATAGTCTTTTATCAGTTAGTAAAGACAGTTTCAAGTAAGACTGCAAAAATGTATAAAGCAAAACATCCTATTTAGCACCTTTAAATGGCTTCCGTAACCTATCTGTATTGTATTAAAGAATACAGAAACATGAGCAAGAAAAAAAAAAAAAAGTGTTTCTACAATGAAGTCTGAACTGAACAAGCCTGCAGTTATGTGATTTCAGATTGTGATGATTAATGATGCAGCCATCAGTTGTTTTGTTCGTCTTTGTGCATTTCATTACTTACCTGTTTGTGTTGCAGGGCAGCCTGCACAGAGGGCCTGTTCTCCATCTGCTGAGCGAGCCGGCGGTTGCGTGCGCTGGCCATGTGCTGCTGCTGCATGGTCGCCCGGATGCTACTCACTGTCGGCTGCTTATTCTTCAGCATGTTTGTGAAGCTTTTGGGATACAACAGAAGAAGGAGGGTAGAGAGAGAGAGAGAAAGAGGGGGGAAAGGGGGATACGAGGAAAGGAGGGTTCCAAATCAAATCATTTCACACAGCATGGACGCAGCTACAGCGGATCGTGTAGCAATCTAGTGAATGCCCTTTTTAGACCACACGCGCTGTTATTTACTCTCTCTCTCCGTTACATATGGAGACACCCCAACAAATCAGTAGTTTGGTTTAAAATGAACGCCTATAATATGGTTTCGAGAACACAGGGATGGCAGAAGAGAAGACAGAGGCTACATCCACATTAATCCAGATACATTTGAGAACATCTTTTCCTTCTATGTTTTGGCCTTCCGTTCACACCGACACAACATCTGTCCCGCGAAAATGGGGCCTTTTGAAAACCAAATGTGTTAAATGTGTGGCCCGTGCTGGCCAAATGAGTCGGAATGCGCACAGGCCAATTTTGAGCTGCAGGCAAAACAATTGAAAAATGTCAATGTTGGTTGAAATTGAGGCCTTCATAAAAACATGTTCATTAAGCATTTGTCTAGAGAGCTTAATGCTCCAAATAGCAATAGAACATCTAAAAGTATCTTTATTTGTACATTTTCTGAAGTAGTACCTTTCCTTTGACCATGAAAAATGCAGTTTTTCTCTGCTCCCTTCTGGACGACTGGTGCTTCCCTCAGCACAAGACTGTATTCGTTGTAAAGCGCAGCATTCCAACTTTGTGAATATTCTCTATGGCATGAATTCTGAACCAATGAACTGATTTTCAAATTCATGCTGATGTAAACAAAACGATCTTACGCTGACTGACAGATCCGCGCGTGCGTACATACAAAGACGCGCGCAATCCCGATCTACGCGTATACAAAATTACAGCATTTCAAAAAATCTGTCTTGGCAAGTATTCACGCAAAAAATGATCTGTTATGTCTTAAGTGAACGTTTAGTTAAGTGTTAGGGAAAAACATCTGACGTGTAACATTATATTAGATATGCGTGATACAGTAGGTCTTAATATATAGGCTGTCCATTTCATTAATGTTAATCACGTGTGTGTGTATATATATATATATATATATATATATATATATATATATATATATATATATATATATATATATATATATATATATATATATATATATAGTTAATTTATGAAAACTTGCTCATTGTGACTCATTTTGCCAGCACGTGTCACTAACATTACTTTGTACAGTCTTCATACTACGTTCTTGTTAAGAAAGAAAATTGCTGTCCTGTGGCAAAAGATGAGGGCAACTGCATTTTAGACCATACACGGAATAGTGATTTTGAGTGCGACCTGAACACACCAGTAAATGTTGAGATATTGTGCTAGTAAAATGATTGTGCCAGAAGAATAGCATCTGAATAGGTTCTGTCGGTATCATCTCATTGAGCTTTTATTGAATTTTATGCAAATGCAATAAGACGATTTTAGCATTTCTCAACGGTTCAGTGTGGACAAGCAACTTTCGAAACACTAGTGTGAGTGGAGAGCATTTTGAAATAAAAACACCATGTATCTGGATTAATGTAGATGTAGCCGGAGACAGAAAAGAGGCAGGTAGATTTCTTTCAGAGTGATTGCCACTTACAGGCCACCATCAACCTACTGTGATGTCATCAGTCCGAGACACCACACGGTGAGTTGGCCCAGGGCTAGAGGGGTGTCCGGCCACCCAGCCACTTACAACCAAGACCGTGACCTGGTACATTGTTCTGTAGGACGCTTCTTCTGAGAAGAAGGGAAGGGGGTTGGGGGACAGGTCACGTCTAAGTATGGACTGGGCACCTTTATTCCATAGACAGAGAGAAATTGAGAAACGCAAAGGAGCAGAAAAAGGTCATCTAAGAGAGAGAGAGTGTGTTTTGTGTGAGAGAGGGCAAGAAATATGGATGGCACACATACCATCCTGCACTATCAACTCATTCCCATGGCCGAGGATGCTCTTCTGCAGTGAACTCGTGCAGTCGGCTTACCTCACCACCATTACCCTCTCACCTCCAGGTGTGCGCTGCTTACGCAAGTGACGCCTCGCCAAACATGGCACATTATTAGATCTTTTACATAGACTCAAGTTAACGCCGTCATGTTGGGTAAGCAGAGCACACCGTGCGGGCAGTCTAGCGTCCATGTCAGATCTGATGTCTCCCCCTCAATGACCTCCATAGTACACGTGTCTTGAGGCTTCATGCCTTAGTTATCTCTGTATGCTTTTCCCCCTGGCCTTGAGATAATGCTGTCAGGATGCGTAGCGCCTCACCGCTCATTCAGGGACACCTTGGTGGTGCTTTTCAGCACAACTTTTTGAGAAGAAGGGGCGCTCATGTTTCTTCAGACTTGCAGGGATCTCTCCTGTAGAGGAAACACAGCTGATGTAACATAACTTAACTGCATGAAACGAAAGTGAAAGTTTCAGACAGACATGAGGAGGTCAGATACAAATTGTAATAAATTGGCTGCATTTTAAAAACAATTTGACTTTCAGATGCCACAAACTCCCAAATGTGAATCCTCATTCTAAAATTTAAATGCCATCTATATAGATTCTTGTATAAAGACTAGTTTTGTAAAGTGAAAATTTATATTATGAATGGGTCTAAGAAGTTAATTGGAAAATATTTAGTTTCTATTAAGTCATTAGATTTATTTTTTTACCCTGTTTTAACAATACTTTTAAAAGAAAGAACTTTTGCAGAGTTTGTAGCATGCTGGAAGGCTGCCAGTACAAATGATGACCAAAAATGTATTTAGCAGAAAGGTTTTATAACACTTTGTTATTCATACCAGGCGTCAACATAATGGAAAAAAAACAACAACGAGTTTTACCGGTTTTATGTACTTGCATAACTGACTGTTCACCACCCTAGTAATATCACCGTAACTCACACAAAACTCTTTCGTGTTTACAAATTAACCAATTCAATACCATATTAATTAATGTTTAAGACATATTTAATATGTATTAATGATTAAAATATATTAACTTACCTTTTCTCTGGACGACTCGTGCAGTTGAGTCAGGGCAGATCTGTTAGCTGTGGAGCTAGCGCGTCGCTGAAGAAGCTGACTGACTCGACAAAATCCCCACTCAAAAATTCCCTATTTGACGCCCAAAAATTGTACAACTATCGTCACACTTCTAAATATATTTAAGAACTAAAAACAAAACTATATCCCACAGAATAGGTTACTTAACACCAATTCACTATAATCTGCAACTCTATCGGCCTACCCTCCCCTCATTCATCACAAAATGGTGCTAACAACTGCGCGAGCTCGGAAAATGGAGCACTACTTACTACGTCAGATATCGCGAGATTTTAGCGTGAAAGGGTGTGTGGCAAATAGCATACTTCCAACTAGTAGGCTAATAGGGTATAAATGTACAAGGAAAACGATATATTTTAGGTACTCTGAGCCTTTTTTAAAGTAAAGTAGAAGTCTTAACCATTTTAAATTACATTTTAGTTTTTCTGAGGTAAGACAATAATTTAAAAAATTTAAAATGACAGATATTGCATGTCGTATAACCCAATTTAAAGCATGTATTATATATATATATAAAGATAAAAACAAGTTTAAGATAGCTATCACATTATACGAGGCCAAGAACCCCCCAAAATAATCACCCTTGTGCATCCTAAAATTTATACTGTGGAAAATTAATATTAAAATATGAGTGTACGTGAGCGTATACAATATACATTTTACTGCTTGAAATTTTATGTCAGTTACCCAACTATTTCTACAGTATACATCACATGTATACTGCGTCAGTACAGCAGTACGCTAGTGTATTTGAACACAGCCATATGCGTGTGACGCAGAATGGACGCACACTTGGAGATTCGCTGATTTACAAATCATCACATAGTTCATGTACAGTCGCTGTTTTAATATATACATCATAATATGTGTAAAAGGCGCAGTGACTGTTGTATCAAATCAAAGCTCAGTAAAGATGGCGGCGTTAGCAGTGGTGGAAACCCCATCTGGGAAAGATGCTCTCGCGGAGGGTTTGCTGGACCTCTTGAGACCCGCGGTACAGCAACTTGACTTACATGTGCACTCAGTCAGGTAGTATATTTTGTGAAACATATGTGTTATTTTTTAAAACCCGAGAAATGTTTAATTTAGAATGGGCAGTTCTGTTTGCTACCATGCTAATTACTGTCAACATGACAGGTCTTGTGACTCAGAGATGCTTGTGACCATTTACTCCATGTAAAACAATGACGTTCAATTATTCGTTTGTTACTTTTAGGACTATCGCACGATTCATGCTTTTAAGATATGATTCACAGTCATGAATTTAGTGTTCAAAATATTGACGGCTATATCGTTTACAATATACTGTAAATTTATCTTCACAGAGAAAGCCAAGTGGAACTTAGGGAACACATTGATAATTTGGCATCTGGTAAGTTGGTATGACCTGATTATACATGGAAAGTTTTTTTATCAATCTCTTTGTTTTAATTCTCAAATTAGATTTTTTTTCCCTCTGAACAATTATTAAATATTAGTTCACAACAGATTTTAATTTCTTATCCGTTTAAGAAATTGCACGTTTTGACAGGTGTGCAAATTTTTCTTTATTTTACAATTTTTATACAATTTACACAATAACTAAATGCGCATGGAGTTCGTTCTCTTTGAAATTGTCATAATCTTAACAACTGCTAAACCTTTTTAGGTGTGTGAGCCATCACATGCAAAATGATCCTTTCCCTTATCAAAACTGGTCAAACATACATGTATGTTCTGTAAATATCTATAATACAGCATGATGTGATGTCTGCTTAATTGACAAATGACCTGCTTTGGTAATGAAATGTTAATCTCAATCTTACCAATGAAGGTTGGAAGCATTGTCTGGATGTCATTTTGTGGCATTTTGTTTTTATTCACTATATGAATTTACATCCAGGAAATGTGTAGAACTGGACATGCAAATCTGAATTTTCTGTTTACATTTAACACAATGCTACAAAAATAAATGTACAGTTACTGTATACATACAAATCTGCATGTTCTTTTTTTTTAAGTGTACTACAATATTGACTTTTCCCAGTAATTCTTTACTGGGAAATTTTATTAAAAGGATAAATAAAATTAACAGGATACATATTTAGCAATCCATCCACATTACAAAATATATACAATACAATTATCCTTCCCATTTCTGCAGAATTCATGAATATTGTGTCATCTCATGTATGCTATGTGTGCACATTTCTTCTGCAGAGTTGTGTAGGATCAACGAACACCAGAAGGTGGCACTAGACTTAGACCCATATGTTAAAAAACTTCTTAATGCCAGGAGAAGAGTGGTGCTTGTCAATAACATACTCCAGAATGCACAGGTAAAAGAGACAGAGTCTTTGAGTCATCATGCACAGTATTGTTTGGTATTTTCTACTTCATCTTCTCAACTCTTTATTCCAGGAACGTTTGCGGAGGTTGAACCATAATGTTGCTAAGGAGACAGCACGCAGAAAGACCATGCTTGAGGCATCTGGAGCATTTACCCCACGCTCTCCTAGCAAACCATGATGTCCTGAATCTCACATTTTGGGAATGCACCATTACACTGTGCTCAATGCCAAGGACCAACGCTGTAGATTTGCAGAATCTTCCTCACATTGTTAAAGGGCACTGGGCTATGCAAAGCACTGCTACAGCAGAATTAATGTCAGTTCATTTAAGAGTAGTCAGGGAGACAGCAGTGTAAATATGCACTCATTTCTTTGTTGAACATATGACTTTTTGAATAAAAGGATTTGTCTGTATGAGTGTAACTGATGCTGAAAAATGCTCTTATATTGCAGTGCTGTGGATTTGCTAATTATTTGCAAATGTATAAAATGATTAATCAGTACTGTCAGAGATAGTATCCAGTTTAATGTACCAGATAAGGAAATCTCCTGCCAGTCTTGATTTAGTCAGTGAGAGCAGATTATTGTAAATTTTTTGATGGAAATTATCCACACTTAGCAGTTTAGTGAATTATTTTATTACCATATTTTTTTTCTTGGTTTTATATGCAAGCTTGTTTCTGTCACATAATAATAATAATAATAATAAAAAATACAAAATGTAATTGTGACTTTTTATCTCAATTCTAACAATTTTTCTCGCAATTGCAAGCTTATATCTCAATTCTGACTATAACTTGCAATTGCGTGTTTATATCTCACAATTTTGACTTTATAACTTGCAATTGCGAGTTTATTTCTCGCAATATGGACTTCTATAACTCGCAATTGCGAGTTTATGTCTCACAATTTGGACAAAAAAGTCATAATTGTGAGATGTAAACACAATTGCAAGACAAAAAAGTCAGAATTGTGAGATAAAATGTCACAAATTGGGTGAACTATCCCTTTAAGAAAACAATGAAAACTTTTTAAACATTTGAAACGTAAAAAAGACTTTCTACAAATAAAATCTTCTGAAGACTGGATAATATTCATTGACATTGATGTTACTGTTCATTTAATTATAAGGTTACACTTTATTTTAAGGTGACGTATTTGCATTGTACTTACTCAAATAAGTACTGAGCAATATTGGGGGTAAGGCATTACAAGTAACTTGGGTTATGTAATCAGATTACTTTTTCAAGTAGCTAGTAAAGTAACATTACTTTTTTAATTTACAACAAAATATATAAGTTACTTTTTCACATTTATTGACTGACAGCTCTCCTGTCCCCATGTTGAGAGAAATAAAGTGCAGAGGTGTTGTGTGATTTAGAAATAATAGTTTTGAACTTCCTTCTCTTATATATCCTATTCTTTAATCCAGAATGGCAGCACAGGTGAAAGGTTTGTTTGAGCTGCGCTTTCTACTGTGCATATGTAAATATGCATTTCCTTCAGCCTGAGGCTTATTCACTTCACTTTTGATGTGAAAGGGCTTTAACATTTGCCAAAAATAGAACTTTTTTTGTTGTTATTAGAGCCCAGCCCAGGTGAGAAAAAGTAACGGTAAAGTAATGTAACACATTACTTTTCATAAAAAGTAACTAAGTAATGCAATTAGTTACTTTTATAAGGGAGTAACGCAATATTGTATTGCATTACTTTTAAAAGTAACTTTCCCCAACGCTGTCTGGTACTGAGTAATATTAATTAACTACTTGTACTTACTATAGACTTACGGTTAGCGTTTGGGTTAGTTACTTGTAATTACGCATACTTTACTGTTATTACTATAGTAAGTACATGTAGTAATGTGTATGTCACCTCAAAATAAAGTTTTACCAATTATAATAATAAATTGGAGTGTCATATATAGATTTAGGTCAGAATTCACAGATCAAGCCAATATAAATGTTTAAATAAAAAACAGGGGAAAATGAACTTCCCCAGAATCATTGCATTGCATTATAATTGAATCAGCAGTAAAATCTTAGGTATGCACATGTCTTATGTAAATAGTGGATGCTTTGTAAGAGGATATGAGAAAGGGCAGATGAAGGTGACCTCTTGTTTTAGCTGAAAGGGAGAGGGTTAGGAAAAGATTTCAGGACAGGTGAAAGGTCAAGGGAGGGAATCTATCAAGGAGGAAGTTGGAATTATATGAGGGGCCTCCTAAAAGTCGCTCTGTTGATGAGAGATTAAACACAGATTGCTGGAAATCACGTGACTACAAAAAGTAAAATGAAAGCCATTTGGAGTCTGTTTATATTTGATGGTGACTGCACATGCAAACTTGACTAAAAGATAATATGCTACTGTATGTTGCTCCTGTAAAACATAGATTTTTTGTGTCCAAAAGTTGTGAAAATGCTAGAACATCTGATCCTTTGTACTAGTGTCCTCACATGCTTAATGTTACAAATTTGTACATACATATTTATAATATTAATTTAGTCTCTATATATGAAAATATATAGCTGCCTTTTAAATGTTAAAGGGGGGGGGGGTCTTGCACAAGGATGATATGGGGGTCTGTGGCATCTAAAAGATTGAAAACCCCCAACTTAAAAGGTTAGTTCACCCAAAAATGAAAATAATGTCATTTATTACTCACCCTCATGTCGTTCTACACCTGTAATACCTTCGTTCATCTTTGGAACACAAATTAAGATTGGAACACAGATTAAGATATTTTTGATTAAATCCGATGGCTCAGTGAGGCCTGCATAGACAGCAATGGTACTTCCTCTCTCAAGATCCATAAAGGTACTAAAAACATATTTAAAACAGTTTATGTGTGTTCTATCATAATATTATAAAGCGAGGAGACTTTTTAACAATATCTAGTGATGGCCGATTTCAAAACACTGCTTCAGAGTGTTATGAATCTTTTGAGTCGAATCAGTGATTCGGATCGCATATCAAACCGCCAAACGGCTGAAATCACATGACTTTGGCGCTCCGAACCACTGATTTGATTCATAAAGCTCCGAAGCTTCAAGAAATTGGCCATCACTAAATAAGTCGTTATTTTGTTTTTTTGGCACACAAAAATATCCTCCTCGCTTTATAATATTAAGATAGAACCACTGTACTCACATGAACTGATTTAAATATGTTTTTAGTACCTTTATAGATCTTGAGAGAGGAAGTACCATTGCTGGCTATGCAGGCCTCACTGAGCCATCGGATTTCATCAAAAATATCTTAATTTGTGTACCGAAGATGAACGAAGGTCTTAGGGGTGTAGAACGACATGAGGGTGAGTAATTAATGACATTATTTTCATTTTTGGGTGAACTAACCCTTTAAGTCTTCTTTTGCATGTTTTTGTTTTATAATCCTACAATGTTTTGTTTATTTCCAGGTTTAAATGAACAAAATCACAGATTTTCAATGTGGTCTCAGACCATATTTTAGTCCTTTATTAAAGCCGTCCGTGGGCTTTTAAAAAGAATATGATACAAGTTTTCTACTGCCTATTGCATGCGGCACTGGGGTGCTAGTCTAAAAGTAGCCATCACTGGCTGTTGTAAATTTCAATCATCGATGGAAACTGAGCAGGGATGAATGGGGCGGGGTGAGTTGATATGGGGCGGAGTAATCTCAGCGGCGCCACCTTAAAAAAACAGTCGCGCCGATATGTCAATCCAGACGCGACCCAGACAGACCTCGGCCCGGGGGCCCAGCCGTGAGAGCCGCGCCGTGATTGGATGAGCGCCGCCGTCCTTTTGATACTCGGCCTCCTATTGGTTGGAGCCGAACGAGACGCTCACGCGCACAATGTCTACCCGCTTTTGTTATTGTAGCGAGCGCGAGGAGAGCGGCAGGATGCGCGGACGGAGACAGCGAGCCTGATAGTCCGGTATCGACTCCGATAGACTCAAATTAGATGTTGGAGGGGGAAGGGGACGCGGATTTCTACCTCTCCGTCCTTGTTCAGAAGACTGCTTTTGCTATTCTCTAACAATACGACCGATGTGTGAGTATTTTTACATGTATATGTTAATTTTATTAATTTTTAAACGCACGTTGCACCATTTGAGACCCTATGAGAAACTGATCAGGACTGTCGATTTGGCGATACATTTCGCTCGTTAAAAACACATTACGTCAAAGGTGTGCCTGCTCTAGTCGTAATAACTCATCTTTGCCCTTGTCTGAGCTTTGAAATATTTCGTAACTGTCTAGCATTTGAATACCGTCTCGAGACACTGACATGTCCACCTTCTCACTGCAAGTTCACGATCAAGAGGCTGTGCCTTCAGCAGTTCACCTTGATTTTACTCATCCGAATCCCGACTAGTTAAACGGAATGCATAAACGTTTTGCATGTCATCTCAACTGTGCTCATATCCAGCGGGAGCTCGTGAAATGTTTAGACGGCGGACTCGATGACGTCATGTGACCAAATATGGCATCTGCGCCGCTGCATTTGTTTGCCCGCAGAGCAGTCAACAGTTTGGCTTTAACTTTGCATGACATTTGTGAATACTAACTGTTATTCTACTGTAAGAGGGGATGTCTTGGGTAAGGTTTTGTATAGTTTAAGCATTAGGGCTCTGTTCATTTCCTGTAGAAGTAGGCCTACTATCATTGCTATTTCACGTAATACAGACATTATTGCATATTAAATCTATTAATCAGGGTCAGTATCTTATGATAGGATCATAAACCTTGGGGTTTCATCATTCTCTAGCTGATATCTAAAGCAGGGACTGGGTCTGAATGTCCTCTAGAATTGAGTACACTATACTATATGATGAAATAACAGAGTAATACACCCAGATAAGAAAAAAAAGGAATAATGCATGACTGTGTCAGTCAAAACTAAGAAGAAGCCCCTTTCTCAAATATTACAGTGTATGAAATCCGTTACTTCATCGAACAGTATTGTACATTCTGTCTTAATGTAAAGTTGTTCCTCTGGCACTCATGCCTCAAGGGCCACTTGCGCAGACATGAAGAGCATCACTGAGTCTGATAATAAGGGTCTCAGAGCAGCTCCCCCCAGATTAGAGTTGATGATGCTCAGAGATCTGAAGTGCCAGGATCCGTCAGCGCTCCACCAGCTCTCAATTACTGCACTTCAGAAATCTTGCACTTTTGCAACATGTTCACAGGGGTTTTTAGCAACTCCATGAAGTTCTGCTTCTTATGTACAAAATACGAATTTAAAGTCGCTTGTAGCATATGCATTTTTTGATATTAAAACACTTTCTCCTATCCCAGCTTAATGTGCAAAGAGAACTATAAGTAAGCTATTTGTTGGTTGGGTGGCTCCCCACTATAAATGGTGTTGCTTTTTGGCTCTTTCAAACATTGCCTGCTATTTTTGGACTTGCATACTAATCTACTACTCGTACTATTTCTGCTGTATACAGTATGTATACTGTGCAAAGTATGCTTTTTTCTGTATACATGGAGCAGATGACCTATTATGTTGTCAAAATGTGCAGTATATGACAAAGCACACTGCATTATGGAATAGTGTATCCAATACACACGACTTGTCCTGCCATAACAAATTATCCCTTTTTTGATCAGACTGCCAAAAGAGAAGGCATTTTTATACAAAATATAATTTAAAATGCAAAATTACAGAGCCCTGCATGACAAGCAGGTGAAAAAATAGGATTTAACTAAAATGAGGGAAAAAATTAGTAGGCCTACATCGTGGCCACAATTTAACAAAATGAAAACGAGGGAACAAATACAGTACAACGTGGCCACGGTTTAACTAAAATAATGTAACAAATTTATACAAGCTGATTTAATTAAAACGAGGGAACGAATCTGTACAAGGTGGCCATGATTTACCTAAAACGAGGGAACAGATTAGTACAACATAACCACGATTTAATTAAAACGAGGGAACAAATTTGTACAAGGTCACAGTTTAACCAAATGAAAAAGCAGGGGGCACAAATTCATAATTTATGGTCATGATATCTATTTTTTACCATCATGTGCTTATCTCCATATAAAATAACCTAATAATCTATTTCCAAGATGAAAACAGGATGCCACTTACATGCAAGGCACTGAATCACGTGACATAAATTATTTTTTTTGTGGTGCAATGCCTACTGTTTCGAAATCTATATTCATCAAATAGTAGGCAGTATAAAGTGTATAACGTAATTAGAAGTACTATATATTATAAAGGATATATTATAAGGTATTCTACCGCTAAAGCATTACTACAGTACTGACTGTGTGTTAGCATTCTACATGCAGTGTGTAAGAGTATTGTGTATTGATGCTGCTGTTCTGTTTTCCCATCTGTCAGAGCAGCAGGATGTCCGTGAACCCTCCCAACAGTAATGACGCCTGCCTCAGTATCGTGCACAGTCTCATGTGCCACAGGCAAGGCGGCGAAAACGAAGGCTTTGCCAAGCGTGCCATCGAGAGCCTGGTCAAGAAACTGAAGGAGAAGAAGGACGAGCTGGACTCCCTCATCACCGCCATCACCACCAACGGAGTCCATCCAAGCAAGTGCGTGACTATCCAGAGGACGCTGGACGGACGCCTACAGGTGAACCGCAGTTACAGTAATTGACGCTGAACCATTAACATTTGCTTTAATGCTCTTAGAAGTGAATTACAGGAATCCCTCCAAATGTTAATGCTGAATGGACTGAATGGATGAGTCATTTCTTCATTTGGAAAACATTTTTCTTGTCTGCATTACTAAGTGTTAGATAGGTTTATCAGACATGGACTTATAGCTGTTTAAGTTGTCATTCTGTCAATGTGTAGGTTTCATTGGATATGACACAGTGGTAAATGTGTTTATAGAGTTTCATGGGATCTGTAAATTGAGCATGTGTCTTTGTCACAAGGCAAAAAAACTAGCAATAGACTGATAGATTGTCCAAGCCGATTATTTGGTATATATTTGGCCATAGGCAGTAACCTTGCCCTCTTCCCTGCTTAAGAGAAGTGGTAGTTTCTGCTTGTGTTCACTTCTACTGAGTGCTGTCAATGAATAATGCACACTTTTGATTTTCAAAAATGTGAGTAAATATAGCATAATAATAATCACACATCCCCTGCACACCGAATGGTTTCAACCTTTCAAGAAATATAATATATATATATATAATATAATAATATTTGAAATTGAATAGCTGAATAAATAAGCTTTCCATTGATGTATGGTTTGTTAGAGTAGGAGAATATTTGGCCGAGATACAGCTATTTGAAAATTTGGAATCTGAGGGTGCAAAGAAATCAAAATATTGAGAAATGAAGTCCTTAGCAACGCATATCCACTCACAAAAATACATTTTTGATATATTTATGGTAGGAAATTTACAAAATATCTTCATGGAACATGATCTTTACTTAATATCTTAATGCGTTTTGGCATAAAAGAAATATGATAATTTTGACCCATACAGTGTATTGTTGGCTATTGCTACAAATATACCCGAGCGACTTATGACTGGTATTGTGGTCCAGGGACACATATAATAATATTTTATGGAAATAGAAATGTTTAGCACCTTTGTTTCATTAATTCTTAACAGTGGTCACATGAATAAATAAATAAATAAATAAATAAAATATTGAATTTCTGGAAATCTGTGGCAAATTGTTTAAAAATTTAATCTAATTTGGTATCAGTAAATTGTAGTGTATATATGCTACTGTTTGCGGTCGACAAGGCTGCATTTATTTGATTAAAAATACAGTAAATATTAAAATTTAAAATACCTGTTTTCTATTTGACTTTATTTTAATATATAATTTATTCCTATGATGGCAAAGCTAAAATGTCTTTGTCACAGTGTCACAAAATTCTTCAGAAATCTTTCTAATATGCTGATTTGCTGCTCAAGAGACATTTCTTATTATTAGCAATGTTGAAACCAATTGTGCTGCTTAATATTTTAGTGGAAACCATAATACATTTTTTTCAGGATTATTTGATTAATAGAAAGTTCAAAAGAACAGTGTTTATTTTAAATAGAAATCTATATTTATAATTGTATATGTATATATGTCTTTACTGTTACTTTTGATCAATATAATACATCACAGTATTAATTTCCTTCAAACAAACAAACAAAAAACAACAACCCACATCTAACCAACCCTGAATATTTGAATGGTAGTGTATGTTGGTATTATATTGGTCATCAGCAGCACACAGAACTTCACAGAACCACACGTAGAACTTATTTTGATAGATGATATGAATCCATACCACAGATTCCCCCTCAAAAAATGGCACAAAAATGCGAGAACGTTTGTAGATTCTGCGTGAGATTCATCGTCCGCCCTGCTCTCTAGATATCGGTTTTGGCATCGGCCGTTTAAAAAACCCATATCGGTCAACAACTGTATAAACTCTCTTCCCCCTGCCTAGAAAAACTTTCAAAGTTTTTCTACATTGTTCACACAATTGTGTTTCCCCTAATCTATTTGTGAATCCTGCGATAAATAAAGCTAGACAATGTAAATAATCAAGGCATTGTCCATTGAATAAACTTGGTGATTGGGTGTTGCTTTAGGGCCCAGCGCTAATCACATCCACACCACCCACATGTGAACATAAGGCTTTCATATGGGAGACGGATGCAGTCGAAGCTTCAGCCAATGCTAATAGCTTTCTGCCTGTAGCGTCGGTGTCCATGGATACTAGATGATTGACAGCAGCTACAAAGAGAGACGTTCATCACAAGGCCTTTTGACTGTAAACCTCAAAGTTAAAGCGGTGGTTTATATGGAGTAGAACGGTCTCTGCGCAGTTTCCCCACCCATTCGTATGGGCAGATTTAGAGGGAGGGGTGGAGGAGAGGTTGTGAAGGTTGTTTTGTCTAAAACACAGGAAAGGGGCCGGGTTAACTTAAGGCCGTCTATTTTTTCCTCTGTGTAGAAAGGCTGCTGGTAGATAGTACACTCTATTCTTTACACACAAGATGTGATGATATCCAGGCAACACAAGTGAAAAAAACATGTATGTACAGTAATGGAGAACCTGGTGCAATAACGTTGAACTACTGAGTGAGTAGTAATGCGTCACCTTTTTTGACCTTGCCAGAGACAGTGGGCCTCATTTATAAACTGCTCTACATTTGATCTTACGATCATTTCTCAAACGTGCGTACGTGTGATTCAGAGAACGTGCGTACGCCTTTCTTCCATATGTGAAATCTATAAATTGCAAATGATCTTAAAATTGTGCGCAGTTGAATGGTTTTAGATCTCCGCCTTGTAAACGCTGACTAATAAATGTCATTAACACCAGTCAACATCCAAATCCTTTACTTGAGAATGGCGAGCGTCAAGAATTGCCAATTACCTCGACTTTCTGCCACAAGGAAAAGTGCATACGTCTGAACCTGATGTGGCGCTAAGCACTTTTCCACGTCAAAGACCATTTTTATAAATATGAAAGCTGGTGTGGATTTTAGCATATGAACACTCTAAGTTCAAATCTGTGCATATGCATGTTTTATAAATGAGGCCCAGTGAGACCATGAGGAAAAAGAGACATTAATTTACAATTGTAAAATAGCTGTGCAT
The DNA here is from genome assembly GCF_018812025.1 of Megalobrama amblycephala. Classification (NCBI taxonomy): domain Eukaryota; kingdom Metazoa; phylum Chordata; class Actinopteri; order Cypriniformes; family Xenocyprididae; genus Megalobrama; species Megalobrama amblycephala. The sequence goes on along the minus strand of NC_063052.1, from coordinate 16,660,578 downwards.
GATTAGCGCTGGGCACATGCAAAGTTCTTGATTATAATTTTAACTGCAGTTTGTTATTTGATACTACATTTAAAGTTACTATATTTTAAATGTACTAAATTGCGACTTAATCTTTAAAAAAATGTGTAATTACAAATATATTTAAATCCATGACATACAAGTTTCATTAGAAATGACATTGAAGTATATTTTACTTTACCATAAATGCTTGTCATTACATTCGGCAGTACACTTTAACCATGTTTCAAAGACAATAAAAGTAATTATAAAATTACATATAAAGATGTACTTAATTCCTTCTTAAAGGGTTAGTTCACTCAAAAATAAAATTTCTTTCATTAATTACTCATGTTGTTCCACACCCGTAAGACCTTCGTTCATCTTCGGAACACAAATTAAGATATTTTTTTATGAAATCCAAGAGGTTTTTTTATCCTCAGTAGAAAGCAACGAAATGACCACATTCAAGGTCCAAAAAAAGTAAAATAGTACACGTGACTACAGTGGTTCAACTTTAATGTTATGAAGTGACAAGGATACTTTTTGTGCGTAAAAACAAAACAAAAATAATGACTTTATTCAACAAATTCGTCCCTCCCCTGTTATTCTCATACACTATTTACGTTCAGCGCTTCCGTGTTTACGTCAGAACGCTGGCTATCAGGTTATCTGGCTATTTAACTTTACTGTAAACTTAGATGTAGATTTTTCCCCCATACATATCAATGTCATTTTATCACCCAGTCCTATGTTAAGGGGATTTTAGGTACTCTGTAAAGCATCATGCCTAACAACAGCCCATAACCGCAGTAAAATCACTAACACAAAAACATGTTCACCAATGTTTGTCAGATGTGTTTTAATATGCAGGTTTTAAAAACACAAATAAGTTGTCTTTTATCATTTTTTAGTAATTAATAACTTCTGAAATTCTGTTGTGTAAAGGAGATATCCACCTGGTGTGACTGTAGTGTCTTGCTCAAGGTCACACCAGTGGGAACTCAGCAGCTTTGATGTCCACTCTGGGGTTTGAACCCTGGCTCTTTTGGTTACCAGCCCCACCACATTTCTGTCTTTGTTTCAGTCCGTCTTCAGTCCTAAATGGCACTGACAGCTGGATTTATCCCTCTGCTCAGCTCTAGTATCATGCTGCTAGTGCACAACTGCAGCGTCATGCCACTAGTGTTAATCTACAACGGATTATCATATCACACACACGTCCTCCCTGCTGTTCTACTACACTAAACAAGCACAGGCAGCTGTGATACGAACTCAAAACTCAACACATGACCTTACGCTCAGTGTGTTTTCAGGATCATGTGATGCTCTTTTGTCATTCTACTGCATACCTGTCAAATAGCTGCTGTGTTAAAACGTTTTGGTCATGTTGCTGTGTCTTTAGCAGAACTTGTGTTTGTCAGAGCAGTGGCATAGCAATAGTTCACGTCATCCAATGTCCAGTTCCTGATCTTGGTTCCCGTCTCTCTGACATACTGGCTAAAAATAAAATTTAAAACAATGCTTATGCTGATGAGTATGAGGAATCAATATTTAGCCAAAACTGCATTATATAAATCACATGTAGTTCACACAGTTCAAATATACACAGATTATACTGTTTTCTCTGAGTATTATTACACTATGTTTTACTCCTCATGAACATTTCTTTTACCCTTCTCTCTTTTTTTCTTATTTTTTCTTTTTGTAGGTTGCCGGTCGTAAAGGTTTTCCTCATGTAATCTACGCACGGTTGTGGCGCTGGCCTGACCTTCACAAGAATGAGCTCAAGCATGTGAAATTCTGCCAGTACGCATTTGACCTCAAATACGATAATGTCTGTGTCAACCCTTACCATTATGAGAGAGTGGTGTCACCAGGAATCGGTGAGTCTGCTATCTTTTTATTCATTACCATGAACAAAGACATTACTGAGCTGTGCGCAGCACATTCTGTGTCTCGAAAATACAGTGTTATGCATTTTTTAATCATTGCAGGAAAACTTTGTTTGGTCAGTTTATAAAATGATTTTCTTTTTTTCTTTTCTTTTGCTCTTCTCTAGTTGGGCTCAGTCTTCAAAACACGGGTAAGTTACACACATTTGTATGCATCTGTATGTCTCTATTTTGTTTGATTTTTTTTGTTGTTGTTGTAACAATATAAATGTCTTTTGAATGTTAGTATATATATAATACTTTTATAATAAACATTAAAAAATCTTTCCGACCCCAAACATTTAAACAGTAGTGTATGTAATATGATTTAATTTCGATTTTAATTTATTTTTAAAATAATTTGAAAATCTTAATTTGAATGAAAACATTAAAAGTGGGGTATGTATTTTTTCAGCAACACTGTTTAGAAGTTAGTTCACCAACAACAAAAGTCTAACCAATCAGCATTGATTGGCGGTTGTGGAGACAGAACGAGTATGCGGGAGATTTGAAAGAAAAAGAAAAAAACGCAGAAAGAGAGATGATGAGACACAATACAAAACAGCTCAAAAGAATATCACTGGAATGAAGGTTTATGACTGGGCAAGCACTTTAGGATCAGCGTTAATATTAGAAAAGCTTTCCAGCACTGGAGAGAGCTAAGTGGGAAGGCCTGAAAACAGACGCAGAGGCTGCTTTGATTCCGCTTCACGTGTGAGTAACACTGGGTTTGAGTGTCATTGATTGTCTGGAGCTCCTGTGCTGTTGCCGACTAACAATGAACACTTGTTTGTATTTACTTTTGTGTACTGTATGATAATTTTTTGTGCTTCCTTGTCGTGCGTTCATCATTTGCGCTTTATTTTTCGTGAAGCATTTTGTTGCGCGTCAGCTGTGATAAACAGACATCCACTCTCGCATTGCGTGTGTAACAGTGTCCAGACAGTGAGGATATTTTTTAATATAACTCCAATTGTGTTTGACTGAAAGAAAAAAGTCATATACATCTAGGATGGCTTGAGCGTGAGTAAACTATGGGATAATTTTCATTTTAGGGTGAACTAACCCTTTAAGTCCCAAATGAATCAGTAAATGATTCAGAAAAATGAACATAATTTGTCCCCTGGCTGGTATCTAGGTCCCACTGGCAGACTGATAAAGGAAGAGTACAGCCACGACTGCATTCAGATGGACGTTCCCCCAGGCCTTCCTCCCCAGCAGGACCACCAGGGGGCGATGAAACTCCCTCCTCCAGACCACTACGGCCAGCCACTGCCTCCTCTACAGTTGCCTTCAGAACCCACCCGCGCACCCCCACCGGTCACCCTTTACTCCAATATGCCCCTCTCCCCCACCGGTAAGTGCCGACCTTTGGCTATATTAGAGAACTCTAGGAGGTTAAATTGTGCAGTTGTAATAGTGTCGTTGTGTCATCTTCCAAAGTCTCATGTCTTTCAGCTTCAGGCTCTATGATGCCGATGCAGGGAGGTCATGGTGAAGGCTTACTACAGATTGCATCTCCTCAGGGTCAAGTCATGACCCCTACACCTCCCCCCTCCACCCCCACACATGGACCCCACAGACCCCTGTCCCACCCCAGCCTCCACCAAACCAGAATGGCTACAATAGCTCCAAACACTCCCAGACACAAGGCTCCTTTCACAGTAAGTATTACACTTTGTCCTCATAACCAGTCACAACGCGTCAAGTGATAAATCCTGTTTATGTTCATTTGAGTTTTTGACCAGTGTTATTTATATACTATTATAGCTTTTTTTTTTTTTTTTTCATTTTTCATTTTAATTTTAGTAGTTATGTGCTTTTGTCATTTGTATTAGTTTTTTAAATATTTTTATTTAATTTTTATTTTAGTTAGTAATTTCAACTTGAACTTACTAATTTCAGTTATTTGTCAAGGCAACACTTATAATTTTCGTTTAAAGGGGTCATGAACTGCATTGTTTTATTGTTTTATAATGTTTCCTGGGGTGCAATTATAAAGTTAGTATGTTTTTTAGATCAAGAATTGTCATAATTTAGAAATAAAAGGCATTTTTTCCTACCCTGATTTTAGCCCTCTTATTTGTTTTAAGTGGTGTGTCTGCTCTGAGACTTTAGTGTAAATGCCCACTGCTGTGATTGGCTAACATCTTTACATATGAAATAGCTAAGTATTACTCTCTCAAAAACGTTTAGCACATTATTACTATTACTACTACAGCTCTCAAGGTTAACTAATAAAAAAAATGTGTTAATTATAGCAATACATTTAGATCTGTTGCGTTATATTTAGATCATGGCATCAAAGGTTGCAGTGATAAACATTGTAGCCGATCACAGACCTGTTGTTGAGCGCATACAAGCAGTGATCTCATCATTGCAACTCAATTTCTGCACACTAATGAATGCTTTCATCATAACTAAAAGTTCAAACGTGACGTAACTAAGAGATTTGTTGAATAAAATGGGAGTTTTGGCGCAAGTCCAGAACTCCGTCACTGATAAACTCGCACTGTTTGATTGACAGCTCCAGTGAATATAAAGGGAGCGTTCTTTGATCGCTTTCTATATATAATTTAATCACCATTTAAATAGCAGATTATTTTCATCCTACTAAGAGAAACAATGTGAAGTTGACTGTTTAGTCACTGGTTTGATTTACTGACACATAGACAAAGAACATCTGACTGTACATGAATCATTCGGTTACATATCAGATCAGGCATTAGAATTAACACAGTTACTTACATGTTGTTGCATTACTGGCAAGTCTATATCCTAAAAGTCTGTTTGCAAAGTCTGCGTCAAAATGCGATTGATTTACCAAAGAATCCACAGTGAAATGTACCAAATACAAATAAATAATGCTCAATTGAGACATTCACATTGTTGAAAATAAATAGCCATATTCCTAGCATTAGGATCCTTTGAAAGGTAATGTTATTTTTAGTCCTGTATCGCTCTTCTCTTGTCATCTCACTAATATGCCAGTGGGCGGGGCTAACGTTGCAATGACGGAGTAGGTTTTGACTTCTTCTGCGGAGGTGGTGTTTCATCTGTGTCATAGATAGGCACATTCCGGGACAAGACGTTCGCTGGGCCTGGTGTCAATAAAAGCTTTTATTGGACTAACAAGGAAGTTTTCAGTTCTGAAACGTACAGGATATTCTTATTGTATGATGACCTCTTCAAAAGCTCAAGGAAAAGTTGATTTCTCAATTCATGACCCCTTTAAATTTAAATGTATTTTTCATTTAAATATAGATTTTCACCTAACATTTATATTTTATGTAAAATATTTATCTCAGCTTTATTTTAATTAAGGAAAATGTTTTAATAGTTTTAGTATTAGTTGATATCTGTTGATATTTGCTTTTGTAGCCATGCCCACAGTGAAATCTCATTGATCCAAATTCCACTCCACAAAGCTGTATATTAACCTTCAAATATATTACTAAGTTACTGTGGTTTTGGAATGTTGTATGGTGTTTTCTCTTTCGGTGAAGACGGATAAAATACTTGTCACTGGAAACTTGTCGTATCATGCCTGTTTGGCTGTTATGATCTCATTACTACCCATCAAGGGCCATTTTTACTGCTTCATATACTAAACATTTTTAATCTCTAAATTGCTGCAGCAACCTGGACAGGCAGCAGCACAGCCTCTTACACTCCTGTAGGACCCCAGCAAAATGGGCGTGGCCACCAACCTCCTCTCCACCACCCACACTTCTGTACGTTTGCCTTAAACATTACTACAAATGCTTTACTTAAAAGTGCATGTATACAAATATACCATTATTTTATATATAACTAATTTAATCCATTATAATATCTTCCTCTATCAGGGTCTCAACATCACAGTTCAGCGTCTTTCCCTCCTCCAGTCTCCAACCATCCAGGTTTCTACTTTATATAATCTCCACTTTATGTAAACACACACTGTTTAAAAGTTTGAGGTCAGTAAGAGTTTGCTTGAAAGAAATTAATACATCTATTCAGCAAGGATGCATTAAATTGATCAAAAGTAACAGTAAAGACATTTATAATGTTACAAAAGATTTCTGTTTTAAATAAATGAATTCCCTTTCGATACTTTACTTGTACTGCTTCACTAGTCGCGGCGGGGAAAACTACTTTTCTCCGATTACTGAAGCCTTTTTCCAATCACAGCTGCGCAAGCCTATGGCGAAGCAGCGCATCAGAGCCTGCCAAATTGGGCGGGGCATCTGGCTATAAAGCACATTCTGAATTACCTCGATGACTGGCTTGTGTTAGCCCAGTCAGAGGCCGAGCTAATATCCCACAGATTCTTCCTCCTCAGCCACTTAGAGTGCTTGGGGCTCATGGTCAATTATAACAAAAGCTCGATGATTCCCAGCCAACGAATCTCATTTTTGGGGGCTGTCTTCGACTCAACCCAAATTAGAGCTGTAGCCTTGCCAGAACGTGTCCTGGCTATACAGCAGCTGACGACCGCCTTCACAATTGGTGCGTCCCTTCCTCTCAGAATGTTTCAGAGGATGCTGGGCCTTATGGCCTCAGCATCGCCAGTATTGCAGTTAGGCCTCCTTCGCATCCGGCCCCTTCAGCACTGGCTGAAACCCCTGGTTCCATCCTGAGCTTGGCGTCACGGGCGCCTTCGCAGCAAGGTGGATCAAGCCTGCGTCGCAGCCCTTGCCCCTTGGAAGGACCCTTCGTGGTTCTAACAGGGTCTACCCCTGGGGCTGATACACAAAAGGAAGGTCATCTTCACAGATGCGCTAAACACGGGCTGGGGAGCCCTGTGTGACGGCAGGCCAGCCTTTGGCATGTGGTCGAGCAAAGAGACAAAACTGCACATCAACTGCCTGGAAATGCTGGCAGTATGGCAGGCCTTACAGTCCAACATGACGGAGGTATCCTACATAAATCGCCAGGGCGACCTTTCCTCCCCACACTTCTTCATGATGGCAAAGAGCCTTCTGGAGTGGGCACAATGTCACCTGCGCTCTCTGAAAGCAGCGCATGTGCCGGGCAAACTGAACTGGGGATCAGACATGCTATCTCAGAGCAACGTCCCCTCTGGCGAGTGGATGCTCCACTCCCAGATGGTTCGGAGAATATGGGAGATCTTTGGGGAGGCAGAGGTCAACCTCTTTGCCCCAGAAGACAACTCTCACTGCCCAATCTATTTTTCAAAGGAAAAGGATGCGCTGGCCCACAATTGGCCGAGCCTTCTCCTTTATGCTTTCCCCCCGATCGCCCTGATTCCTCAGGTTATCAGGCGAATCAGGGAACAGAAACACAAGGTTCTTCTAGTGGCCCCGCTCTGGAGAAACCAACTCACGGCAGCTCCGTGGCCCATTCCCCTGAGACGGGGCCTCCTCTGTCAGACGAACATGACAATATGGCACCCACAGCCCGAGCTGTGGGCCCTACACTTATGGCCTCTCGATGGTAGCCTATGAACCTCCCAGAGGGTGTCTTAAAACCATTTCTCAGAAATTTGTGCGGCAGCCGGCTGGTCTTCGCCATCCACTTTTTTCAGGTTTTACAACCTGGATGTTCCTGCTCTGCAGGCTCAGGTCCTTTCTGCTTAACTGTCTCTCTGAGCTCAAAGCTCCGGGAACCATATTCCCACCTTAAGGCTGGATTTAATTCTTGCTGGGTCTGACTCAAATCCGCTGAAATTCCCACGTCTGGGCTTAGCTTCCTGCACGCTCTCGGCCCTATCTAGTTCCGAGGCTGTGCGAAGCTCTAGAACGATTATATGCGGCTGATTATATAACGATTTTTTTTGCCTTCTCTTGACCCCGATAAAATCTGGGTTTCTTGACCTACGGGGCCCCCTTCTGGGTTCCCCGGACAATTACTTACAAGTCGTTCATCTATCATAGCACGGGGTGATTGAATAGGTTCCACGTCTAGCGATGCAGTACAAGTAAAGTATCGAAAGGGAACATACTCGGTTACTAACGTAACCTCAGTTCCCTGAGATACGGGAACGAGTACTGTGTAGCTAACCGTGCTATGACGCTGCACGATGCTGTTGTCGCTTCAGTCGATATGAACCAGTGATCCTATGCCGAGCTCCTGCTTATATAGCCAGATGCCCTTCTCAATTTGGCGGGCTCTGACGCACTGCTTACACACTGCTTCGCCATAGGCTCGCGCAGCTCTGCTGCGCCATCATTGGTTCATTTCTGTACATTTTTTGAACCAATGGCAGTGCAGATGCACTGCTGTGATTTAAAAAGGCTTCAGTAATCAGAGAAAAAGAGTTTTCCCTGCTGCGTCTAGTGACGCAGTACTCGTTCCCGTATCTTAGGGAACCGAGGTTACATTAGTAACCAAGTACGTTCTTTTGAATGTTCTATTCATGAAAGATTCCTGAAAAGAAATGTGTCATGGTTTCCACAAAAATATTAAGCAGCACAACTGTTTTCAACATCATTAATAATAAGAAGAAATGTTTGTTGAGCAGCAAATCAGTATATTAGAATGATTTCTGAAGGATCATGTGACACTGAAGACTGGAGTGATTTCTGCTGAAAATTCAGCTTTGTCATCACAGGAATAAATTACATTTTAAAATATATTCAAATAGAAAACTGTTCTTTTAAATTGTAATAATATTTCACAATTTTACTGTTTTCCTATATTTCGATCAAATAAATGCAGCCTTTTAGCATAAGTGTTTCAAAAGCATAAAAACATCTCTCTGACCCCAGAGTTTTGAACGGTTTTATACACTTTAAATTCAATTTATGCTCTCGGACTCACAGTTCAACATGCAATATATCAACAGGTCCTGAGTTTTGGTGTTCCATTTCGTACTTTGAGATGGACGTGCAGGTGGGGGAGATGTTTAAAGTCCTGTCCAGCTGTCCGGTGGTGACGATTGACGGATATGTGGACCCCTCAGGAGGTGACCGTTTCTGCCTGGGTCAGCTTAGTAATGTGCACCGCACAGACGCCAGTGAGCGGGCCAGGTATGCATGCCGTAATCCAACAAATGTTCCAGCCAGTGCTGTGAAAAAATATCTTGAATATTTATGATTCATTTGTGACCCTGGACCAGAAAACCAGTCATAAGGGTTAATTTTTGGAAATTGAGAGTTATACGTCATCTGAAAACTGAATAAATAAGTAGGAAATGTACAAAATATCTTCATGGAACATGTTCTTTAATTAATATGCTAATGATTTTTGGCATAAAAGAAAAATCGATAATTTTTACCCATACAATGTATTGTTGGCTATTGCTATAAATATACCCGTGCGACTTATGACTGGTTTTGTGGTCCAGGGTCACATTTATGATTATTTTGCTGTAGCATTGTGAATATCACAATGAGTTTTATGTACTTTTTATTTAGCTATTAAGTTTTCTAAGGCTACTAAGACCAGTGCCAGTATTAGTTTAGTTCCATATTTCTTCTTTTATCACAACTTGGGAGTGTGAATGTGCCAAAAATAGAGTTTTAATGGCATCAAAAAAAGGTAATTCTTGGTGTTATATTATACAGACAGTTTTCAGCTAGTAAAGAAAGACAGTTTTGGAGCAAGGAGGAGACATGTGCTGTGTCCGAAATAGCATACTGTTTGAGTTGGTACTAGAGGGCTGCATTGGGATTTGGGATCATATGGTTCCCGCGGGACCCAATGCAAATCTCACAGGAGTGGGCCGTTTTAACTTTGCTGCGGGCGGGAGTGGATGGTCAAAAAATACAGCGTGGGTCCAAGAAAGGATGCAGCGTAACAAGAAAGGATTCAACAAATGAAGTTCATCGCAGTCAATCAGTAACATTCAATACAATTACATATTGTGCCTTGTTAGGTTACCAGAGTTTAACTGTTATGGTTAGGTGTGTGTGTTGTTGTTACGCATACCTTTAAATATGTTTTTAGGCTCCACTAGTTGTGACCACTTTTGTTTTAGCAGTTGATAGAGTTTTGAAAAGCTAATAAAATGCTGGCTGAATGTGTTTGTCATTTGTGGTGCTAGCATTATCTTATGGTCAGTTTAATTAAATGCAATGTTTATCTCTGTTATTCTGAACGTTTAGCATAGCCCTAATGTTGGTTTAATTTTTTCACAATTTCTACAAGCTGTAACACAATGTTTGCGGGTGCGGGTAAGAGTGGAAATTCAGTGGGAGTGGGATTAAGAAAACAGTCCTGTGCAGGGCTCTAGTAGGTACTACATTTGAATTTGCGACCATTAAGAAAGTAAGTTCTATATAGTATGAATGCAGGTACTAGTATGAATGAAATTACTGTCATGTGACCTTCCAGCATCATGCGTCGCTTCACTGCCATTCATAAATTCTCTCCCGTGGCCCCATGGGATAGTAAAGTGTCCATTAAATGTGCACTTCAGAATCTCACAGGAAGTAGTAAGTTATCCGGGGACTTTTTGTCTACTGTTTTTTGAATACGATTCATTCTGACATACTACTCTGTTGGCGTACTGTTTTTCACATAGTAGGGAAGTGTTTGATTTCGGACACAGCGTCAAAAAAATCCCAAAAACAAAAAAAACATTTTACACACATTAAAATTGACTACATTTTGTAATTAATCATGCTCTGGTGTGTTGTTGTTAGATATAAATTCAGTGTTATTTTAGTATTATTTATTTACTTTAATAGTATTTATTCATATTTTGAATTATATATTTTATTTTCATATTTTCTATTTAGTTTTAGTTTTTGTTTTAGTAATTTTTTTAGTACTTATTCATTCACGTTATTTAAGGCAATATTTCTAAACATTTCATTTTCATCTAATATTTATATTTAATTTGATTTCAGCTTTATTTCAATTAATGATTTTAATAGTTTCAGTTTTATTTAATGACAAAACTGAATGCACAGTGGTGTTATTGTTTTCCAAAACTGTTAAAAATCATTTTCGTTAATTGAAATAAAGCTGAAATATAAACATTAGATGAAAAGGTAAAAAAAAATGTAAATGTAAATTAGAATTGTTGCTTTGGCAACTAACTGAAATTAGTTATTGAAATAAGTTATTTTATAATTGAAGTTCAATCCTCACAGTTTTACAGACAAAGCTAGTCCTAGACTAAAATGCAGGTTTGAGCTGTTTTAATTGAAAGCAACTTGTACTGACATATCTTAAAATATGTCACTGCCATTGTTTTGTCTCAAGATGCACACCGGTAATGTTTTTTTTTTTTCTAGTGTGTGTTTATAAAAGCTACTTAAATATCCTAATTGAACTAAGGCCTAATATTACTAAAACTAATAAAAATGATAAAAGCACACAGCAAAAATACTAAAGCTTAAAAAGCTTCAAAAAGCTTTTTCAAAATAAAAGTCTAAACTGGATATGAACCTTATTTAGAAAATGATGTGCATTTAAATATGGTATTGTCTTGGCAGCAATGGGCAAGGCTGAAATTTTGGTTCCTCTGTGGGAAAAGCATTATTATATATATATATATATATAAAATGCTTTTCCCACAGAGGAAACAAAATTTCAGCCTTGCCCATTGCTGCCAAGACAATACCATATTTAAATACCATATTATATATATATATATATATATATATATATATATATATATATATATATATATATATATATATATATATGTGTGTGTGTGTGTGAGTCTTTGTTTTGTGTATAGATGAATTTCACAGGTTTCGTGTTTGCCTTAACACACACGCTGCAAAAACTGCTTACTGTGCCAGAATGACACTGATGAACAATAATAAACAAACAGATTATGCAAGGATAAAAACTGGGAAATAACTGGTTTTAAAAACCTGAGAAAATGGAATGCAAGCATGTCGACAAAGGCGCATCTGGTTTTGGTTATGAAACTCGGTGGCATGTGTTCAGTTGTGTTATGTAAGTCTCTGATGGAACCAAAAATATTGGAAAGGCAATGGTTGTAGTCATTCATTCTGCTGCTGTCTTTTCATCCTGTCTGTAGGTTGCACATAGGTAAAGGCGTGCAGCTAGAGTGTCGTGGAGAGGGTGACGTATGGATGCGCTGCATGAGCGATCACGCCGTTTTTGTGCAGAGTTACTACCTGGACAGAGAAGCAGGCCGAGCACCAGGAGATGCAGTGCACAAAATCTACCCAGGGGCCTACATAAAGGTAAAAGCTCGTAAAATTTTCATCATCATATTTTATTAATTATTTATGGACAGAAATAGTGTGGTAGGTGAATAGAATTGACTTTTGTAGAAAATTAGATTGCGGGCAGTTAGGAATTTTTTAGATTTGTTTATAGCCCTGAAATGATTTAAAAAATGCTTATTTTATTGTTACATGTAACTACATTTTACATTTTAATTAAAAAAAGGGTAACACGTTATTTTACAGTGTCATTGTTCCTTATGTTACATGTAGGTACTGTAATAATAACTATAAATTATGACCAGTTACATGCTATTTACCCTAAACCAAACCAAACCAAACCCTAATCCTAACCCTATAGTAAGTACATGTAGTTACTTAATATTACTCAGTACTTAAAAGTATAATTACAGTGTAACAAAGACACCTTAAAATAAAGTGTAACCAAAATGTATAATAATTCAAAATGTAAATAAATCACTTTTCAAATTCAACTACAAAGAACCCCACTATATTTTAAATATTAAATAAGCAACTCTCTCTCTCTCTCTCTCTCTCTCTCTCTCTCTCTTTCCCTCTTTCTCTCTATATATGTGAATATTGAATAAATAAGATCCATTTTTATATTTTTTTTTTACATTTAAAAATGCTTGTTTTTTTTGTTACATATAACTATATTTTACATATTTACTACAAAAACAATTATTCAAAAATATATAAAAAATATTGATAAATAAATATATATTTATCTATTTTGCTTATTTATTTTTTTATTAAATAAAAAACAAGCAACTTGACTAAATACTGTACATGTGTCTACATATCAGTTTGACAAGTTTATTTTATTGTTACACTTGTTACATTTTATATACACAAAAACAATATTTCAAAAATTAAATAAGTAACTTGTCTAAATATATCTATTTGTCAGTTTGAAAAGTGATTTATTTACATTTTTGAATTATGTTTTTGTAGTTAAAATGTAAAATGTAGTTACATGTAACAAAATAAAAGCATTTTTAAATGTAAAAAAAAACAATAATTAAAATGTGAAAAAAATCATTTTTCAAATGGACAAATAAATGGATAAATTTAGTTGCTTTAATTTTTGAAATACCTCTTTTGTGCTGCAGTGTTTAATGAATTCATCCCAGTATGTTTTCATAATATATCAATTTATTAAAATATTATTATTATTATTATTATTATTAAATTAAAGATCAAGGAAAAGTCCTCATAATATGACCCCCTTAATGTCAGACTCGATGGGTTGTAAATACATTTGTACACTTGAGAGCTCTGTGTGTATTTTTGCTTCCTGTCACATTAGATTTGCTTGATCCAGAGCTTGACTTTTTTTAAGCCTGTCCAAATGACTTCTCATCAGCCATTGTTTTAGGACACGGCAGCAAGGTCTGTGTGCCTCAGTGCTGTGCTGAAAGCAGAAAGAGTTAGTGTGTTGTTTTGTTCCTGCAGGTCTTTGACCTCAGGCAGTGCCACAGGCAGATGCAGCAACAGGCAGCCACGGCGCAGGCGGCAGCTGCAGCGCAGGCCGCAGCAGTGGCAGGGAATATTCCAGGACCAGGAAGTGTTGGCGGAATCGCACCTGCAGTCAGTGAGTGTCTGCCTCATTCACAACAAACCCATGAAATCAAAATGAGGTGTTTGTTAGCTCTGAGGTCATTAATTAAGGGATAATGTCCATCCAGCAAAATAAACCCTAACAGGGTGATCAGGTCCCTGACGTAACCCTAAAGGGGTTTCATTTGCGATAACAACTGAGTGAATGTACATTATCCTTCTTATTACACGGACACTTGCCACATAAGTAAATAATCATGCACGGAATATTGATTTGACATTTGAGTTTAAATATTTTATTAGCTCATTAAACACAAAGCTTCCGCTAAGAAAAAACTTTCAAACTAGATGGATTTTAAGGGATAATATACAGTTGTATTACTTATTACACAGCTTTTCACCACATAAATAATGACTGGGACATGAAATATTGATTTGAGAAGAAGCCATTTTAAAATCTTACCTCTTTATTATATTATAATAGTAGGCCTACTATTAATACTGAAATCCTCCGGGTATATATTACAGAAAATACAGTTGATAACTGAGGCGCAAGATGCAGCAGCTGCATTTGAATGAAGTGAGAGAGAGCTCGAGAGCATGTGATACGAGAGACATGAAAGAAGCTCCCGCCTCAAATAACTGGATGACCGCCATTATACAGCGTTGCTTTTGATCATGGTCATTATCGGGCAATAACTGACCTCAGAATGTTGTGACTGACCAGTTAGAATCAAGCATTTCGGCGAGCCATGTAATAAACAAAGCCGCTTTAAGCCAAGCCTCCAAGGTTAGGACAAAAACCCAAACAAACAAAAAAACAACAACAACGTAACGCAGCGGTACACAGGCAAGCAGACCAGAGGCCGTTTTTTTTTAATGGATGTCAATGGAGGAGAGGATTCAGAACACTTAATAAACTGCTTTTGTGAGGAAAAAGCTTATCACTTAAAGGTGCCCTAGATTCAAAATTTGAATTTACCTTGGCATAGTTGAATAACAAGAGTTCAGTACATGGAAAAGACATACATTGAGTTTCAAACTCCATTGCTTTCTCTTTCTTATGTAAATCTCATTTGTTTAAAAGACTTCCGGAAAACACACGGATCTCAACATAACACCGACTGTTACGTAACAGTCGGGGTGTACGCCCCAATATTTGCATATGCCAGCCCATGTTCCCAACATTATGAAAGGCATTAGACAAGGGTAGCCAGTAACATCTGGATCTGCACAGGTGAATCAACAGACTAGGTAAGCAAGAACAACAGCGAAAATGGCAGATGGAGCAATAATAACGGACATGATCCATGATATCATGATATTTTTAGTGATATTTGTGAATTTTCTTTCTAAATGTTTCGTTAGCATGTTGCTAATGTACTGTTAAATGAGGTTAAAGTTACCATCGTTTCTTACTGTATTCGCGGAGACAAGAGAGCCGTCGCTATTTTCATTATTAAACACTTGCAGTCTGTATAATGTATAAACACAACTTCATTCTTTATAAATCTCTCCAACAGTGTAGCATTAGCCCGTTAGCCACGGAGCACAGCCTCAAACTCATAGAGAATCAAATATAAACATCAAAATAAATACTTTACTCACATAATTCGAAGCATGCATACAGCATGCATGACGAACATCTTGTAAAGATCCATTTGAGGGTTATATTAGCTGTGTGAACTTTGTAAATGTGCTGTAATATAATCGAGAGCTCGTGTGGCAGGGAGCACGCGAATTAAAGGGGCGGCGCGCTGATAAAATCAGTGCATAGTTAATGATGCCCCAAAATAGGCAGTTAAAAAAATTAATAAAAAAAAATCTATGGGGTATTTTGAGCTGAAACTTCACAGACACATTCAGGGGACACCTTAGACTTATATTACATCTTGTGAAAAAGCATTCTTGGGCACCTTTAATGAATTGACAGCATGTCTGCTAATCTTTAAAGGGATAGTTCACCCAAAAATGAAAATTACTCCATGATTTACTCACCCTTAAGCCATCCTAGGTGTATATGACTTTCTTCTTTCAGGCGAATACAATCGGAGTTATATTAGTCCTGGCTCTCCCAAGCTTTATAATGGCAGTGAATTGCTGTTCTAACAAATAGGGCTGGGCAACAAACTCAAGCTCCTCTTCTCTTTTATCGAAATCCTCTGACATTTCTCTTTAAAAATTCTAGTTTTAGACTTCTAATTCGTGACCGGTGTTTTGTTTTGCTCTCTCCTCTGCGCTTCCGCATTCGTCAATACGTCATGTGTCGGGTCAGAAGTTACTCTATATGGCTGTCTGTCGGAAGCTAATTATTTTAGTTTAGTTTTAAGTTTTAAATATGGATTATATGGATTTTCTTACACAAACGCCCACTGGAGCCATGTGGTTATCTTTTATGATGGATGGTTACGCTGTTTTGGGCTTCAAAATCTCATCCTCTATTTACTGCCATTATAAAGCTTGGGAGAGCCAGGACATTTTGTAATATATCTCCAATTGTATTCATCTGAAAGAAGAAAGTCATATACACCTGGGATGGCTTGAGGGTGAGTAAATCATGGGGTAATATTCATTTTTGGGTAAACCATTTCTAAATGCATCTAACGTACTGTTTCAACAGGAAATAAGTCATAGGATAGAAAAGTACTTTTGTCAATCAATTTTATTGAGGTATTATCAGATTACCTAATTCCTTTATAGAAAAAGATTTTGTAGAATCAGTGCAAATTCAAAAACTGAGTGGTTGGTGAATTTAAGAATGTTTTTTTTCCAGGCCTCTCAGCAGCAGCAGGGATTGGTGTGGATGACCTCCGGAGGCTGTGCATCCTGCGCCTGAGCTTCGTGAAGGGCTGGGGACCTGATTACCCCCGGCAGAGCATCAAGCACACCCCCTGCTGGGTGGAGGTGCATTTGCACCGGGCACTGCAGCTGCTAGATGAGGTGCTGCACACTATGCCACTGGCAGACCCTGGACCAGCTAACTGAGAGGGAACAATACACAGAAAACACTCACAACACAGATACTGGACTCACTACAGTAAGCGTGCGAACCACATTACAAGCTACAGTGTGGTTTGCGCTTTTATCAGTCATTAGAATCCCAATGGAAACCACAGAAATTCACTACTCTAAAATTCATGTTTTTGAAAGGTATTTCAGCGCATTTTATTGTTCTATAGTGTTGCATTTCTTTTTGGGTGAATCTCACAAAAACATATCTAGGTCATATTTCACTCCAATATTTTTTTAATTGTGACATTGTTTTTAATTAATTTCCCCACAAATTTACATTATTAAAATGTTTCCAAATGTATTATTTTTAAGTTTATGCAATGGTGATTCTGATGAGAGTACTGCATATTTTTATTTAAAAATACAGTGATTTTGTTTTATTAAAATCAGTGTAAATTAAATGCAGTCCAACAAATATGACAATGTAACTTGTTACAATGTAACTACAATGTACAAATACTTAATTTAAATAATACAAATAAATAAATATATATAAAATCATATATTATATATCATGATTTGTTTTATATATATATTTTTAATGATAATTAGAAGGGATATGCTTGATTATTATGAAAATAATGTCGTAATGAAGAAATCTAAAGTAGGTTTCACTTTAAACAAAATATCTGTTTCTATTTCTTTCTATTGATTTTATGGTGAAATATGATCTGGACGTGTTCTTGATGGGATTCGTGAGATTCATCCATTCAAATTAGATGTATATACCTTAGCGCTACAGGTCTACTAATGAATGCAAGTTTACACAGGGTTGATTGCAGATTAAGTTCAGGGAAATAGCTTTATTGTTCATATGCCTTTCTAGCTTTGCACATCATGCAGTTATACTAAGAATATTAGAGCCTAATAGTTTTGCAATACTGGTATAAAATGCTTACAATCTGTCTTTGCAAGAAATTAATTTATGGGTCAGGTTCTGAACATAAAACAAAGCACGAAAAACTGCCGTTTTTGCAATGGCCTTGGTTCCGAAAGTATTTTTGCCATTCACTTGCTCCAAGAGTTCTGAGCCTTGAACCAAACCAAATAGCTACAAAAAAGATGCATTGTGAATTTAAATCAGCTTGCATACTATATATTTGAAGTTTATTGCAAAATATTTGTTCAATATGTTCAAGTATTACTAGCTTGAGAGTGTAGCGAGATTGACTCGAATCTTTGTGGAGAAAATGAATGGTGATTTTACTTGCGGAACCATTGTGTTGTGCTCTATTAGACTCTGGTATCACACACATACACACAACATGATACAAGTGAGGAAGAGACTGTTCAACCTCCAACCATAAAAACTCAGAATATCTTGAGATCCACGGGTTTGGTAGCACTAAATGCCTCAGAGCAAATGTATATCGCTATGTTGGCGCTGGTCACTTCAGGAACCGTTCGAAAGGACCAGCTGATGTAGATGCAAACCTGCCTCTGAGAGACAAACTGTACCAGACAGATAACAGGACAAACTGTCAAAACAAAATGCTCATCATCTCTGTGCTTGTGCTGTGTTCCTCTACATGTGGACCTCAACTCAGCTATTACGCGGCTTACTATCCAGGCATCTTATTAGTTAGACTTGCAATAGCCTTCCAGCTCCTTTATTTTCATACCAAAAAAAAAAAAAGAAGAAGAAGAAAAAAAAAACAAGCCTGAATTGTTCAGCTTTAAAATGGTGGTATTAGTATTGTGACGCAGTTCGGTGTTTGTAACCAAATCATTTGCCATGTGGTGTAACTCACCAAAGCCAGAATACCTCATGATAATCAAGCATGAACCCAGTGGATTTTTCTTTATGCCAAAATGTGTCTGGAATCTTCTACTTTCCGGACGTCATGCTCACCTCATACTTTAACCAAATCAAAACAGGGCGTGTCTTGAACCGAATGTAGAGCCTTGATGCACCGACTGACCGATTTCAAACAACGGGTTTTTGCCAACACCAGTTACTCAGCTTTATCATTTATCTCGCCCAACAACTTTTGTCTGGATTGTGAGCAAAATTCAGTCAGTCAGCCCCATACTACTATAAACTTTTGCAAACGGGTAGAACATCTAAACTTCAAACTTTGAACATTAAACATTATTGTTTTGCTGGCTTCCCAAATTGAAATGTCTATATTTTACTGTACACTTACAGGAAATTATGCATTTATTGAAAGACCCTTTGTATTGGTTTATTTAGTATGAACATCCAATACAAATGCAAATCTAATAATAAAAGTGGAACCTCATTATAGTATGTTAAAGTCAACATGAAATCAACATTCATCCTGTTTACTTTTTCCTGAACTTTCCTTCTGTTCATCGAAGTATCCTGAAAATATGTGTTGATATTTTAAATTACAATATTTCACAAATGTTCTGTTTTTTTACGAAGCCCCAATGGGGACCTGGTGATGTAAAAAATATATATATATATTTCAATGCTTTTGCATTTGCTTGTAAATCTTTTGCACTTTTTTCATGAAAATATTGTTTCTCTGAGAAACTTTGTTCACTCACAAAAGCACTGAAGTATACACTGTAAAAAAATCCCTGTAAAATTTACAGTAAAAAAATGGCAGCTGTGGAACTTTACCGTAAAAAATACGGTAGCAACATTTTAGGTTTTACAGGACAGCGACAGCACTTAGTTTACTGTCTATTTTACAGTTAAAAAACGTATAATTTAAAGGTTTATACTGTAATAATTATGGTTCATAACTGTTTATTTTACACACTGTAAAAAAATGCTGTTAAATTTATGCTTAAAAACCCGGCAGCTGTGGTTGTTAGAAATTTACCATAAAAAATTATGGTAGCAACATTTTAGGTTTTACAGATTTAACTTAAATTTACAGTAAAAAAAAAACGCATTTCATTAACTGATATAATGTTAATTTACCAAACTATTGAAGTACTAATATCTGTTTTGTACTTTTGCAATACACTGACAACCACCAAACACAGTGGTGATGAAAGTCACATGATGAATCAAAGTTCATCTCAAGCATCTTTTCCAAAAGCTGAGAAGGACAATACTAATATATAGAAGGTGCACACAGTGTCATTCACACAAACACTAAACACCATTATGGTAATACACATAATATTTTAAAAATGCAATAAACATTAATTTAACAACAATTTAAAACCCTAATGTACATAACTGATTAGAAAAAACTAAGAAGAAACTACACAAATACATACATCAAATGTGAAGTGTCACGCAAGGAATTGTGGAAATGACAATTTACAGTTTTTCACTGTAAATTATACAATGACTTGTTATTTTTCACCTCCAAAAGCTGTAAATTTAACAGTATTTTACTGTAAAATTACATTAAATATACGGTTAGCTCTATTACAGTTATTCACTGTATATAGTATGTAAACTTTCTGTTAATCAATTTACTGTTTTTCACCGTAGCATTTTTACAGTCTTTTACCGTTAAAATCACAATCATTTTTTACGGTGTAGTTTTTCCTCTGACATATTATTTCCATCACAAAAGTTTTGCAAATGAATGCAGAGTTTCTCGGGGAAACCCAAAAGTTTTGCGAGAGAATGCCAAAGCATTTAAAATAATAAATCTTTCTTTATTTTTACCATCAAAGAAAGTTGTTGCGCTCTCAGTTGAAAAATTCTTTTTTCCTTCAGGTGCGTAGAACCAAAAAAGATAAACTTGAGCAAAACAGAAAAAAGTGGCTGGCCGCACACTGAATCCAAAAAAAAGACTGAAGTCTAGAAAAATACAAAATTTATTATATCAATTGCATGGTGCAATAAAGTGCAAGTGAGTTAAAAACAGAGGAACAGATATTTCAGCAGATTGCTATCCTCAGTGCTCCTTTTTTACCATCACCATGTCCCTTTAGGGGCTCTGTAGTTTTTACTGTATTTTTGATCGACTAAATGCATCCTTGGTGAGCATTTTTTTAACAAGACTTTAGTAACGCCCACTTTTTACAGTATTACAGTATTTGGCTGTGAAATATGTTATGTTACAGAAGTAAATGGGTTGCGAATGCCATTTTATGTTGACTTTAATCAGATCCTCACTATTTTTAGCGCTTGACAAGTGTTAGCTGTGTTTAGTCACAACTTAAAAGAAAATATTTATTAGAGGATTGTATGATATTCTGCGTTCCCAGTATAGTTTCCACAGTGATAATCTTTGTGCCTTTCCCTTTGTGCTCCTTTTGTTCATAGATTTTGAAATGACTAAAAAGCCCTTCCCAGTTATTCTCACGTCGATTATAAACTTAGCAAACCTTCTATTGGTCTGAAATATTCCAGTAGTTTTAAGCAATGAAATACGTCAGGGATGTTTTAGTCGTCTTACAGTCATAGAGTGTTTTCGGGTTTCAAACATGACGTTTGTAAATTGGGCGATGCAAAAGATGCAAATTCTTCATCTTCAGGGTTGTTCACATCGGCTCAGGTCACGTTAAGAATTATGAGCCTTTCGGGAAATTTATTGTAAAGCATAATGCCTTGTTTTCTTTCTTTTTCTTGAACGTCAGATGCTATAAAACATTGAATTTAGATGTCAGGTACACTCATTGTTTTGATGAGTGCCTTTGTGCTGTATTTCATTGGATATGTGTTACATATACATAAACTGCAAATTAAAGGCTGATTACAGTAAAGCTGTAGTTTTAATACAAATTTCAAAGGCACTTTGCAATGTACGCAATCAGTGTTGAGTTATCTTTAAACCGGTATGCTATCTTGAGGTCATTTTGGGTGAAATAGATTTAAGCTCTCGCATTACACATCCGATACACGTAATAACATATTTGTTGTATTTAAAGATAGAAACATTTATAATAATAGACTTAGACAGGTATCTAAATGTCATTAGCAACTTCAGTGCATAGATTGATTAGAATTACAGGTATGATTCGAAACATTTTGTTGGTTTAAAGAGTTTGCCAAAAATATCACCAGTGTTGGGTAAGTTACTCTAAAAAAGTAATTAATTACTAGCTACTAATTACATCTTTAACAGTGTAATTGGATTACTGTACTAATTACTCTCTCCCAAAAAGTATTGCGTTACTTATTATTAATTACTTTTTACTAATTACTTTCTAAATCACATATCAACCTTGACCAGTTGAACAATACAAGGATAGGCATGAAACTGCTTTTTTAATTCTTTTTAAATAAAGGGAGAAGGTTACATTAAAAACATACATTTTAAATCCACTATAGTTTTATATAGAATTGTTCTATAGTTTATACTGTATTTAATGCAATTACATCAGAAGTAATAAAAAATAAGAGTAATCCCTAATACTTTTTAAAGGGAAAAGTAATTAAATTACAGTAATTAATTACTTTGTAATGCATTACACCCAACACTGAATATCACATGGTCCTCAGTCATTGTATGGTTTATTTTGCCTTAAAAACAGAAAATATGTTACAGTCAACCCCAAATGTCGTTGTTACTATTTTCACTGAAGAGTAACTTCACTTTACTTCTCCTTCATTAGCTACTGTGTTCTGTACTGTAATTTAGACTTTCTTTCATTGTATCAAAGGTTTAGAAAATATTTTTGCTCAAGTCCTGCTTTTTTTTTTTCTCCTCAAAAATATGTGGCCTAGCCCCTTGTAACACTTTAACTTCTAGAATTTGTGTGTTTCCACTGATGGGCATACTGTATTGTGTAAGGTTACTACATGATGAAAGCCAACATGTATGTCAGTAACATGACAATCACCCAACTGGAAGTCAAATCAACAGCATTCCATATATGAAACCTATTTCTTACAAGTATTTATCAGTATGTTATCCAGTGTGAATATATTTGAATTGACTATTTTATTGATATTGTCATTTCAATTCTTGTTGTTATTATAATTATTCTATTGTTAAAGGACATTCTGCTCCTGTATGTTGACTGTACACCAAAGTAAAAAAAAATCATTTTGATACAGATATGTTTTGAGTTGTATTTCTTTGTGACATGTGGTCAAATTATGCTTATACAGAGTCTGCAGTTATATCATTTTAAATACATGGTTATAAAGTCATGGAAAATCTGGAAATATCGCTTTCACTTTATTTTGATGGTCCGTTTAACACATGACTGTAAGTAACATTGCACCTACATGTCTACTAACTCTCATTAGTGTGTTAGTAGGGTGTCAGTAGACTGGTAGGGTCATAAGTTGACATGTAGTTGCATAGTTACTTATAGTCAGTAGAAAGTCTGTTGAGGGACCATCACGATAAAGAGTTAGCAGATACTGAGCAGACAGTCTACTTATAGACTAATGAGAGTTAGTTGACATGTAGTTACAAAGTTAGTCAACTGAATGTTCAAAAGGGACCATCAAAATAAAGTGTTACCGAAATATCAGACGATTTTAAAATAGTGCTTTACGGGACTTGAATTAATAGAATCTTGAGTCATGTAATTCTATGCAAAATCCATAAAATGATTTTTAAAAATACTTATCCAGTAATCACAAACAGCTGAAAAAGACATGAAAATTCATTAATTAGTGAAAAAGTTAGTATTTTTATTTTTTACAATAAAATAATTAATTTTAATTATTAATATAAAAACAAATATTATATAATTCATATTTATTTTTAAAATTAAATATAATTGTGTACTGTAGTCTCTCACTTCCGTTAAAATGAATCACAGATTTTCCTGACATCACATCACACATCACACACACAGCTGCTCATCAAATCTTCTGTCCAATCAAATGCTCTCCAGAATCTGAAGTCCCGCCTCCTCCTACACTCGAAATCGGTCATTTGCTCACACATTTACTAGTTTCTACATGGTGAATGGCACATAGTGCACTATATAGAGAATAGGGAATGTGTGTATAGTGTGTCGTTTGGGACGCAACTTTTATAATAATAGGCTATAATGTAAGAAAGAAATGGGCAGTGCAACACTTCAGGTTCATAGTGTTGTCTGTTTTTTCCCCAGTATGTACTGTAGGGGACGCTGAAGGGCTTGTGTATAAATAAAAGTTGAGTCGGCGCTGCATCTCTCGCTCACACTCGCATCTGGAGCGGAGGAGGAGGAGGAGGAGGCGGGAGCGCGGGCGCGTCACCGAGCGCATCTTTGAGGAGCGCGCAGGCACAGAAGAAAACATCCTACAGCTCGGCCACCCATTCAGCTGGAGGATCGGCCTGAAGAAATTCATGGAAATAAAATAGAAATTAATTCCCTTTGCTTTTTATTTTTTGTTTTCTGATCACAGCCAAGCCATTGGACTTCAAAATGGCCGAGATTACTAATTTAAAACCAACCTATGGTAAGTGAATCTATCTATATTTACGTAATGATGAGCTTTTAGTGAATATGTATAGATACGCTATAGAAACGACGATGGTATTACTTGGCTAAATGATTCGACATAAGTATTATTTGGTTCTTAATTAATTTCGGAGTTAGATTTTAGATTTTTGTTTTATTTTTTAATACATATTCTGAGCAATGTTTTCTGGGCAGTATGTTTATTTACAGTAGCCTAGTATACACTGTTTTTATCTCTTTCTATTATATTGTATTATAGTCAGTTAGGGCAGGTTATTTTTAATAATAATAAATTATAATAAAATAGACACTGTAAATATTAATATTCACCAATCGACTGTAAAGCGTAAAGTGTAAAGTGCAGGACCGGAAATACGCACATGAAGACTACATGATTCACCTGAGACTCATGAAGAGTGTTTATGTCACACATGCTGTGTTATGTGATGGTTTATTTCATTTAAATCAGTCTCAAAGTAGAAATAAATTTAAGCCTCGTTATTTAAGGAAAGGCGCGTTTAGATAAACTAAAATTCTCGCATCCCTGATGACACTGCGTGCATGACGTCATGTCTGTTCACTGCGCGAGGCGTCAGCTGGATCAGTTTGTGCTCTGCTGCTTTATTCCTAATTTGCACACGGGTTACACTTTACTCGAAACCTCTATACATCATGTATTATAACAATATTTTATTAATAATCTGTATGATTGCGATTAGGCCTACATGTTTTCAGAAGGGATGGTGGTAACCACAGTCAAATTACACATTAGCCTACTAGCCTATTCTTGTTATGAATGTATAATAAACACATGATATTATCATATATTACTATTTAAAAGTATGTATATAAGTACTGAATAATACATATTTTCATAAGCTTTAAGTATACCAATAGTGTACATGCTATTCCCATTATTAATATAAAATTTTTGATATGCCACAAAGAAGTTATGACCACATTTTATTTGTCATCACTGTATATATGATATGAGCATATATGATTTTAACATGATT
Organism: Megalobrama amblycephala; assembly: GCF_018812025.1. Lineage (NCBI taxonomy): Eukaryota > Metazoa > Chordata > Actinopteri > Cypriniformes > Xenocyprididae > Megalobrama > Megalobrama amblycephala. Next base: position 16,635,651 of record NC_063052.1, on the reverse strand, counting down.
GAATAGATATTATGTGAGTCTTCTTAACTGTCAAAAACACCACTAATGTTTGAATAGCAAAAATGAATATTAAAAATTTCTGTATATTTTATATTGTTGTTATTGCCCTGGTAGCCCAACTTACTATACAATATAATATAAAAATAGTCAATGAACATACTGCCCAGAAAATAGCTCCTGCTCAGAATATTAATGAAAAATAAACATGATCCCAATCTAATATCTGAGTTCAAAATTAAATTTTAAGTTGTTCAATGGTTTTAAAATCGTTAAGGGTCAGATTCAGTTTTCTGTTAGTCTTTAGAGGATCATATCATACGCTTGGGGGAGGTGGACAGTTTTGACGCGTTTCCTGGTGAATGCGTGTGATGTAGTTTGGGTCAAGTATTTTAGGAACACGTCTGAGGCATCTTGGATCACAATCCACCACGTGGGAGTTGCTTGGAGACAGAATCAGCAGCAAGATGTGTGCTCGAAAAGAAAATAATCAGGACCAGTCCAACCAGATAAACAGAGATTTAGGATTTCTGAAGCCATGTAGGAATATAAATACAGGAATATACATATAGGAATATACTCTTTCAGTATTACAAGTTTCCAGTGATTTGTCTGTCTACTCTTAAAGAGAAAATTCTATATAATATGACAGAACAATAGAAAATCAGAACATGTTGGATGTATTCATGCATGGTTGTGAAGTGGGATTTTGGACAGATTAGACGGTGGGTGGGGCTATCCAGCACCACGCCACAGAAATAGAAACAAAGCAACTAAAAAATATCTTATTGTTTGGAAATCCTGATGATTACCTTTGTGGAAAAGAAATGTGCTTAATTGTATTGACTGTACACTTGTAATGTACTTTAAATCTTAAAAGTATATTCTTGTAGATAATATAGGCCTATATCAATAAAATAAAAGGCCACTTAAGTGTACTTAAAGAGTTCACTTTCATGACTCTTTCTTAAGACACTTAAAAAATTTTGATGTGTTGACTAACATACTTAAACCACATGTAAAATCTTTGATTATAATTTTAACTCTGTAATTCAATATTATATTGAAATGTAATATAATTTAAATGTATAAAATTGCAACTTCATTAGAAATGTGTAATTACAAATATAGTACATGACATACAATTAATATGCAATTAAGTGTCAAAAACATTACATTCAATTCACACTTAAAGGTAGAGTAGGCAATTTTCTAAAACACTTTTGTTATAGGCTACTGGTTGAAACTTTCTTTACATCCTAATAGCAATCAATAATAAAAGTGCTCTAAATATTAAAACATGCATATATCTTCTGTGGAAGTCACAGGACCAAAAAATGTAGTCTAATCTTTGAATTCGGTCCGAATGTAATGATACATGTCCGAGCTCTGTGAGTTGTTTACGTTCATTATTATTGTAATGTTACGTACTTTGAGACATGAGGCAATGTAACACCGTCTCTTGTGACACTTATTAGACTCTGCTGTGCGCGTTCATGTGTTTTGGAGAAGGCGTGGCTCTGGAGAGCGCTCTGAAGGGAGGTTGGGATCTTGTGCTTTCAAAGCTAGCTTGCAATTGCTAGCCTCTCTGAAATTGCCTAACTTACCTTTAATTATATTCTTTAAAAATATATTAATTCCGTAATGAGTACTTTTAAAAGTATGTATAAGTGTACTTTTCACAAGGATTGATATCTTTATAGAGATTGCTGATATATGACATCAAACAAGTTTGTATATCACTGTGTCTTATTCAGGTCTGACATGATAAATTGATAAGCAATAACAGATATTGACGACACAAACTACCAGATATATTGTCGGTGCTTGCCATCTATTTACACTGAGTAGCTTCACCCACATTGGAATATCATTGATCCAAAATCCCATTCCACATAACTGTTTATTAGAAACTGTTTATTAAAAACTATATTCTGATTTTGTTGCTTCATATAGCATTGTTTCTTTAAGTGTGAAAAGACAAATCACACCTGGTTAACAGGGTGTAAATGATTGAAAATGCTGAAACAAGAAACTGGTTTCTGAATTCAAACTGAATTCTGTCAGAATAAGGCTGTATCAATATTAATCAAATGTCAAGTCCTCTCAGATAATAACATTGCCTTCATTGATTAGGCAGAGAGTCGAATGACCTTGCAGGACATCATTTTCATGGGCAAAATAGGATCAAGAAAATGCTGGAAGGTGACCTGGTCAAGTCTCAAACGTCAATAGCATCTCTCTTTTGCTTTTTTTTTTTTGGAGATTCACAGTATAATTTGGATTATTAATATGGGCAGCAGAAGTAGATAGAGTGACGTCATGTTATTTGAATAAGTCTGATTAAAAATGATTTAATTTACTGGTAACATTCAGAAATGATTATCTGCGTAATATAGTATGTATTAATGTACACTGTAACCTACACTGGCATCCTGCAATTGTTACCTATAGTTTAAGTTTTTTTGGTCTATCCTAATGGCTTTAGATTTATTCTGTGATAATATTTTTGCCTTGAATTAAATTATTAAATATATTATTAAATTGTTTAATAATTAGAACATTATTAAATATAGAAATAATAATTTTGACATTATCACATAAACACATTTTAGGTTAACATTTTTTGTAGACAGGTTTCAGTAGTTTAGAGTTGCAGAATTTCTTATGTGCCCTTATTTTTTATTTTATTTTATTTTGTACTGTTATATAGCAATTAAATGGATCATGTTCCAACTCTTTTTACTCCAAAGTAAAAATCATTAATAATTCAATTCAAGAGTTGTTTTTGAAGACTAAGAGGCTTTGAAGTGATGTTCTAGCCTTGACTATATTTGATCACACATATCTGCAAAGTGTATATGTCTTGTTCTCTCTTTCTCTCTCTTGTGTGTGTAGAGGGTGTGTGAAGCTGCAGTGATTGAACAATGGGTTGATTTATGCATGTGACTGGTGTCAGAGTGACAAGTCTTCTCTGTCCCTGCTGAAATCCAGCACACAGTGTCTCTCTACAACACGACTGCTGGCGATACTCATTTTCACCCTGCTGGTACTGACATATTATCACTGACAGCAGATATAGAGAGGGAACCATCTTGACATGGCAGCTAACTAAACCTCTTTGTGATCCTGTTGAACAGAGAGCAAAACTGTGGGTGGCGCATGAGCGAAAACAAAAGAAAGGGTGAAAACTGAGAGTCTAGCAGTGCTGAGCATCATTATTCACACCTGTCTACTCCGTGACCAGCACATCCTCTTTTCTTAACCTCATCATTTTCCTATCCTGCTTTCTCTTAATTTCTGCTCATCACGAATCCCACCCTGCTGTACAGCTCAGTAGTGACTACAGACAATGGGATAATTTCTCATTTGTGGGCAGTTTTGTCCAGCTTATTAATTATGTGGGCCCACACGCATACACACTCATATTCAGCACACACTGTTGTGTGTACTTGTGCAACTCTGGCACATTGTAGAGTGTATCATAATCAGAGTTATGTGTTTGGCGCAGATAATGTATTGGTTTTTTGAAAAAAGATCTGTGCTGACGTACATTAATATCTGTTGAGATAAGTGCCGCACATTCTGGAGCATTTAAAAAATGTCTGATTTAAAATTCTAATTAATGCAAAAAACAAACAAATAAACAAAAAAAAACAAAATTCACCTTTTACATTTTTTTTTTTTTGAAAAAGTGATGTTTGCCTGTGAAAATGTTGCCATCACTATGTTATGTCATTGATAAGGTGTTCTGAGTTCTTTTATCATGTAGTTGCTAGGGTGTTCTGGGCATTGCCAGGGCATTATGTTTAGAGTTATATTAATGTTTTACTAAGTGGTTGTCTCTCCAGGAACCATCACCTTATTGTAGTGGAGAGGTTTGGGTGTCCCTATGAACCTGAAGGCTGAGTTGTCTGGAGCCAGGTGCTCCTGGTAGGGCCTCCCATGGCAAAGTGGTCTCAGGTGAGGGGCCAAACTAAAAATGGTTCATGGAACATCAAAGAAGAGGAGGAGTTACCCTGCCCGGAAGAAGCCCGGGGCCCCCGTCTGGAGCCAGCCCCATAGTTATCTCAACTGTTTAGGTTCACTTAAGACTTTATAACCAACTGCATACATAAATACTTGTCGAGACAAGGATTTTGAGATTATTTTGTGTGTATGTGTCCATTCAAGCTTAAGGAGTCGCAAAATAGAATGTGAGTGTTTTAAATTGTTCAGACTTTCAAACACATGCAAATAATAAACTTTTACTATATAATGGCTAAATGCAATTAATCCACGAATCCCATGCATTCTGAACCGTGAGGCCTAGTTCGTACAGATCAAGGATCAACTAAGATCCGTTGCACCCCTAGTGCCGAGTCCAGATGGAAAGGGACGCTACAGAGGCCACATCCTGCCCATAGGGAGGTAACATGTGGAAATACACATATGGACTGACCCGTTGGGCAGTGCTATATATGGAAGATCTCTGCGGTAGGTCCTACCTAGACAGGAATGGAACCATTACCGGCACAGAGATGGGGCAGAGTGGAATAAACTCAGGGAAAGACACAAGTTTGCCAACAGGGAGACTGTACTGTCGAAGAATACACATATGGGATTACCAAAGGGAATCACAACATATGGGCACCTAGCCCAGTACAGGGGCTGACCGACTGGGCATGCATCTCGAGTACTGGGCCTAGTGTCAGATGCCACCACCGCAACTGACTGCTGAAGGGTGCTTGGAGAAAACTCCATCCAGGGTTCGCCAAGTGGGGAACTCACCTAGAGAGTGAGAAGGTGCACATATCCCCTTCCTAGAGGGGAATGGTGCTGCAAGCGAAACACTGAGCCAGTCTTCCCACATATTACCTGTTTGTACCCAACACACAGGCAGAAACTGGCTCAACCTAGAGATTGTAGAACTTTGCAAAGGTTTTAGGTATCGCCCAGCCCGCAGCTCTGCAGATGTCTGCCAGAGAGGCGCCGTGGGCCAACGACTAGGAGAACGGAACACTCCAAGTGGCCCAAATTCCAGGTATGATTCACTGACCTCAAATGCCTGCAGGTCCCCCACCCTCTTGATAGAGGTGAGCACAGTCAGGAGACTGTCTTGAGAGACAGGATCTTAAGCTCGACTGATTGCAGTGGCTCAAAGGGTGCTCTCTGTAGGGCTATAAGTACCATAAAGAGGTCCCAAGAGGGAATGAGCCATGGCCGAGGAGGGTTTAGCGTCCTGACGCCTCTCAGGAATCTGATGACCTGGTTGTGTTTTCCCACAGACCTACCGTCTACTGCACCATGATGTGCTGAAATCACAGATTCACCTGCAGAGGAGCCAAAACTGGGAGATGTAGCGTCCCGGAGTAGAGGTAGTGAGTGTGGTGTGACTTACCTGGCTCTATGGTTCTCGCAAGGGAGTGGCTGGAGGTGCGTGAGGAGGCATTATATCCTTGAACCGCAAACTCCTGCACTGCGGCGAAAGAAGAGGAGGATGAGAGTGAGAAAGTGTAGCGTCACATTTGTAGCGACACGTATCGCACACAGTTTCTGCCTATCTCGTGTTAATCTTGAGTATATCTAGAATAACAATGCATCCTTCATATCTCAGAAAAGTCTTTAGTTTTATCATATTTATAAAAGATAGATACGCTAAACCGAGTCTTTCCAAAAAAAGCAGAGCTCCTGGAGGTGTGCCTGCCGTCAGTGCCGTGGGCGGAGCTAAAGAGTCACGAGCTTTTGCGTAGAGATCGTCTGCTAGCTGTGACATCATTATAAATACAAAGGGAACAAAAATGTTCACGGTGTTTACATTTTATGCACTTGCGTGCCAAATGCCAACTTTGGAGATCGCATTTGAAGGCTGAATACTTAATCAAGAATGTCATATTTAAGAAAAGTAACCATAGTAAAATTGACTGATATTCATTGTGAGGTGTAAAATATTGTAATTTTATTCTTACGTTGCAATCTAACACTTATTTTTCTTAAATGAGACTGCCTCGATGATGTATGCAGCCTTCAAAGGGTGTAGCCCCTGAATTGGGGGACAACCATTGTTGAAAAATCTCTCGGCTTCCGTATCCCGAACGAAATGCGTTGATGGGCGTGGGTGTGCTCTTGCTCTGGGTGATGTGTGTGTGCACACACACATCACCCAGTAATGAGTATAGGAGAAGTGCCTATACAAAGAATTCCGCTCTCTTTTGACGTCATACAGGCCATACTTGAAAAAACTCTCCGAAACCTGGTCCGAAACCGGAAGTAGTGTGTTTGGCACAGAAATACTCAGTCATACATCCAACTTGTGTTTTGAAACTTTGGCCATGTTTAGCATGAGAATGCAACTCTTTAACAGTGTAAATAAGTCAGAATGCATGAAATAGCATTACACCCACCTTTAACTGAAGATTCTCCACCTGGTCCTTCTCTGGTGGAAGGAGCAGTGCACTCACCACCTCCTAGGCAAGATCAGCTACCTCCGTCTCTGGTTCACCCATCACAGGGATGTTGTTTGGCCATCCGCTTGGAGGGTTTAGCAGCAGCTGACACTGGCTGTGTCACCTTCCTGCAGGTGGCTCAACGGTGCAGCCTGGATGGTATCTGCTGCTCAGCCCGCACTGTAGTGGATGTAGATGCCGCAGGGGGATGCCCTCGGTGACGGGCAGGCAGAACTGCTGGGCAAAGTCCTTGACAGTGTTGCCGAAGAGGCCAGCCTGGGAGGTGGGGGAGTCGAGAAAGCGAACTTTGTTGGCTTCCATCATCTCAGCCAGATTCAGCCAGAAATGGCATTCCTGGACCACCAAGGTGGACATCATCTGGCCGAATAATAAATGGACCGCAATTACAGGCTCCACCTGAAGAATGTCTGCGTATCCCTTGGCTGCCCCACCATTGAGGGTATTAAAGGCAGAGGAGGCAGCGAAGCAGCTTCTGGCAGTGAAAGTTGCCTTCCACAAATTCATGACCTCCTCATGCAATTTTGGGAAGAAAAGAAGCAGGGCTGGACAATGATGTGCAGCACGCCCCACTCTGAGAAACCAGTCGTCCAACCACAAGAGTCTGGGACAGGGTGGAGGGTTCCACTCGAGCCTGACGCTCAACTCAGGCAATCAAATGACAATCAACTCAGGGTCTGACTCGACCTGCGCTTCTCTCCCCGAAGGGGGCAGCGCTGCCGAGTTATAATCACGGAGGACTCAAGTCCATCTTCTGATGCAGCGATAGACATCTGGTCATCCGCGGGAGCTCCAAATGAGACGCTGGGTCTCCCATAAGAAGGACCTGCAGGCTCATTAGGAAACTCCACAGCTTGTGACAGAATGGGGAATAGCAGAAAGAAGGAATTTTAACGTCGTGATAGTCATAAACGAACGCTGCCTCAGCATGCTTTTGGCCAAGACACGTGAGGCAGTGAAATCCGGAAATGACCGCATCCAGAAACACAGAGGTGGAATACCATCCTTAAAAAGATGCAACATCTCCCGTGCTTGCTCTTTTGAGGAAATAGCTCTTTTAGCTGTTGAAGCGCCCAGGGGTGTGATCACTGCACTTATCCGTGCAAGGTTTGTTCTTGTATGGTGAAACACAGAACAACTCTCCGTTATATCCAACACAGGACAACTCTCTTTTCTAGTGAAGGCAGATAGTGGAAGCAGAAACAATCGTTTGGCTCCAAAGCAAAAAGCTGAATGAGTGAGTTGCCGGCAAGCTTATATACCCTTATGTCCTGGGGAGTGGCTTGCAATGCAGATCTCACTCACCAATATCCATCGGCTTGTTTTGTTACCACTCGAAGGTTATTGGGCTCTCAAGTGAGATCCCACAACATCAGTCAAATGTGGAAACCAGTGCTCGAATTGAGGGTGGGCTGGGGGGATCCGAGACCCCCTATAAGAACTGATTCAATTTGAGCACTGTAGGGAACCGTTAAAGTGACATTATTACAAGTAGTGTACTGAAGTGTGTTAAGAAACATAGTAATGAAAGTGTACTCTGTTTAAGTACACTTAATTGGCTTTTTATTTCATTAATATTATATTATGTGCGAGTACAGTTTTGAAAAATATACTTTTAAGATTTGAAGTACACTACAAAAGCCATTCAGTACAATTAAAGGTGCCCTAGAATTTAAAATTGAATTTACCTTGGCATAGTTGAAATGGAAATGACATACAGTGAGTCTCAAAACACCATTGTTTCCTCCTTCATATGTAAATCTCATGCGTGAAAAACACCACGGAAAAACAGGCAAATCTCAACATAACACCAACTGTGATGTAACAGTCAGGATCATAAATATGTACGCCCCCAGCTTTTGCATATACCAGCCAATGTTTTAAGCATTAGACAAGCCAGTATTAACGTCTGGAGCTGCACAGCCGAAATCATCAGAAGTTATGCAGGTATTGTGAAGCATGCAAGCAATGACAATAGCAAAAATGGCAGATGGATCGATAATAACTGTTCATGATACATGATATCATGATATATTTAGTGATATTTGTAAATTGTCTTTCTAAATGTTTTGTTAGCATGTTGCTAATGTACTGTTAAATGTGGTTAAAGTTCCCATTGTTTCTTACTTTATTTACGGAGATCAGAGCCATGTTGTTATTTTCATTTTTAACTCGCTTGTAGTCTGTATAATTCATAAACGCATCTGCATTCTTTATAAATCTTTCCAACAGTGTAGCTTTAGCCACGCAGCATTATCAAACTCATTCAGAATCAAATGTAAACATCCACAATATGGCATACTTACGTGATCTGATATGCTGCATCATGAACAGTTTGTAAAGATCAGTTTTGAGAGTTATATTGTGAACTTCAGTATTGTTTATGCAATGTTTAATGCAGTCGCAAGCTTGGGGGCGGGGAGCTCGAGCATTTAAAGGTGTACACACACCAAATCATAGCATTTTTAATCCCACCCCAAAATAGGCAGTTAAAACATGGAATAATAAAAAATCGATGGCGTATTTTGAGCTGAAACTTCACAGACACATTCTGGGGACACCAGAGACTTATATTACATCTTGTGAAATAGTGTTCTAGGGCACCTTTAAGTTTTTCACAAGGGATTATGGCTTGAGTCTCTCGTTTATTTTTGCAAACATTTTTTCATCTACCTGACAAATAATATAAGTTTGACGACATTACTATTAGTGAAAAGTAACAGCACACTTCTCAAAAATCTGCATGATTTGAGGTCTCATTCATGTCTGTAGCAGAAACGGTTTGGTGTTATACTTATGGTTAGGTGTTCGTTCAATCCATAACTAAAATATGAACAACAGTAATAGTATTAGCTTGGGCATCCACTGCTAATAGTTATTTAAGTCATTTAGATACTTATTACCTAGTATGTCAGATTTCAGCTAGAATAGTGACACTAATTTATCATTTATAAAGCAATTACCAGAGTGTATCAGCTGGCGAAATGAATATTTCCCTGTGCTTCTTCTCTCAGAGGGGTAGTTTCTAAGCAACAGAAGCAGCTGGCTTTTAAACATGCAGCCAAAAGTGACATCATCTGACTCTGAATCCCTCTGGGGGTGGTAGTGTCTAGCTGAAGCGATGAGGGGTACAGCCTTTGTGTGGACAGAAAAAGGGAGGGGTCGACTGAGGCTGGGGGTTGGTGGAAAAAAGACATAAAAGAGGGAAAGAGAAAGCAAGAATAATTTAGGTAAAATGTCAGGAAATATAAAGCCTGCAGGATAACATTACATAAAAATGACAGATAAAGTTTTGTATCAGAGATGCTGTTTTTAATCAGGAATTTCAAACACATACAGTGTTGGACAGTGGGAGACAGACCCTGTTTGTTTTACTCTAACTTACTCTCTTGCTCTTTCTTCTCTGTCTGTCTAACAGTATATTCATATAATGCTTTCCCTGAGGGCCTATGCAATTAAGAATCAGAAATCATTACATTCAGTCAGTACTTAAATATATTCTTTTAAAGTATATTATTTTGTATAATAATTAATATTCTTTTTAAAAGTATGCTAAAGTGTATTTCTTTTCCACAAGGCTATCTAGAGACCAGAATATAGAAACTTGAGGGTGGGCTTTTTTGACCCGGCCCAGTAAGTAAGTACCCAGAATACCTTAGCAACCTCCTTACAATACGCAATAGTGCCTGTCCCCTTTTTCAGCGGCACTGGTTCCTGTAGTATTTTTTCCATTCAGTTTTAGGGATTTTAAAATAGTATTCCTTAAAGAGGTATAAGCCATGAACCAAGCCCATCAGCTACAAGGTGAATCACAACACTACAAGCATTGATTTGAGGCAAAAAAAAGTGTTGTGTTTGTTCGAATAAAACAAATAAAAGTCAGGACAATGATGGGCAGTTCTTCTTTTAGTTTTTACTGTGGAATCATTGAATCACGAACTCCATTAACACAGGTGTCTCTTTGAACAATTCACTGGCCAACCAATATCTAACCCAGAGTGGCCAACAGTGCTTATTCCTGGGTTTATGTATTTAACTCAGTACACTACACTTCCTCCCACCCTAGATAAGAAAATCCAAAAAAAAAAAAAAAACAGTTTCACCTTTAACAAAACATTCCACATACAAAAGAAATAAACTTACTTTATGACTATAATGTCCCATTTAAGGTTTAAGGTTTAAGGTTAAGGTTAAGCTTCTTTTTTTTTTTTTTTTTTTCACTCTCTCTCTTTTATAAATCAAGACGGGTTGGCGGCTTCCGTATACGGGTAGGGTAACATTTCTCTTCACAGGTTGGAATTGGTGTTTGTGGTGTTTCACTGGAAGATACAGTGCCATCTTGAGGTGTTGTTGTGTCACTTCCACTGGTAACAGTATCAGCAGAGCTAAATGGAACACTGACAGAACCACTTTCCAGAGAAACATTTGATCTTCTCAACTGATCAATGTGCCATCTCCAGATGGTATCTGGTGCAATCTCAACTGTATATGAGAGCGGTCCTGTTCGTTCCTTGACCTTTGCAGGTGTCCATTTGTGATCTCCTCTGTAGTTTCTAGCGAGCACACTCTCTCCAACTTCTAACTCTCTCGTTTCTCCTCCCCCTTGTGATTGTTTCATCTGTCTGTCATGTACGGTTCTCCTCAAATTGGGTTTCAGCAAGTCCAGCCTTGAACGTAAGGGTCTACCAAGGAACAGCATGGCAGGTGTTCGATTTGTGGTGACATGAGTTGCATTTCGATATGCAAACAAGAAATTGTGAAGCTTCTGGCTTAGTGTGAGCTTCTCATGTGTCATGGCTCGCAGTGCATTCTTCAAGCTTTGCACAAATCTCTCAGCTAAGCCATTAGTAGATGGGTGGTAGGGCGCTGAGGTCACATGCCTGATTCCATTGTTCCTTAGGAAGATCTGGAACTCCTCAGATATAAACTGAGGACCATTGTCACTCACCATCTGTTCTGGTTCACCAGTCCTTGCGAAAAGTTCTCTCAGAACCATCACAGTTTGGGTGGCGGTTGTGGAGGTCATGCTGAACACTTCTGGCCACTTTGAACATGCATCAACAACAACCAGAAATGTAGTGCCCATGAAAGGACCCACAAAGTCAACATGGATCCTTTGCCACGGTAATGCAGGCCATTCCCAGGGATGTAGCGGTGCAGGTTTTGGCATCTTTTGCACATATTGACATCCTGAGCAGTGCATGGCGAGTTGCTCAATCTGCTGATCTATACCGGGCCACCATACAAAACTTCTTGCAAGTGACTTCATCTTTACCACTCCAAGATGTCCAACGTGGAGCTCCTCCAAGACTCGAGTTCGCAACTTAGGTGATACAACAACCCTTATACCCCACATGATGCAACTACCATCTAGAGTGAGCTCATCATGGTGCTGATAGAATTGTGTGAATCGAAGCTTCTGCTCTGCATTCCAGCCAGACTGTATAGCTGAATATACCTGGGACAATGCAGGATCTCTCCTGGTTTCTCTCCTAATCATTTCGTCTGTAACAGGAGAACTCTCAAGCTGAGCAATTGTGAAAACATCCAAAGGTGTGCTTACATTTGTGCATTCTTTTGAATTCAATCTGGTATCTATGTCCTCCCAGAAACAATGCCCACCTTTGCATCCGTGCTGCTGCTGTCAGTGGAACTCCTGAGGACTGAAGATGGAAACCAACGACTGATGGTCTGTAACCAAGGTGAATTTGTTTCCATACAGATACTGATTGAATCGTTTCACACCCCATACCAGGCTCAAAGCTTCCCTGTCGATCTGTGCGTAGTTCTTCTCTGCAGCAGTAAGGGAGCGTGATGCGAAAGCTATGGGGCGCTCCGTTCCATCAGCCATCACATGCGACAACACCGCTCCGATTCCGTATGGTGACGCGTCACATGCTAACCTTAATGGTTTGTGAGGGTCAAAATGAGTCAGAACTGTATCTGACATCACCAGTTTTTTTTGCTTCCTGAAAAGCTTGCATGCATTGCTTTGACCACATCCATTTCTTTCCTGCTTGCAACAAGGCATTTAAAGGATGGAGAACAGTGGCTAGATTTGGCAAAAATCTGTTGTAGTAATTGATAAATCCAAGGAAGGACCTTAATTGCGAGACATCTTTCGGCTGTGGAGCCTCTGCAACAGCTTTTAGCTTGTCATGACACTTGTGCAGACCATTTGCGTCGATTTTGTGCCCACAATATGTGATTGTTTCCTTGAAGAACTCACACTTATCGCGTCTTGGACGCAGTCCATACTCTTCCAATCTCTTTAAGACTCGTGCTAAGTTCTCCAAGTGACTACTGTCACTGTCACCTGTGACAATGATGTCATCAAGGTAGCATTGGGTACCAGGGCAACCCTGAAGTACCTGATCCATAGCCTTTTGCCATAAGGCCGGTGCTGAGGCGACACCGAAAACAAGCCTGTTATAGCGGTACAAGCCCTTGTGAGTATTGATAGTCAAGAACACTTTTGAGTCCTCCTCCATTTCCATTTGTAAATATGCTTCCGCCAAGTCTATTTTGCTAAAAAGCTGTCCTCCTGAAAGTGTAGCAAAAACATCCTCTATTCTTGGTAGTGGATATTGTTCTGCCTGCAATACATCGTTGACCAAGACTTTAAAATCCCTGCATAGTCGTACAGTTCCATCTTTATTCCTTCAGCTTCTAACCGATCCAGTTCAGTTTCCAATTTCTGGCGGAAGCATAGGGAACGGGCCTTGCTTTGTGAAACTTTGGAACAGCGTTTTCATCCAAAGTTATCTTCCCCTTGATATGTTTCAGACAGGGGCGCAGGAGACATTTTCAAAGTGGGGGTGACCAGACTGTGTTTGGGGTGGGAGAAATGGGAACGCAGGGCACCGCGATGTGACCACAAAGCAAAGGGCACTTTCACTTTCGATCAAAGTGCACACCACTGATAAGCATTGTAAATGCAGCATTACACTACATATACCAATTAAACGCACAGGTCTCCTCTCATGCGTCCTCCCCACTGCGTCGCTGGTCGAGGCAATAATCACTTTTGTTTCGCTTTCAGATATCTCTTTTATAGATGCCATCAATGCTTTTACCTTTCTAGATGTAATTACCGAAATCAAAACAGTCCATAAACTATAAATCCACACGAAAACTTCAGTCAAGCCAACTCACCCGTCAACCTGAGAGATCAGCCTCCTTACCTTAAAGTGTCAAATTTCTCGTTTCTGAATGGACGGTTTGGCTTGATTGACAAACGCTAATGTTCGGGCATGATTTATATACCATCCACCTGTCCTAAAACGTTAGCATGGTTTGATAGATGATTTGGTGACTGCGTGTTTCTCCATTTGAGAGCGCATTTCCTGTTCACATCCGCGACAAAACAGTTGATTATTTACGAACGAAAGCTCACAGAAATGTGAAAATGGTCTCATTTGAAAGAAAATATCCTAAGCTAAAAGATGATTAAGTGTGACTGATTGAAGCAGCCCTTATCAAAAGTGTGGAGGTCGATTTCTGTCTTTTCAAAACTGCGGGGGTCCTGACCCCCCTGTCCCCCGTGTCAACGGCGCGCCTGGTTTCAGAGTTCCTATTCCCAATTGAAACACTGCTGAAGCCCCATCCAGCACTTTTTCCAGTTTCTTTTGCGTGCTAGGTGATGCAGGAACTGTGATTTGCAGACTTTTTAAGGATTTCCAGTCCAACTGCAGCTTTCTCAACCAGTCACGTCCCCAAAGTGCTGGTCCCTCTTGGTTTGTACTATGTACAGATCCAATTCACTCTGTTGATTATTGTACTTTACAGTCACGGGTATCACTCCTAGAGGAATTATGGGCTCACCAGTATATGTTTTCAGTTTGACAGGCGATGGCTTTAACTTAGCCATCTTGAAATGTTTTTCAAACTCGCTCTGTGACATCACTGGAACGGCGGAACCTGTGTCCAATTCCATTCTAATTGGCTGTCCATTCACTTGAGGTGTAAGCCAGATTGCTTGTTTCAAGTCACTTTTCAGGCTGTAGATTTCTAAATTCGCCAAACCCTTATCAATTTTTTTCTTCTGAACAACATGCACATTCCTACTTTTCTTTTTCTGAACCTTGTACTGTCTCTCCTTTTCACTATATTGTACATCAGATCGACATGCTCTTTGTATGTGTCCAATTTTATTGCACTTTCTGCATATTTCGGTTTTGAATCTGCACTGATTTGCTCTGTGTCCACCCCGGTCACAACGGTAACACAGTTCAACTTTCTGCATTGTCTTCTTAGGTTTACCTGCAGTGGCCAGCTTATTTACAGACACTTTTACTCCTGATCGCAGTTCAACTGCGTCTCTGGCAGCCGTTTCCATGGCGACAGCAATTTCAACAGCACGTTTGAATGTTAGATCTGCCTCAGAGAGCAATCTCTTCTGTATACTCTCTTGTGAAATGCCACAGACTAGACGATCTCTCAGTGCGTCATTCAGTCCATTCCCAAACTGACAATGTTCTGACAACTTCATTAATTCGGCGACATAAACTGCGATTGACTCTCCGTCATTCTGATTCCGTTTATGAAATCTTAATCGTTCTGCAATTAGCAGCAGTTTTGGCGCTAGATGCTCTTGCATTACTTTCACAATGTTGTCAAAACTAAGATCGGCAGGCATTGTGGGAGCAGTGTGGCTTCTTAGCGGTGCATAAGCTTTCCCTCCTATCGCACTCAACAACACTGACACCTTCTTGTCATTATCAATGTCATTAGCTTTGAAATACTGCTCGGTTCCTTCACAGTACAAAGTCCAGTCGTCCGTAGCATTGTCAAATGCATCTATCTTTCCGATATATCCTGCCATCTTCTGTTTTCACTTACTATTTCACGCTGAATCTACCCCTCAGTCTTCGTGAGTAGTCAGTGCTTATTCCTGGGTTTATGTATTTAACTCAATATACTACAAAAAGATTCTGCAAAAAGAAAAAAAAAAAAGAAGAAGAAGAAAAAAAAACGTTTTAGTGAGGGAAAGAACTACAATACCATGAAGCACTGAAAACAGCATAATCGAAATTAAAAACGATGAAGAAATAAAAAAATATTATTTGACAAAATGTTGATTATAAAAACAATATATTTTAAGTTTACTGCAAGATATGCATATATATACAATATATATGCAAACATTTCAGAATTTTGAGAGCATAGGGAGATCGTCTCGATTACGTCATTCACAGTGCTTCATGGGAGTGGGCGGAGCTAAAGAGCTATTTTGGAGCATGTTGCTTATTTCAACTCTCTGATTGGTGTAATTTTCTGTACAGCATCATGGGTAATGCAGTTTTTAAAAAGGAATTCCACTGTTAAACACTGTTATTTTAAAAATAAGCTAAAATAATGCATGCTGACGGCTTCAGCAGAAGCAAATACCACAGATTCACAACCTTGTAGTAGATCACAGTAGGTCTGTTTTTAAGGGTTTATAAGTTATCATTCAAAATCAATTTCTTAATGGAGAAAATTAATAATTTTACTTCCAGAACCCAACTGTTGCACTATGCTTAGCAATGCCTTGGCAACCATGATGACAAGTTTTCATTCATTAACTAGAACAACCTAGATTTAATCTTTTATCACATTATTTTAATAGAGGTCTCAGGATTTCATCCCTCATTTTCAGGAAACCTGTAGAGTCTTGGATGAGTCACTCTTGAGTAGTCTGTGAGCTGCAGTAAAAGGCGAGTTCTTTAGGTGAGGTAATGCAGCACACCATCTTCCTCTCAGATTGAGGCCAGCAGAGCATTAGTGATGTTTTACATTAAAGCAACAAACTATGCTGTCTGTAATACTGTCAGAAATGTGGTGAATACTCTGTGGGTGAAGGAGTGTGTGAGTGTGTTTGTATATGTGTTTGCTATAGTTTATAAATGAGACTAGTGAGACATAATAAACTTTCTATTGTGATAAACAGACAAAAGTCTTGGTTATGGTGAAAAGAATATGAAAAGATATTTTGCTGAAATTGAGACAAATACAACTGAGGTCATTTGTGTTTGCATAAGTCTTAGGCCGTGTGTCCACCAAACCATTTTTTTTTTCTTGAGGCTAGCAGATTTTCCAGTTGTTTTCAATGAGAGTGCTGCTTTTATTAAAATGCCAGCAGCGTGACAAGGAGCTGAGCACTCTGCGTTTTTTTTTTTCTTTTTTCTGGTCACAGAGAGTTGAAGAATGTTCAACTTTGGGTAAAACGCAGAGCTCATCCCTCTCAAGTTGTTTCAAACTTGTATGAATTTATTTCTTCTGCTGAACACAAAAGAAGATATTTTGAAGATTGAGTAACCAAACAGTTGATGGGCCCCATTGACTTCCATAGTATGGATAAAAAAATACTTTGAAAGTCAATGGGGCCTATCAACTGTTTGGTTATCGACATTCTTCAAAATATCTTCTTTTGTGTT
The DNA here is from genome assembly GCF_018812025.1 of Megalobrama amblycephala. Taxonomy (NCBI): domain Eukaryota; kingdom Metazoa; phylum Chordata; class Actinopteri; order Cypriniformes; family Xenocyprididae; genus Megalobrama; species Megalobrama amblycephala. Next base: position 16,618,793 of record NC_063052.1, on the reverse strand, counting down.
CAGCAGAAGAAAGAAATTCTTACAGGTTTGGAACAACTTGAGGGTGAGTAAATGACAGAATTTTTATTTTTGGGTGAACTATCCCTTTAAGGTTCAGTTACATTTACATCTGTTCAGTGAAATTTCAATAGGAAACCATGTGATCTGGAAGTATGCAAAAATTGCACAAGTTGGTCATACAAATTGGCCGTGTAGACTAACAGAAATCTGATTGGTTTGAAAGCGACTTCTGTGTGAGCTGTGCTTCATACATCGCTAAACTTTTGGCAAAAGGCAATGGACCTTTTTTGTTTGCAAAATTTCCCCAAAATTTTGATAAATTTTAGAATCTATCAGCCAACAGCAATTTTGTTTAAACTTCTAAAACAAGAATGGTAATTTAATTATTACTTTTTGTAATTTTGTCGTTTATTTTATCATTATTTTAAATTACAAACGACACATTTGACTGTGATATTTCATGACATACAGTATCTCACAAAAGTGAGTACATCCCTCACATTTCAGCAACCATTTTAATATATCTTCTCAAGGAACAATACTATAGAAATTAAACTTGGAAATATTTTACACTAGTCAGTGTGCTGCTGAAATGTGAGGGGTGTATTCACTTTTGTGAGATACTGTACACTTATAAAAATAAAGGTTCTAAAAGGGTTTTCAAAGCAATGCCACAGAAGAACCATTTTGGGTGAAGAACTGAAAGAACCTTTCAGTGAAGAGTTCTTAAAATAAACACTTTTTTCTTAGTGTGAAGAACATTTTAATAATCTAAAGAATGTTTTTTCACTATAAAGAACCTTTTTTTTTTTTTTACAATGGAAGTTCTATAGATGTTCTCCTTAGAACAAGTGATGCAAATAAAGAAACTTTATTATTTTATTTTTTTTGTGAAAATGACATTTTCAGCAGGTGGCTTGTCTCCCTAGACTTTATTGTTGTATTTTGTTGCTCGGGCATGTGGTTAGTTTCTGTGTTCCCATTGGCTGGCATTTTCTTAAGGAGGTTGTTGTGTGGGGCAGGAGAGCACATCCTGTTCTCATCAGCTCACTGAACTCGGGCCCAACTCAGAATTCCAATCAGCTCTGACTGGCATGACGAAAGAAAGGGACCTGTTGTTGCCACGGTGACCTGAACACTTCACCACCCAGGCCTTTGGAGTTTGGCAAGAGGAAAGATGAGATGAGAGAAGTGGAAGGGAGGAGAGAGGGGCAAAGAAAGAGTGGTGGAAGGCTGTGAAAGGAATATAACAAAAAGAGAATAGGGAAGAGTGTCAAGTAAGTAAATGGAGAAATGAAAGAGAATGAGACAGAGACAGAAAAAGCAGAGAATGGCAAAGAAAATGGAGCTTGTGGCAGCAAATCTATCAAAGAATGCGCCCTTAAAACTGACTGTGCTACACACAAAACGAACAAGTTTGTTTCCATAAGTTAACATGAAATGCTCCATCTCTAAAACAGCTTCAGTTTTCTGCTGATATCTGTGCAAGCTAATTGGTTTACAAGTGGCCAAATAGCTATTTTGGCATTGTTCTATTCTTTGGCAATAGTTCATGCAATAATTTAATAGTAGTTAATAGTGGTCAACTTTTATTTTGGCAGCATTGAGAACTCGGTGCCTGAGTGCAGACGCACATTAGCACCCATTATCCGTCTTCATTCAGTTACTGTCTTTGTTGAACAGTTCCGTCTTATAACAGAAAGACAAATGCTGTATTACTTTTTCATATGCTGTCGGCATTCAGCAAATATGCATTTCTATCGTATGAACAAGCCTTTGAAACTTCTGTGAATCCATCTATTATATCTTCAAATTTGCATCTATATTACAGATTCTTCAGATTATTGTTTTTTGAAATTGATTCACCTGCAAATCATTTACTTCTATTATTTCAGTAAGCATTATGTAAAATAAATATGAATTTAAAGGTGCAGAATGCGATTTCTGACAAACACACCCCTACCCCAAAAAACCCACACCCCTCCCTTCATTGCTCCGCCCCGAAAATAATGACCAAGCTTTGAAACACAGGCAACAACACTGGCGCAAGTATGGTTGAATCAGCTGTGATTCAACGACAGCAACAGCAGCATATCTTAGTTCTGTGAAACATAAGCAAAAAGCAATGTTATTCATCAAGCAGAAACAAAGCAACCTCGGCATCTGTTTTCAGGCCTTCCCACTCTCTAACGTCTCTCCAACGCTGTAAAGCTTTTTCAGTATTTACGCAGGTCCAAGCTCTTGTCTGATCGTAACCCTTTTTTTCCATTTATATTCCTTGGATCTTTTCCTCTTTGGTAGTGGCTCAGCCATCTCTTATTCTCAGTTTTTCTACAAATGTCCCGCTTGCTCACTTTCTCTCCTCCCCCATCATGAGTAGACACGCCCCCTATCGCTGATTGGCTACAAGAGTGTTTTGGTGCTCCATGGATTGGTCTGATCCACTGTTTACACACTCAGGACTATGTAAAAACACAATATTTTTTTCTGCACACACACAGAGCAGACATCTAGCAAATATTTACAAAATTGTTTGTTTGGGTATTGATTTCAATTTTCAACAGCATTTCTCAGAAATTACTTACTGCAAGAAATGTACAAGAAATGTACACAGCAAAATCAACTTCGGAGGACATATGGTCCCTCTCTAAATAGTGTTAAGGTAACACTGAAGCAAAGTTTAAGTTAATGAGATAATTAAGTAATTTAATTAAGTAATGAATGAGCATTAGTGATGAACACCTGCTGCTAACAAGGATCAGGAAAAGGTAATTCATAAATTAAATTAACCCTTTCACACATAAGTTTAAAATATTCTGGCTGACCTCCCAGAAAGGCCACCATTAGAATATTTCCTTTACTGTTTCCATGACGACCCGTCATGATTGTCACGTGACACACCGCAGCCACACTATATGACAGATGTATCGCTTTTCTCACCATGTCATCAACTATCTGATATTCTGATTCTCATTAATTTGCAAGTGATCTTAATCTATAACGCAAGATGGGCGCCGTCTTGTTTGTTTGCACTTTAGTTCAGAGAGTTCTGTCAGTTGGTTTTTTAGGCTACAGCATGTGAATTCATCAATTTGTACCGAAATACATGTGGCCGGTGTATATCTGATATGAATAAACGTCGGCAAATTATAGGCTATTTGAATGGACTGTTATTGCTGCTTCCATAGACATCAGTGTATATTTCATTAGCTGTTACACGACACGTGACACCACAGGATATCGAGTTGGCTGACAGCTCCAGATATTTTGCATGCTAGATATTTGTCTGGCATCAGTGAGGCGTCGGCGACGCGGCAGCGAGCCTCTTTGATGCGTCGTTGAGTAGTTCTTAAAATCTGGCTTAAAATCCTGTAGTGTAAACTTGGCATAAGACTGTGGCTGAAGTCAGTTGTAGTTCTTGTGTTTCTCTTTTCTTCATTGATTCTGCTTGTTAACAGCAGGTGTTCATCACTAATGCTTAATCATCACTTAATTAACTGCTTAATTATCTCATTAACATTAACTCTGCTTCAGTGTTACTTTAACATTATTTTGAGAGGGACCAAATGTACTCCAAGCAGAGTTGATTTAACTCTGGAGATTTTGCTGCATAATAATTTTACGTATCTGTATTTTATCTTAAATCTTGTTATTTCAAAGAAAAAACAATGTCCAAAACAATCAACCTACTAACAAGACACTGCACCAATACTGCAGTAATGACTGAAGTCTGTGCGTTAAAGTCCTGAGAAGTTCATATGTATGAGTTGGGAATTCGTAATTATAACGTCAGGCACATTCAAACAAATTTGGTTGAAGCAAAATGCCGATGTTTCTTTTCTGCATAAAATTAAAAAAATTTAATCTACAAAATTGTAAATAAAGTGTCTGCTCTATGTTTTTATTCAATTTAAAAAAAGGTGCTGTAAATTGACATTCTATATTCTATTGAGCTTTTACAATGCTCTGAAACTCTAGATGACAGACGACAGCGTAATATTTGACCTCTGAATGCCACGATTGACCTGACAGAATCAGAGTCGGCATTCGCAGGCCATGCCCCCACAAAATGAGATATTGCGAAACACAAACTTTTGTGGAACTAACCATTTCCCAATTACGGGTGGTAATTGTTTAATTTTGCCCTAAAGCCATGTGTAGAGCCCTCCGGACAATGGCGTGTTACCATGTCTGTTATGAAAGGTGTTTGGGCAGAGGGAACCCACTGTGTGATGTTTCCTAATTGAATGCCCTGCAGCTTGGGGCAAAAGTAGCACCTGCCAGCTCTGGTTAAGCTTGTTATAGTCTGTTTCTGACATTTGAAAGTTTCAGGGGAATTGTTTTAATGAGCCAGATATGACAGCCATATAAATGACCAGTTTCTATCAGCAGTGTCAATTTTGTCACCTTTAATGAAACAGAAGAGATGTCTGTGTGTTGAGATTAGGTCTGTGTGAATAACAGTAAATGCTCCAGCCAGGTGAATGTTACTGCTGGATCTTCTCATGGACTGTAATAAAGAATCCATGATCATAAATATAACTGCTGTGCTCAGCATCAGCCCCATTAGGTAGCAAATGGCTGTGAAACAAGCAAGAAACAAACAGTCATGAATTAAACAGGAAAGAATCTAAGCTGCAGCCAAGAGCAAGAATTATCCTGCAATATACCCAGAAAATAGTTTTTCATTACCATGGATAATTTCAATACCTAGAAAGCTATTTTTTTCTCTCTCTCACACAAATGTTTTTTTTTTAATGTTTAATGTTTTTTTTTTATTTTTTTTATTTCCATATTCATGTTTTTGCAATTGCCTAGACTGACCTGAAGCACTGCTGCTGTTTTTCTGAGTTCTCTTCCCTGTTACTCTCTGTTCTACATCTAACTGGGTCAGTCTCTTACCTCAATTTGAGGCCATCGGTGGCCATGTTTGTTGTTCTGTTTAATTCACTTTCAGACCAGATGTTTTTCTCTTGAAACACAATCCAAACTAGACTATTATGAGTTATGAAGAAAATGATTTGTGCACAGTATTTAGTTAGATGTAGTTACAGTCCTGCAGCAGTAATTATGCTTTTTGTATCCAAATTTTGAAGTTAATGTGTGATTTTGAAAAAATAATATGCAAAGATTTGTTGGTGATTTCTGCATGAAATGTTATTCTGCGTTTTGGTAATGTTATTCATTCTTGTTAAAATTGTTGATGTTCTCTGCACACTTAAAGGGTTAGTTCACTTAAGTACAGTTAAGTACTCACCCTCATGTCCAAGACCTTTGTTCATCTTTGGAACACAAATTAAGATATTTTTGATGTTTTTTCCTTTTTGTGTGCAAAACAAATTCCCCTGTCATTCTCCTATTCTATTTACGTCCAGCGCTTCTGTGTTCTACGTCAGAACGCCAGCTCAGTATTGGCCGGCTCCTGCATCAGCATCACACACTTGCATTGTGCTGCTCACGTGAACAGCTTCGGCCAATACCGAGCCGGCGTTCAGATGTAAACACAGAAGTGCTGAACGTAAATAGCATAGGCGAAAGACAGGGGAGAGACGAATTTGTTGAATAAGTCGTTATTTATTTTTTATTTATTTGCAGACAAAAAGATCCTTGTTGCTTCATAATATTAAGGTTGAACCACTGTAGTCACTCTTGACTATTTTAACAATGTTTTTACTACTTTTCTGGACCTTGAATGTTGTAATTTCATTGCTTTCAATGGAGGATAAAACAACCTCTCGGATTTCATCAAAATATCTTAATTTGTGTTCCAAAGATGAACGAAGGTCTTATGGATGAGGGTGAGTAACAACATGACAGTAATGACAGAAATTTCATTTTTGTGTGAACTAACCCTTTAATTTGTATATAAAGATTTATGAATAGACAAAAGACAACATTAGAAACAGTGGCTATAAATAATAACAAATTCACAATCATTTGTATATAACTGCATGTCTAAAATATGTATTAAAAGTACAAGCAACACATTACAGTATGCAAAGACAAAAAATAAAATGATGACCTTTTCAGTTCGAGTATATTTATTTAGTATGTCACTTGCTGTATGAATGTTTGCTTTGCTCTGTTTCTGAAATATTCTGGCATCTTAAATCTGCAGTCTGAGGGTAGAAACTGCCGTTTTTAAATGAGCAAGTGCCTGCAAACTGTGAAATGTTTCTGTGGTTTGCTTTTAAATCTAAACTTTATTTATTTATTCAAACTCACAGAAGATAGTTTGCTGTAGTATGGTGTAGAAGTATTTTTTATTACCGTGAATGTTCATAGCTCTCTGATATAGACTCCAAGTCTAGTCTCAAATTCCCTGTGGTAATAGTTTTATAAACCTTTTCACTGGACATTTTAGTAATTTCCTTGTTTCTGACATATATATTCCATCATTTATATTTAAAAGAAGGCATATAATGTTAAAAGATAATTTTATTTATTATCTAGGTGGAAAGTAAGGGACCATTCCCTTGAAAAAAGGAACAATGAACTTGTAGATGTTTTTTTATTCTATAAATCCTACTCAATAGGAGTTATATCAATAGGAAAGTTATCTTTTTTAAAAAAAAAATAGAGGCCGCATGCTTGTTGTGTGCTATTCTTGTCCAATCCTTCATCCTCCTTGACAGAGAGTATCAAGTGACTCTTTTGTTCTTGTTTGGTCTTTCTCACAAGTCTCCCAAAAACATTACATTCAGTTTGCGCTTAAGTATATATAAATATATATATAATTATACTTAGACATATTATATAAGTAAAAAAATATACCCTTTTTAAAAGTATGCAGAAGTGTACTTCTTTTCCACAAGGGGTGATCTAATTCTCAGTCTTTGTCTCTTTCAGATGTGTCCCCAGTGCTTGCAGGTTTTCTGGGTGCAGGGGTCTTGGTTGTCTCCGTGACAGTGGCCGTTTTCCTCTGGACGTGCTGTCAGCGGCGATATCGTCAAATGACAGGTGCGTACAAGCTGACCAGCGGCCCCTACGACCCACCCGTTGACCCCCCCTACAAGTTCATCCACATGCTCAAAGGCATCAGCATCTACCCTGAGACCCTCAGCAACAACAAGAAGATTGTACGGGTGGGTCAGCGCTCAGGATCGAGTTCCTTGTTAAGAGAATGGAGTCGTGGATCCCGAAACGGCGATGTGCTCCTTGTGGATGCAGATCCCGAAGGTGGTACTGCGCACCTACAGATGAACCACCTGGTCCCCCCTGTGGGTCCTCCCAGACTGGAGAGGGCGCTGCCCATCCGGGCGGACTACTGCTGTATGGAGAGCAGCTCAGGAAGCAGCAGTGAAGCACCCAGTAAAACCGCATCACCCTACAGTCTCAACTCACCCTCTCTGGGAACGCTCAGTCTGGCCATTGACTACAACTTCCCCAAGAAGGCCCTCGTTGTCACTATCGTAGGAGCACAGGGGCTCCCCGCAGTGGACGAACAGGCGGGCAGTTCTGACCCCTACGTGAAGATGACCATCCTACCCGAGAAGAAGCACCGAGTGAAGACACGTGTACTGAGGAAGACTCTGGAGCCTGTGTTTGACGAGACGTTCACCTTCTACGGCATCCCGTACAGCTCGCTGCCTGAGCTTACCCTGCACTTCCTGGTGCTCAGCTTTGATCGCTTTGCACGGGATGATGTCATTGGGGAGGCAGTCGTGCCATTGGCGGGCGTGGACCCAAGCACGGGACGGGCGCACATCACCCAGCAAATCAGCAAGAGGAACACACAGGTGAGTGTTTCTTGACCTTGCACAGGGATATCTTAGGCCACATACACACTGTAAAGTTCAACCGCTTTTAAATACAGAAGTGAATCACCTAAATTATTGTTCTGTGTGTGTACAGAACATGACTCGCTCCTTAAATTGCGATAATTGACCTTGTGGTATCCACAGCAAAGTTCTGGTGTCTTGTGTATTTGGTATCAGCTATTTTTGACGAAATTTAATATTCCAGCCACTAAAGACTGCAATTTTCGACAGAGACAATGTGTTTTGTTTATGCTTAAAAAGCTGCTTCACCAAGCACTCTCTTAAAGTGTTACCACGTCCATTTATTCTAAGAATTTTTAGAATTGTTGTTTTGGTTTTAATCATAAAGTGATAAAATTTATGGAGTTATTAAAGCGAGCAGGTGCAAGGTGCGATATTTTGGTCTTGTTTTCAATATAAAACATTTGGATATATTTCGGTTTATTTTGGGCTTCTTATTATTTGTTGTTTTTTCTAGCATAATCTCGGAATGAAAATGAGTCAAGTCTGTGCCTGTGCCCTGTGATTTTTATGCAGATTTTTTGTAGAATTCAATTGTCACTCCTGTAAATTACCAAACTTTGTGTGTTCAGAACAAACGAATTTAGCTGTATGTATTGGGTGCTGCTGGCCCTGCAAAAGGCATCATATTCCTCCGATGTTATTCGACGCAGCGATCGTTAAACTTAATCATTCCCATGAGATGGCTGCTCGAACCTTTTATGGATCTCCCAAGATGTTTTACGGTTAGCGGCAGTCATTGTGGGTGAAAGGCTTTCTCCAGCTTCTCGAGACATAAACCTGATATAGGAAATAGGGTAAAAGAAAAGATTTTGAGCTTTTTGCCCCAGGTTAAGCGTCTCTGTGATTGATACAAGCAGTTTCAGAGTGACAGCACTTCCATCAATTCCAGTTCATTGAAGCTATTATCCCACAGTTTTTTCTTGAGACCAAGTCACAGAGCTGCTGATTTTATTGTGTTGACATTTTGAACTTTATTTATTTATTTATTTTTGTATTTTAGATGATATATGAGCTTTCGACTTGTGATTTTTGTGACCTTTGCAGCTGCATTTGTAACCGTGAGAATACAAAGTAATTTTATTTATATATATATATATATATATATATATATATATATATATATATATATATATACAGTACAGTCCAAAAGTTTGGAACCACTAAGATTTTTAATGTTTTTAAAAGAAGTTTCGTCTGCTCACCAAGGCTACATTTATTTAATTAAAAATACAGTAAAAAACAGTAATATTGTGAAATATTACTACAATTTAAAATAACTGTGTACTATTTAAATATATTTGACAAAGTAATTTATTCCTGTGATGCAAAGCTGAATTTTCAGCATCATTACTCCAGTCTTCAGTGTCACATGATCCATCAGAAATCATTCTAATATGCTGATTTGCTGCTCAATAAACATTTATGATTATTTTCAATGTTGAAAAAAGTTGTGTACTTTTTTTTTTTCAGGATTCCTTGATGAATAGAAAGTTCAAAAGAACAGCATTTATCTGAAATACAAAGCTTCTGTAGCATTATACATACCGTTCAAAAGTTTGGGGTCAGTAAGAATTTTTATTTTTATTTTTTTGAAAAGAAATTAAAGAAATGAATACTTTTATTCAGCAAGGATGCATTAAATCAATCAAAAGTGGCAGTAAAGACATTTATAATGTTACAAAAGATTAGATTTCAGATAAACACTGTTCTTTTGAACTTTCTATTCATCAAATAATCCTGAAAAAAAATATTGTACACAAATATTTTGTACAATTGTACACATTAAATGTTTCTTGAGCAGCAGATCAGAATTTTAGAATGATTTCTGAAGGATCATGTGACACTGAAGACATGTGAAAATTCAGCTTTGCCATCACAGGAATAAATTACTTTGTGAAATATATTCAAATAGAAAACAGTTATTTTAAATTGTAATAATATTTCACAATATTACTGTTTTTTACTGTATTTTTAATTAAATAAATGTAGCCTTGGTGAGCAGACGAAACTTCTTTTAAAAACATTAAAAATCTTAGTGGTTCCAAACTTTTGGACTGTACTGTATATATATATACACACACACACACACACAATTTGTTGAAACTTGTGTCAGGTATTTGTCATCTCATGTTTTTTATTTATTTGTCACATTTATTTGACATATATTTGTAATTACATATTTGTAAAGATGAAGTTACAGTTTAGTTCATTTAAAATATATTAACTTGTATTATCGAATAACCCAGGGAAAATTATAATCAAGTACTTTACATATGCTATGGTATGTTAGTCAGCATATCAAAATAAGTGTACTTTAAAGAATGACACAATAGTATTAAAACATTTAAAGTGTACTTTAAAATAAGTTTTAATTTAACATTATTATAAAAATGCAAGAGTTACGAAGCAGTTTATATTAAGAAACAAGTTTATTATCTTTATGTACACTTATTTCATTGATATATTATCTACAAGTACAATATTTACAAATATATTTTTAAGATTTAAAGTACACTAAGTATAAATTCAGTACATTTCACACTTTTTTACAAGGTTTGTTAAGGAAATGTTCCGATTACTTTTTGTAAGTGATGATGGGAAGTTACCTGAGCCACATCTAGAGACCAGAATATCATAGAGATTCAGGGGTGGGGAATTAGAAACCACTTAAAAATCACTTAGAACACCTTAGCAACCACATAGCATTGCCCTTTTAACCACTTAGAACTTCTTAGCATTTTGGCAAAGAGTTTTGCATGGACAAACATCAATCATATTTTCTACTGAAATCATCCTGTGTTTCATACTATAGATGTTATATTATGTAGCTCTATACCATTTTGCTCCTTATGCATATGGGCTGGGCTTTATGGGTGGTGAGAGTGTCTATTGATCCATGGCCCATTAAAGTGGCATTATTGCAGACAGAGAGTGTAGCCATAAAGGTTACAGACTGCAAGGGGGGGCATCCATCAGTACAACCATGTGGAAACTATAGCGCTAATACTCACATCATTAGCAATGATACCCATACACAAAACAACTAGCATATTTACTTCATAAAAATTATTGATACTTTCTATGCTTCTGTAGTTTCTTATGCCTGTTTACAGATGGTATTGATGCCTGTTATTGATGGAAAATGTGTTTCCTGTAACCACTTGTGATTTTGTTTTGAAGGGAGGGTCTCTGGTGTTTTAACTATACTGTATATACACTACTAAGTTTGGGGTCGGTAAGATTACAAAAACTGTTAAAATAACTTAAAATGTAAAATAAATAACAGTAATAAATTAAAATTTATTACTGTTATGGCAAAACTGAGTTTTCAGCAGCCATTATGCCAGTCTTCATTGTCACATGATCCTTCAGAAACCATTCTAATATGCTGATTTGCTGCTCAAGAAACATTTAAATATCATCAACTTCAAAAGAACAGCATATATTTGAAATGGAAATATTTATGTTTTAATAATGGATGATTGAGAGGTGTCTAGGCAGTTAAAGGGATATTTAACCAAAAAATGAAAATTCTGTCATCATTTACTCCCCCTCAAGTTGTTCCAAACCTTTATACATTTCTTTGTTCTGCTGAACACAAAGGAAGATATTAGGAAGAATATTTGTAACCAAGCAGATATCTCCCCCCATTGACTACCATAGTAGGAAAAAAATACTATGGGGCGTGAGAGCTGCTTGGTTACAAAAATTCTTCCAAATATCTTCCTTTGCGTACAGCAGAACAAAGAAATTTATACAGAATTTTCATTTTTGGGTGAACTATCCCTTTAATTTCTGAGAGACATTAGAACAGATGAGTGTCTACACTCCACTGTGATCACTTGCATTTTTGACTACCTTGTAATGTACTATAGTTTGTGATCACAAAATGTTTTGAACCTCTTTTACACCTATATTTAGAACATCGATTGTCTGCTTATGAACGGGTCACACAAGACAGATAGCAGGTGTAAAAGAGACCTAAATGAACACCCATTGAAATAAAGAGAGAAAGCACGATTGAGTCATGATGAAGGCTTTGCATCCATTTTCACTCAAACACAAGCAGAACACTGTTAAAAGTTGTTGCATAACAAGTAATCATAGTCTAATACGCTGCTGTATTTCCATCAAAACAGGAACAATAGCATTATAAGCGATGTTCATAATCTCATTCTCTCTGGCGGCAGGAAATCTTTAGTGCTTGGTGGCAAATAAGTATTTGAGCTTGTGTTCCCGCTATGCAGAGTAAGCTTGTTCAAATCAGAGAACTTCCTGTCTGCTTTCTACTCTTCTATCCTTAAATTGAATCAGTGCCTATGGCTCCACAAGACAGGAGCATTAGGGTGTTGGCTGGGAGTGGTGGACAATCGATTCCGCCAAGAGAAAGACAGAGAGAGAGAGAGAGTGAGAGCGAGAGAGAGAGGATTATGGGAGAGAAGGAAGGAGAAAAAGCTCAGGAAACAGATGGGGTGCAGTTTGTGCAGTGAGAGAGAGTGGTGGAAAGAGAGATGGGTGATTATAAAGAGTGCGTGACATACTGCGGCAGCGCCATGCTCGTTACCCTCGCTTATAGTTTCATGGAAGATAAAGAAAATGAATGTGTGCAGAATAAGAGTAGCCTAATGACATTTAGCTGAGGTCAAACTAGGTTGACCTCAATCAAATCTGTAGGTATCTGTTTTAAAGTGTTCATGTATATAGTTGTATTTGAATAGACACTTAAATGTATCTAAAGTGTAATCCCTTTTATACAACTTTAGAGACATACAACAGATCCTGAAATTTACAGAAACCACCAAGTTCTCCTTAATTATTTGTCCAGTAATGTTTACGTCTAAGTTTATTTGGTTATGTTACAAGTTCATCTCCTGAGTGTTCTGTTTAAAATAATATCATAGATTAAAGATTCTTAATATTAAATTAATATTATTTTTTGTTCTTACTCTGTCATTGTGCGCTTCTCTACAGCCACCAACCGTGACAAAGACTTTTTAATAGCTAATATATGTACAAATTAAGTCCAGTTATTTGGACTCTTTGCATGGATAAATTGGATTATCATAAAAGTATGGCATATAAGTGAAACATGGTGTAACATTAACATGGGCACACTGTTAAATATCTCCACCCCCATTTAAGCATTTAACAAGCACAGTCACCCATAGAGACTGTGTCTCATTTTACAGCTAAAGAAAATCACAAACACTTACAGGCATTACACATTAAAATGAAGGCTGTTTTAAGTCCATGTTTAGCTCCAGGATGCCACCTAATGCAAGTTGCCATGGTGATAACCAGGAGCAGGACTGGAATCTTTACTCTAAAAGAAGAGAAAAACAAAGACAGGGATGGCAAGAGAAAAGCAAGCGAAAAGGCAATGTTTATATGTCTAGTTATAGAAGCAAAGTCTTTGCATATGATGTGGATGAAGGTTTTTGTCACAGAAAAAAAAAATGTAGCAGATGCTTGGGTACAAAGTGACTGAGGAAAGAAGCCAAAAATATTAGCAGTCACAATATCCTATTTAAAGAATAAAACAGAACAGGAATTTAAATCTGCATCATTTTCTTTTTCAGTCTAAATTTTTTTCTTGTTGTACAGTAAAAATATCTAAACATATATTTAGATATTATATTATAAACAACTTAAAAAAAAATAGCTTGAATTAAGTTAATTTTTCTTATCCCATTTAAACAGTTTAAAATCAATTTAAAATTGTTTTTATTTCTTGTTTTGAGCATAAATCTAACAGTAGGCACCAACTTATTGCTCGTCAACAATGTTGCTCATATTAATTTCGATATTTTTCCTGGAAAATAAGGCAACAATTATTTGTGTAGACCAGAAATTAATTTGAAGAACAGTTTAGAAAAGGATGTCCTTTTAAATGGTATTGAGTGGCTTTATTTATATCTTAAGCTGTTATCTTCCTTTGCTTCTTCTTCTTCTTCTTTTTTTTTTTTTTTTTTGTGGTCTCAGCAACCGAGTTGAGGCTGGATGCTTGTTCTGCCATTGAGGGGCAGTGAAAGTTCAGCACTGAAACTACACTCAGAAACTGTAAAAAGTACATGAACATTTAATGAGGAAAATATTAAGACAGTTTATATTTGGTTGCTTATTGCTAAACAACTTGCCAACTTGCTGTTTTACATTTAGAACTTGTTGTATACCTGTGTCATCACAATTTGCTGTTAACACTGCTTTTATGAGGCAGAGCTTCATAACTCATAATAATTAAAAAAAGAGTTAAAAGAGTTGGGTTAAAAGTCACCTTAAAGGTGCCCTAGATTCAAAAATTGAATTTACCTCGGCATAGTTAAATAACAAGAGTTCAGTACATGGAAAAGACATACAGTGAGTCTCAAACTCCATTGTTTCCTCCTTCTTATATAAATCTCATTTGTTTAAAAGACCTCCGAAGAACAGGCGAATCTCAACATAACACCGACTGTTACGTAACAGTTGGGGTGTACGCCCCCAATATTTGCATATGCCAGCCCATGTTCCCAACATTATGAAAGGCATTAGACAAGGGCAGAACGTCTGGATGTGCACAGCTGAATCAACAGACAGATGGAGCAATAATAACTGACATGATTCATGATAACATGATATTTTAGTGATATTTGTAAACTGTCTTTCTAAATGTTTCGTTAGCATTTTGCTAATGTACTGTTAAATGTCGTTAAAGTTACCATCGTTTCTTACTGTATTCACGGAGACAAGAGCCGTCGTTATTTTCATTTTTAAACACTTGCAGTCTGTATAATGCATAAACACAACTTCATTCTTTATAAATCTCTCCATCAGTGTAGCATTAGCCGTTAGCCACAGAGCACAGCCTCAAACTCATTCAGAATCAATGTAAACATCAAAATAAACACTGTACTTATGCGATTAGACATGCTACATGACGAACACTTTGTAAAGATCCATTTTGAGGGTTGTATTAGCTGATTGAACTTTTTTTATGTTGTTTAAGGCAAGCGCGAGCTCTTGGGGCGTGGAGCACGAGATTTAAAGGGCCACACACCCTGAATCGGCTCATTTCTAATTATGCCACAAAACAGGCAGTTAAAAAAATGAATTAAAAAAAAATCTATGGGGTATTTTGAGCTGAAAATTCACAAACACACTCAGGGGACACCTTAGACTTATATTACATCTTTTAAAAAAAGTTCTAGGGCACCTTTAAGATGTTTGTTGCTGGAGGTTTCAGTGCTCATAAGTGTCAGGTTGCGAGACTGTATTCGTAGAGATGGGGTTAGAAATGAATGTCCTGTGGGAGTTGAAGCATGGTTTGCAGAGACACCAATGTTCTTTTTGTCGTCTTCTCTTATGATAATGGACAGGTGCCTTTGATTATTTCACCTTGGTTACCCACCTGAACATATGATCACCATTGCCCAGGGAGAACTGACAGCTGCACAGATGGCTCACCATTGCAGTTCTCCCTCACACTTGTCCATCTAGAAAATAAGTGGCAATTTAATGAATCATGTGAGCAGGACATGCTCTGGTGAAATTGCAGCAAATGCCCTCTCCTCCTCTATGGTCCATTTCACTGTCCAGAAGATGAAGTAGTTTTTCCTTGTAGAACCCCAGGTGGATAATGACGTCATCTAGGTTGTCAGAGATATATCATATGGGACAGGTAGGGACCCCATGCATACTGAAAGGAAAGCCCCTATACCTCTCAATGCTCCTGGAGTGTTGAAGGGCCCTGACTTTGCTAATTGGCAGAAGGTACTTGTCAGTATTTCTGAAGACTTGACACCAGCAGTCCATCTTGCAGTCATCCTTTTGGCCAGTTGTATCCAAATCCTGTCCTAAGCAGCACAAAGATCCTGAAGAGTGTAGCTACAGTTTTTCCCAACGTACCTTCCTGGGAATTTCTAGTAAACGTTGATTACCTTGATTCAGGTGTGTTTAATTGTGGCTAAAGTCTGCAGGACAGTGGTCCTCTGTGAGCAAGATTTGAAACCCCTGCTGTTGGCAAGGGGACCCTCCAAAGACAATTTCCAAAAAACATCTTACTTTTAGTCTGGTTTTGTCCCAGAGGTCAGGAGTGCCAGGAGAACACAGTGTTCCTATATTGCAACACTTCCTTAGCTCTTAATCTTATAACTTTCAAACTCTACCTTGTCCCAGAATCAGGGGTACCAGGTCTCTCAACACTGACCTGGCTATGATGGCCATGGGCATTGCAAGCACTTGGACAAGGTTGATGGTCATGTTGTAGTACCCCAAAATGGCCTCTGTCTGAAGCCTGAGCTCCAAGACCAATCCAAGAGCATTTGACTCATTGCGGATTTGCACATATGATGCACTATATGATGTAACACTGATGCAAAACCAGGCTTTATTCACCCCAAACTTATTAACACTGCCTGAATCATTCACACCCTCTTCAGGTCTCTGTCTTGTCTCTGACTCAACCCTCTTCTAGTCTTGAGGCCAGAATTACTAAACAGGGCAAATTAGCGTGAGAGCGTACTTAAAAAAAAAAAGCGCAGATGGGAGTGGAAAGTTCTGTACGTGATCTACTGACGATGCACAAATTAAAGAACACAGACGCAGCCAGATCATTTCCATAATGACCAATGCAATCTACCAAGAGCAGCGCAAATTAGCATCTGGTTTGAGACATGCTTTTTTGGACGTTAAATAATGGTGCAAATACCAGTAAATTGACTAGCGCAAACCTTAGTAAATCACCTTGCATGATTAATTTAAATACTCTCCTCCCATAAATTTTGTGTCTGAAAGGGAAACTCCTACAAATGCATATGCAATAAGGTCAGCTGCAAAAATAATCCTGTCCACGCCCTTTCTGTGCTCATTTTTCACTGCGTGTCTTTAGTAAATCCTGACAGTAGTTTTTTATGCCAAAAGAGGGTTTGTGCTGATGGAATCTGTTAGTAAATCTGGCCCTTGGTCTTGGCATGGACTTGGACTCCAAAGAGCTGGTCTCGACTACAACACTGGGTGTTGGGCATTGTTCCCCTTGTTGGCACTGCTCTGGGAAGTATGGATAATTGCACCAGGCTTACCTTACTTTGGGACAGAGTCTGAAAGGGCTGAGTATCATGAGCCGTTGGGGCAATCCTTCTACTTCAGTGCTGTGATCACTGACAGGTCATCTAATAAACAATTGTTCAATTTCTTTTCTGTTTCTCCATAGTGTGAAAGTCGTGGAGAATTGCTGGTCTCACTGTCCTACCAGCCTGTTACTCACAGGCTAAATGTGGTGGTCCTCAAGGCCAAACACCTGCCAACCATGGACATCAGTGGTCTGTCAGGCAGTAAGTACACAGCATACATGTACACAACAATATATACTCTTAAAAATAAAGGTTTCAAAAGGTGGGTTTTGCAGCGATGCCATAGAAAACCAATTTTTTTTTTTCTTAGTATGAAGAACATTTTAATAATCTGAAGAACCTTTTTCCGCTATAAAGAAAAGATTGAATGGAAAGGTCCATGCATTTTAAAGGTTCTTCATAATCCTGTTTATGATGGCAAAAGCTTATCAGTATCTAACCTCTCACATCATTATTTCACTTCTCTTCCTACAGACCCTTATGTTAAAGTGAACGTCTTCTATGGCCGCAAGCGCATAGCCAAGAAGAAGACGCATGTCAAGAAATGCACACTCAATCCTGTTTTCAACGAATCATTTATCTACGATGTTCCCGCTGAGCTAATGCCGGACATCTCTGTGGAGTTTCTGGTCATCGATTTTGACCGCACCACGAAGAATGAGGTTGTGGGTCGCCTGGTTCTGGGTGGTCAGAGCCCCATTCCATCGGGGGTGACTCACTGGAGGGAAGTCTGTGACAACCCAAGGCGGCAGATTGCCAAGTGGCATAACCTTACAGAGTACTAGTATCTGGCTTAAACATGGGGAAAGCAAAGTGTATTATACCACTTTCTTCTTGTCAGGCCCTCTATAGAAAAAGCCCATTTAAAATCTCTCATTTTCCCTATACAGATAGGTGTATGAGTGAATGAGTACAAAGGACCAGGAGCAGTCTAACGGAACCACTTATAAAGTTCTCTAAGGAACTAATAGCAAAAAAGTCTTATTCGCCATAGCAAAAAAAAAAAAAAAGAAAAAAAAGAAAAGTTACTTATGGCTCTGAATTATACCTGTATGAGTACCACAGTATCCACAGAGCCTTTCACCAGTATACCGGCATATTCACAATATACATACACTACTTTCAGTTAGCCGCATGCTAATAATGAGATAATGAGACACTTTTATATTTAGGATAAAGGAGGGCTGTAAGAAAAAGTGAGCTTCAAGCCCACTTTTTAGTAAAATAATAGACTGAATTTTTCATAGTAAATACGGATGAATGGTGATATAAACTGGATGCCATCATGAACATTTTTGCTAACATGCTAATATTTACCACAGAAAGCAAGGTAGAAATATGGCTATTATTCATATCTAAAAAGTTTTTATTAATGCTTAGCCTGATGATGCTGAAATTGAGATGTAAATTCTCTGGAGGTTGCGAAAATAAATAAAACTCTAAATATCTGTTAAACAATACCTGGTTTTAAGGCCGAGTTTTCAGCCAACCACCAAATGAAAATTAGATCGTCAGCTCAGGATTAAAAAAGTATGAAAACACTCTAATGTTCCATACAGTGAAGCCAGTCTACACTGTCTCCATACTGTAGCTGCTTTATTTATTTGTAGCTGTACTTATACTTCATTGTTAATTTCTCCATCTTGATTTCTTAGCACTTCTATGACATATTGTCGCATATCTTAACATATCCACTATTCATTGACTGATTTTTTTTTTTTTTCCTTTAGGCATATCTATGCACATTTCCATTTAACTGCAAAGGAATTTTTGACCCAGTTGCTGTGCTACTGTAACACAGAGATCAGGGAAGGTTCGGTCAAAAAAGTTGGAGGGAAACAGAGAATAACAGTCAAAGCCAAATGTGACAGATATTAGCATATTTGCGTGTTGTCTGCAAATTTGTACATTTTAAGTGTACCTAACATCACAGTTTCTGTTACCATCAAACGTGTTTTTAAGGCCACACTTAATTCTTAAGGCCATGCAACTAATTCTTAATGTCTCAAGATGTACATAATGTATCATAGGGCGTAACACTAGTACTCTTCAATTTCTTTTTCTTTACAATTAAATTGAATATCGCCAAATATACATTCAAACTTTTGACACATAAATGGTGTCATGAAATAACAGAAACAAAATTTAGCCAGATCTCTAACCACCCCAACTTATGAAATCTTGATTACTTTAGTGACCTATTAAGCTAGTCTATTCTCTAGTCTATGAATTATAGCAGATATATGCAGATTCAAACCAATTTTTGCACTTTCGTAGAGTACTGTATTTATTTTTATGATTTGTTTTCAAAAGAAAGAATATATATATATATATGTATATGGTATATCAAAAACCTAACAATTATGATAGGACTAATAACTTACCATATCAAAGTTAGGATTTTGGCATGAGCCAGTAACCATTAGTCAGCGGCAGCTGTCGAAAACTAACCAAAGTAGATGGGCCACCATTTTGTGGTGTGGAAATCGCACCCCCTGAGATAATTGAGTGTTGGTGACCGCGATGAAACAGCTCACACTGCAGTCTCACACAGGCCCAGAGTCTATGTTTGAAGGCATGCGATGCGTGTGTGGATGTGTTCCTAATTATGTCATTCGGTGCCCACAGCCCCTGAGGCAGATTTAAATCACATATTCCCAGTGCGAATGAGCGCATATTAAGTTAGTAAAGCAGAAAGTGGGAGGGTGAGAGGAGGAAAAAGATATCAACTGGCTCATTAGAGATATTTCGTATTTAACATGTGAAATTAACATAGCAGTAAATTAGGCCCAAGCATTCTCTGCAGTCAAGCTCACTGTGAGTTTTAAAGACCACATAATGAGATTAGCCATTGTTTATTAGGAAACATGAATCACATTCCAATCACATTTTCATGAAGATCAAGAAACCATGTGCCCATCATCCTTGTCCAGACTTGCTATTACACTTCCAGGCTATACATTTACAATAGAAGAATGAACTCTTCCACCTTCTATGGTGTTTTTTTTTTAAACCCTGCATGCATTCACTATTCAAATTTCTGCTTCAAAACTGGTGTATATATTACAGTTTTTAGTGGTTTATATATGACAGCAAGACCCACTTTTGTAAAAACTGCAACCCAAATTACACAATGCAACCTAAGTGAAACGATACATGCGTGTTTTTCTTTATTTTAACCCTCAGCTCATTGTGTTACTTGGAACTTTTTTGATCTTTTGGGCATAAAAAGCTTGTTTTATATCAATAACTACATAAAGAAGAATATAACCAATTGTAAATGAGTGTTTGTTCCAATGCACTGGTGGGCAGTAGCACTTTCTGCTCTTCTTGTATCTAACTGTTTTACTTGGAATGGAAATGGTTTCTTTTTTGTGTAAACCAATCTTTTGAAGTACTATCTGCCCCTCGTTCTCTCTCTGCCACTCGTCCCTAAAAATCCCTCGATTTTTTTGCTGTTGTGTGTTGTACAAATACATCGAAAGCTGAACAAATATGAAAATGAACTGAGAAGAAAATTATTGTAATAAATATATTAGTCCATTTGGATAATGCAATGTCGATATGTGAAGGTGGAGTGAAGTTAGTGATTCAGCTTTATTTTAGGTGTCCCTAAAACGACCTAGATGATAAACAGTGTTAGTTCACCACAACTGTAGTGTGATTCATGTTGTTACCTGGCCTTTTCAATATTTGTAAGTACAAGCAAGTTGTCTATGTATAATGTAAGTACAGTGTAATAACATGTACTTTACATATCTAGCTTAATACTGCTCATTTCACTACATGAACTTCAGGGACATCTAACATAAAGTGTAAAGTGTAATGCTTTTGAGGGCAAATTTTCTGCATACTGCTGTGAGTTTATGCTAAATACAGTATGTTACACTAATGCTGACTTGTACTGTATGTTGAAGTTGTTAACACAATGGACGTGCAAATAAAATAAAAACTGATACACTAAATCAGATCTCCCTCAGATCTTTCTCTGCTCTAAAGATAAATTGTCAAAATCATTTCAAGTTGTAACCTGAGTTGTAATCTGTCTCCTAATCGCCCCTCAATATACAACTGCAAAGTTTCCATTATAAGCGGGTGGATCAAAAAAAATAGGTTTTTTTTTTTTTTTTTTTTTAAATTAGCAGCTACACTTGACAAAGAACTGTGGCTGGTTGCATAAACTGCTTTGACTAGTCTTACAAGTTAGTCAACTACGTCATAACCTCAGTTACATAAAAACATAGAGTAGTCTAATTTGAATCTAAAAAGTAAAACTGATTTCCCTTTGGTTAACTGCTAGTTGGTCAGACTAGTTTTGACAGTTCTACAGTCATCATGAAATCAAAATTGACCATTCTTTTTTTCTTTTTTCTTTTTTTTATTGAAAATTGCGGTATTTATTATAAACTTTTTATCCGTGCACATCATTTTTTTTTTTTTTAAATTAATGTACCCTCATAATCTTCAATCAAAATAACTTCCCCTCCCACTTGCACCATCATCTCTTCTCTGATGATGTATTTACTGGTGTGAGGGCGGGGCAACCTGTCAATCACATGAGATCACAACAATAGCAAACCACAACCATCCAATCAATTCCCGACTAATAAAAATTCAAGATCTGGCCAACATTTTTGTCTTGTTTGAGAACTGTTTAACTCAGATATACGTCACAATAAGGAAAAAAATGACTATCACAACTTTTGTTACAAGAAAACTGTTCACTACCAAGGTTTTTTGGACATGGTATTTATGAAATACATTTGAGCACCAATTAAATATAGGTACTTGAATACATGTGCTACATTACTGTACCATGGTACCAACACAGTATTTTTGCCACCGTTGTCATCCAAAACAATTTATACGCTTAAAAAAGATTCAGAAAGCACATATGTCTAAGTATGGAGATTATATACCATTCTTCTATATTTGTATCTTTACTTATACACTTTATTATAGTTTTAAACAGTAGCTAACAATAACGGTACTAGCTATATAGGGTTTAATTGATTAATCTACATGTACATTTATTTATGATATTTATATTTCATTCTATAACATTTTATGTTACACTTTGTCAATAGCCTGAATGTAATGATGCGGGCTTTAGGACCCATCCGCGCGCTGCTCCAGTCGTCCATGGCTTTGTATGTTTACAGTGAGAATTGTATGGCAGGAATTTTCTAACATCAAATATTTAAACATAATTTGCATCGATACAAAAGTCCCAATGGAGACAGAGATCCTGTGACACAGGTAAGCCACCAAGTAACTCATTCGGCTTCTTACGATAGTTTTATCATGTACAGAATCACACTTTTTGAAAGCAAAATGACTGTAACGGCGGCGGCTACTATGTTTCATTAGTTTATTTTATTTTAACGACTCAAGTGTTTGTTTTAATGCAATTCTGCCGCTGTAGTAAAGAAGCTTACATCGATGACTTGTGGGCTGTTCTTCACCAACTTCAAAAGAGTGTTAAAACTTTCGCTGCGTTTTTGATAAACACTAAAAGTTTATAAAATAAACGTTGTAAATATAACTAATGAAGTTATTTATATACACATATGATGCATTGAGGTTAACTCACTGAATTTTGGCGTTCTGTCTATTAATATCACAAACTATGATTTCATTGCAGTTAATCCAGTCTGTCGTGCTGTTCATTTCAAACTCGGTCATGAAATCATTACCAGCTATTCATTTTTTGATAGTTTAATACTTTTTTTTTCGTGGTCGTGTAAGTTTTCCTCTTAACATGGACATATTTAACGCGTTGGATTCAAGGTGCATTTGTGCCACTCAACGACAAAGGCCTTAATATTAAAGTTCCCTTTCAAACGTACTATAGTAACTGCCAACATAACACAGTTACTTCTACAGTAATTAAGTAGCTACAATAAAACTGTCAGCATATATAGACTAAACAATAAATAATGTCACAAACATTATGAAGGCTTCGGTCATTGAAAGGTCAGTAAAAGATTAGCCTGTTTGAAGCTCAAGAGGCCAAACTAAGTATTATATGCTTGATTTTCTGTTAATTTTCTGTTATGTTTATAATTTTTCAAGGTTGTTACCAAAATTTGCATCATGTGCAACAGTTTTTGTGTTTTTGCAATTTTCTAACAGCAAACATTAGATATACTATAATATAAATCAAGTTCAACATACGTGGTACTCCAAATGGTTACCATGGTAAATGAGAGGCGACAGAATGTCCAAAATTTGGACACAATTAGTTGAATTTATGATTCTCATGTCTTAGGAAAGTGACAATAATAGGGGCTGTAGAATAATGATTGTGTCAATTTAAATAATTTAAGCCGTTTTTAGTATTTATTTGATAATAAATTGCTGAGCCATTTATTACCAACTTACAATTTTCAATCCATTTAGTGGATAACACAAAACTTTTTTTTTTTTTTCATGAATAACATTTTCTATTGCTTTCCCATAAACAATGACAATTACAACAGCAACACAAATACTCAAACAAAATAATAACATTATATGGATATATAAAATGAGAGTGAGGGGAGCTGCATGTTGCTCAAAACTTTCTACTCAGGTCTAGTATTATTTCCATTGTTGGAAATCACATAGATGGGCTGTTAAACTAAAGTAACTAATGCAGCATCACAGTCAATGACAATGGAAAATGCATCAGACAGGGGTACACTGGCAGATAATCTATTATTGACCGTGGTTAATGTAACACCCACCCTGTGGATGCTTCGCTTTTGTCACATGAATAGCTCGACAGAATGACTCACTTCCTCTTCTCCATCAAACAGAAGCTCTGGTGTCAAATACAGCCTCGACAAGTGCTTTTTTTTCTGGGTGGTTTTTCTATGTTCTGCTATGGGCCCACATTCATGCGACAGTGCAGCTGTGGAATTACTGTGCTGAGTGTTTCATTGTTTATGATGATGGCTTGACAAATCACCAATGAGTATCTATGTATCCATCCAACCATCCATCCAATTAGATTTGAAGCTGAGAAACTGACCACTGATAATGCTCTCTCCAGATATTATGGACCACTTTGGTCAGACTGATTGAAATGCTCAAACAAATAGCAATTTTGAAAGTGCTGCAAAACCACAATTTTCACACCGTTTGGGGAAATCAGCCATTGAGTTGCTTGCTTATACATACTATATTACAATACTGACAATTTAACATGATCATAATTTATAATAATAGAAATTATGAAAAAAATTCAACATTTTGAATTTGACGTGAAATGATTTTGTGCGATTGACCCTTATGCCTAATTTCTTCTAATTGTTTATTATGATGAACTATTTTATGATAAAACTATTTTAAAGGTGCCCTAGAACTTCTTTTTAAAAGATGTAATATAAGTCTAAGGTGTCCCCTGAATGTGTCTATGAAGTTTCAGCTCAAAATACCCCATAGATTTTTTATTATTCATTTTTTAACTGCCTATTTTGGGGCATCATTAACTATGCACCGATATATAGGTTGCGGCCCCTTTAAATCTTGTGCTCCCCCACTCGCTCGCGTTTGCCTTAAACAGCAAACACAAAGTTCACACAGCTAATATAACCCTCAAAATGGATCTTTACAAGATGTTCATCATGCATGCTGCGTGCATGGATCGGATCATGTGAGTATAGTATTTATTTGGATGTTTACATTTGATTCTGAATGAGGCTGTTTGAGGCTATGCTCTGTGGCTAAAGCTAACACTACACACTGTTTGAGAGATTTATAAAGAATGAAGTTGTGTTTATGCATTATACAGACTGCAAGTGTTTAAAAATGAAAATAGCGACGGCTCTCTTGTCTCTGTGAATACAGTAAGAAACGATGGTAACTTTAACCACATTTAACAGTACATTAGCAACATGCTAACGAAACATTTAGAAAGACAATTCACAAATATCACTAAAAATATCATGATATCATGGATCATGTCAGTTATTATTGCTCCATCTGCCATTTTTCGCTATTGTTCTTGCTTGCTTACCTAGTCTGATGATTCTGCTGTGCACATCTAGACGTTCTGCCCTTGTGTAATGCCTCGATCATGGGCTGGCATATGCAAATATTGGGGGCGTACACCCCGACTGTTAGGTAACAGTCGGTGTTATGTTGAGATTCGCCTGTTCTTCGGAGGTCTTTTAAACAAATGAGATTTATATAAGAAGGAGGAAACAATGGAGTTTGAAACTCAGTGTATGTCTTTTCCATGTACTGAACTCTTGTTATTCAACTATGCCAATATAAATTCAATATTTAATTCTAGGGCACCTTTAAACAAGATTTTAGTTTGTTTTGTGTGGTGTGTGTTTCAGTTATTTGGATGGAGTCCTCGCGGAGCACAGGGGGTCACTCCCGCGAGTACAAATTGGTGATGTTAGGAGAGGGTGGTGTGGGAAAAAGTGGTAAGTAACGTAGTTCTCTCTCCATCTCTCTCTCACTTTTGTCTCTCTATTGTTTGTTACTTCTTTCTTTTTTTCAAATTCAAAGTGATATTTATCTCTACAGTGCTTTTCACACCACACAATACATGTTTATAAGCAGCTTTTTAGAAATTTATACTGTCATGTCTATGTTAATGCGTTAATGCTTAAACATTTTTAAATGATGATGTTGAGAAATATAAATAATGGTGTTAAAGGGTTTATGAATTGAGAAATCAAATTTCCCTTGATCTTTTGATACATAAGAGGTCATTGTACTATAAAAATATCCTGTAAGTTTCAGAACTCAGAACTTCCTCATTAGTCCAAAAACAGCTTTTATTGAAACTAAGCTCAGAAAACGACTCGTTTCGGATTTTGTCACATCAAAAGACCGCCTCTTCAGAAGAAGATCAACGCCTACTTCTACATCATTGTCTCTTTAGCCCCGTATGATTTGCGTATGTCATGTAGTAGTAAATACAAGACAGATGCAACACAGGATTACTCCAGCAACAAAACGATAGAGATGCCTCTGAGGATTACAAGACGTTTTGAAGAGCAATGTTGTGGAAAAACACAGTCTTTGCATTACATTCTTTGTGATCCTAACATTAAAGGTGGGGTAAGCGATATTTCAAAAATGCTGTTGGACATTGTTGATATTTGAAATAAACCCAAACAAAACACACCACTCTTATTGCTCCACCTCCAAAACTCACCCTCCAATCCCTGTACCCAGTCTCAAACCCCTTTCACCGAGTGCACTAACAATGATCCTAAACACCGCATTCTCTAGCGGTCATCAGTGCACCTCTAATATTCAGTTAGTCATAGCGCCACCTGCTGGCAACAGGAAATGGCATGCATTAAACTGTAATTCATTCCCAGAAACACATTTCAATATGCCACGAAGTACCAAACATACTAGAAACATGTTAAATCATGCAACATTTGGCTGAGTGCTAATATATGTGATTAACGCCACGAAACAGGAAGTTTTTGTAACTCAGGCATACAATGTCTGATCTGCTCCAAACTTCACGTTTGATAATAGTCCTGGCCTAAAGACATCTACATGGCAATATTCAGTTATAGTCAAAAGCGCCACCTGTTGGCAGCAGGAAGTGTGGCTTGTTGAAATGACTTTGCAATATTTCTCCTGTATTTACTCGCTTACATGCATGTCACCCACTATTCACTGTTTTCCTAAGGCCACTGGGTGGCGGTGAGCCCGGGTGCGAGGGCCCTTTCATCTCTGCTTGCAGCTTTAATCCGCTTGTTAAGTCGTGACGTAAAGAACGCTGTTTCCGGGTTCAAGCCTCGACTCGTTTCACTTGAGAATGCCATCGACGGCCGCTTATGAGCGCTATTTATTCATATTAAACATCAATCATTTTAAAAAGTTAAACATTTTAAATACAGACATTACTATTTTAATGATTTAAAAAAGATGAATCATTGTCTGGCCATCTGGAATTTTGGTATGGAGATAAAGGTTATGATTATAATTTTTTGTAGTATTAAACCACATCGTGTATGTATATTAGCACCATTTGTTGTTTTCTTGTGGTATGAGATAGAGCGTTAAGACCCGGAAGCGCTGCCGCGTGACGTCAGACTTAACAACCGAATAGGGTTTGGGACTGTATGTGTTCTTGTGGTGCCATCATCCAGTGTTTCCCATAAGCAAAGATGGCAGATTTGAAGCTGAGCAACTGACCATTGATAATGCTAATGCATAACTTTCTCCAGATATTATGGACCTCTTTGGTCAGACTGATTAAAATAGTAGTTGAAAGCGCTGCAAAACCACAATTTTTTTATACTTTTTGAGTGACTTGTTTATAATTGTCTATACATACTTTTGTTACAGTATTGACTGTTTAACATGATCTTACTTCAAAATAATGGAAATGATGAAAAAAATTCAACATTTTCTTCATTTGAATTTGACGTGAAATGTTTTTGTGCACATAATTTCTTCATGCTCTTTCATTGGGTTATTTTTGTGCATTCTCTTTCACTGCAGCCCATTATTGTGGTCAGACTGTGGGTTGGTTTACAGTTGTAGACATACAGTCCCAGGCAGGCAGACAATAAAAGTGTGGGTGTTGGCTCAGTGCTTCAGTCTGGTCGTTATGAAGGAGCAGGTGCCTAGCAACTTCCTTCCCCTCCAGGAGTCTGTTGCCTAGGAGATGAGAGGAGGTCACCTGGTGAGGATGCATGAGCTTTGCTCTCATTGTTTGAGAGTGCACTGCAGAAGGTTCTTTAGGGTGACTGATATTCTCTCTTTATATCGCTGTCTCCATGGGAACAGAGCAGAGATCGCATACAGAGCAAATACATGCCGACAGCAGGGTGTGTTTGCTCCGCATGAGGGAGAAGGGGGAGATGTTTACACTCCTCTTGTTAAATTTCATGATACCACAATTATGTAAGAACTCTGCTTGTCTTTTTCTCTTTGTCTCGTAGCCATCATCATGCAGTTTATAAGTCACAGATTTCCAGAGGATCATGACCCTACTATTGGTGAGGAAATAACTAACATGCCTTCTTAACTTAACGATTAATTATTTTACAATTCATATTGATATCTGTCTTAACTGAAAGCAGCTTGCACTGACATATCTTAAAATATGTCAGTGGCTTTGTTTTGTCTCAAGAATGTTTTTTTATAAGGCACGTTTATAAAAGCTATTTAAATGTACTAAATTAACTAAGGCCTACTCCAGGCTCAATCTAAGCCCTGTCTGTGAAACCAGGCCATAGTGTAACATTTTTGTGGCCCCACTGGTATAGATGACCAAAACATTTTCATAAAGAATTAGGATGAATTCATGATAACTGTCAAAAAGTGGCCAAGTGAATCTTAGTCTAGATGGACGACATATTTAATTTTATGTTGTAATACATTCTGCTATCCAAGTTGAATGTGCAACCTGTTTGAAAACATTTTTTTTGTAGTCACAGAAATTACACTTTTTATGTTTGAGTTGATGTCTAATTTATTTTTACAATGTAAATTGGGTTATTTTTACAAGCCATGTTTTTTATGTTTTTTGCTATGTTTAATCTGTTTTCAAATTCATTCATTTTTCTTAAGCCTGTTAGCTGCTGTTTCTGTCTCATACACCGTTCAAAAGTTTGGGGTTGGTAAGATTTTGTAACATTTTAGAAAGAAGTCTCTAATGTTCACCAAGGTTATTTGATCAAAACTACAATAAAATCAGTAATATTGTGAAATATTATTACAGTCTTTATAAAAACAGTTTTATATATATATATATATATTAATTTATTCCTGTGATGGCAAAACTAAATTTTCAGTGTCACATGATCCTTCAGAAATACCTATAATGCTTTTACAAGATGTAATATAAGTCTCTAGTGTCCCCAGAATGTGTCTGTGAAGTTTCAGCTCAAAATACCCCACAGATCATTTATTATAGCTTGTCAAATTTGCCCCTATTTGGGTGTGAGCAAAAACACGCTGTTTTTGTGTGTGTCCCTTTAAATACAAATGAGCTGCTTCTCCTGGCCCGCTCTCCAAAAGAGGGCGGAGCTTTAACAGCTCACGATTCCATTGCTCAACAACAGCAAAGCTAGATAATCTCACACAGCCAAAATGACGATTGTCAGTAACGGTGTTCAGCCTTAGGAGTCAGGCGCTGATGGAGAGACTCAGGAAGAAGTTACAACTTTTAGAATGCAACTGGACATTTCTGAATGGTTAGTAGATAAATTTATGTAGTTGCTGTGGAGTCGATTCAACTCATCGACTAGCATGTGCCGTCATGTTAATCTTTTGTGCAAATCCAGCATTGAATTGACCCTCGTTTGTGAAGCAGTTCGGCAAAAAAATGACGGCATGGCAGCAACACTCTACTACAATAACTCTTCCTTTTCTCTAAAGCAGCCCAACATTGCCACGCCCCCTTTGTTGTGTGTTCTTTGGGGTTTATGTAAATTTTAGGGTTAGTGATGTCACTAACCCAGGAAGAAGCTTGTTGTAATCCCTGCCAGCATCTGTTGTAGTCCTTAAACAGCGAATTCTTTAAAAGAAAATATCTCCCTTTGCATTGAACTTTGAGCGTCATAACTTTGCAGATGTTGTTAATGCTCAGATGTTGTTTATGCTCACATGAACTAAAATTAAAAAAGTGAAATCATAATTAACCACCCCTTTAATGCATCCTTGCTGAATAAAAGTGTTAAATTCTTTATATATAATTACTGACCCCAAACTTTTGAACAGCAGTGAATCTTCTGTCTTTACTAAATATACCCATTACAAATGTCCCTTCCCATTTGAGGGTTTTTCAGTTGAGCTGAAATGTTAATGTTGTTGTGATCTCTCATCAACCATTGCATTATGTTCATGCATGTGTTTTTACTGTTCTCAGAGGATGCCTATAAAACACAGATCCGCATTGATGATGAGCCAGCAAACCTGGACATCTTGGACACAGCGGGACAGGTAGGCGGGAGGGGTGTTGTGATAAAGATGAACACATGGAAATCAAAACAAGAATCAGACAGACACTGAAGTGCAAAATCCATCCTCTGTTGTAAGGTGTAGTGAAATCAAGTCAACTTAACACTCTATTTTGCAGACTATAAGAAGGTCATTTTCCTTTAACAATATTTCTCACTTCCCTCTTTCTGTCTTCGTCTTTGCGGTTGTCACTTCACACGACACAAACACTCCTGCACATGTTTCTCCCTCTGAGTCAGCCTTTTTTCCTCATTGGATAACTCAGCACTGTTATAAAATACATTAGTCATCTCATCACGAGTTAAATGAAAATTTGCCTACATAATAATTGAATGTTTATGGTTCAATTGGTAACATTGTTGAAACATTCAAGGAATGTTTCATAATGCATCTGTGGCATAATGTTGATTACGACAGAAATCTTAAACCTATACTTATAACTTGGTTTACGAAACAAGATGTTCATCTGCCTATAATAGTAGTTCCTGTTCAAGTAGCTGCTCTAATAATTAATATTTTTGTAAAGAAGAATTTACCCTATAAAGCCTACTCTATCAAATTAATTGTAAAAATGTCCACCTTTACATGTGAAATCTTTACTGATTTTATTTTAAGTAAGTAACATAAGAATGACTTTTATATTCTTAGTAATATTCCAAGATAAACATTTACTGGACTGAAGCAACTTAGTTTACTTGATCCATACATCATTTTTTAGACTAATCATGCTAAAATGAGAGTATCAAATATGATACATCAGACTTTTGAGGAGCATTGTTCATCTTTCAGTCATCATTGTATTGCATTTCACTATATGTTTTGCCCCCCACAATAACAACTACAGAGATCTGAGTATAAAACTAAGACACATTATTGGCAACTTGACAACTGATAATTGTATGTATTTTATGAAAGTAGTCTGTTATAACAATCTCACTGATTTAAATTACAAGCTCTCAGAATTTCATCTTACTTTTTGGCCATATAAATATCAGCAACTGCTGCAAATTTCATGTTAAAACCTCTAAATAAAATTGAGGTGTTTATTTTTCCTGAGCTCCATATTCTCACTATATATTTAAATATGATACTCAACAAAAAAACAATATGACCAAACTTTTCTTTTAAGATTTTTTTTTTTATATTATATTATTTGTCTAAAGGTTCAATAAACTGTCCCTTTTACATTTTTTTTTTTTTTTACTATTATTTCATATGTTAGTTTTACAGGGTTAATATGGGATTCATAAGCTCTAGAATGTCTTTGCCCAAAAGACTTCCATTATAATTGAATTACTGTACACATGATTTTTATTGGTTTACAAACTGCGGGAAGTGTTGAAACTGTCTGTGGTAAATGACAACATGCCATATATGCTCTTGACTGAGCTGCATTCAACTGTTTGGAATATTTCTATAATTTATCAACTGATATTGTCACATACATGGGTAGGTGAATGAACAAGACCTCATGTATTTGTCTTAAACCAGGCGGAGTTCACAGCAATGCGTGATCAGTACATGCGAGCAGGAGAAGGTTTCATCATCTCGTACTCCATCACGGATCGCCGCAGTTTCCAGGAGGCACGGCACTTTAAGCAGCTGATCTACCGTGTGCGACGCACCGTGGACACCCCCGTCGTACTGGTGGGAAACAAGTCTGACCTGGTCCATCTCAGACAGGTGAGAAACCTTACCTGAAACCCCTGTACCTATAGAAATAAAGTGTTTATACTGTATAAATATTCACCCCCTTCAGATTCTTATGTTACGGAACCATGATGTATCCCATCGACACAAAATATGATAGACTATAAAATGATAGATATGTTTGCCAGCAGTTACAGAGCACTGCAGTGATGACATATTTTTGTAGGCCAACCGAGTTTTTCAAGACAACTAAAATCACAAGGTGTCACAAAGGTATTTTATATTGTAGAATAAAACACGAAAATATCTTGCGCTTGTGTTATCCACAGACCTTATTTCAAGCATTTAACTAAAAACCCATTTTAAAAACCCATTGACTTTAGTTCAATGGAACTGGAAGTGCTCAAATGCAACCAATTTATGAGTTTTGGCCTACAACAAAACAAAACAAAACAAATGGGACTCATTTCTTTTCTTATCAAGCTGGAAGGGTACCGTTTATGAGGAGCAATTTAAACCGTTCCACCAGTGCCTGGTATTAGATTATTTTATTTTGACTAGGACTTTAATCTTTTTTAATTTTAAGTCATCTTTCTGAGTCATTGCCCTGAAGGTCATTTTTCTTTTCTCAGCTCCATCCATGTTCCTTCTGTCTTTATGATGTCTCCATTCCCTGCCAGAGGGAAGAATCCCTAATGCACAGTGCTGCCACCTCCATGCTTCACTGTAGGGATGATGTGTCATTGTGGTGTGCTCTGTTTGATATGCGCCAAACATAGTCTAACATTGTGCTGTCTGAGAAGAACACAGACTCTTCCTGGTCTTCACTTGCCTTTGGGCAAACTCAAGCCAAGATACCATGAGTTCTTCACTCTTTCATACAAGCCAGACAGTTTCTGTCTTGGAAGACTGTAACTCCTAAAGAGTTGCTGTATTCTTGATGGCCTCTCTTACTAAAGTTCTTATTGAATGTATACAGGATGTTTCAGTCTTTTCACATTCACAGTTACAAAGTTACTACATTTTCTCAGTTTTTTACAATAGGCTGCATTGTGCATTGGGATATATAAAGCCCTGGAAATATTCTTACATTCTTACTGTACCTTAACTGGTATTTCACCAATTCTAGAATCACCACAATTCTAGAGTGTTCTGAGTGGTTGTGAGGGCGTTGCTGTGTGGTTGCTAGATAGTGGTTGTGAAAATTAAATTAACCAAGATTAAAACATGCTGTGAAAGTATTTTATAGTACTCATATTATATATATATATATATATATATATATAATTTTTTTTTTTTTTTACTTTTGTATACAGTATATATACACACTGTATACTACCTTTCAAAATTTTAGGTCAGTGAGATTTTTTTAAATAAATAAAAACTTTTATTCAGCAAGGATGCAGTAAATTGATCAAAAGTGACAGTAAAGACATTTATAATGGTATAAAAGATTTCTGTTTTCAATTAAAGGGGTCATGAATTCAGAAATCAAATTTTCCTTGATCTTTTGACATGTAAGAGGTCACTGTACTATTAAAACATAACCTGTAAGTTTCAAAACTCAAAACTTTCTTGTTAGTCCAAAAACAGCTTTTATCGAATCCAAGCTCAGAAAATGACTCGTTTCTGATTTTGTCACATTATGACGTAAAAAGTGCAACAAAAGACCACAACAAAAGATCACCGCGTCTTAGTGAGATGAGAAAGAGACGAGGGGCCCTATTTTAATGATCTAAGTGCATGGTCTAAAGCGCATGGCGCAAATGCGGTTAGGGTGTGTGCGAAAAATGTTTGGCGCGCCCGGCGCATGGTCTAAAAAGGTTGTCCCTATTCTCTTAATGAGTAATGGGTATGTTTTGGGTGTAACGTGCAATAAACCAATCAGAGTCTCATCTCCCATTCCCTTTAAAAGGCAGTTGCGCACGCGCCAGGGCGGATTCGCTATTTACATGCCGGAATTTGCAAGCGGAAAAACTGAACGCTTCTCTAGTGAGGAAACGGATCTGCTCATGCACGAGGTTAAAGTGCGCGGGCAGACCATCTACGGGACAAGCCGCATTCCACTAAAGCATTTTTATCTTTATGCACACAATAATAATCCTTTACATTGTAATCCTTTTATTTTTAATATTTGGCATGTTTGTGTGCTCCTGCGTATGTAATAAGCAGAGTGTAATAGCGTTGTGCACCCTCCTATAGGCGCATATTTAAAGAGCGCGTAAGTAATAACAAAACAAATATTGCGTCAATGTTGGTCAATAGCGCAGTCTATTTCAGTTGCCTCAAAATAGTAACGTGCCAACAATGCGCCTGAACACACCTCGTTTTAAAACCAGAAAGCCCACTGGTGCACAAATGGGTGCAAATGCATTTGCTATTTGAACAACATGGCGCAAAACGTGAAAATGATAACTGCGTCGGGCTGAAACTAGCAAAAAACACGTGCGTCTGGCGCCGCATTGCTCCGGGTGTATGATAATCTGTGATCAGTGATTTCTGATATGTAATGGTTCATGTACAGTCAGACGTTCTTTGTCTCAAAATCATTTATTGCTGTTTATGTGTTAGAAATCAAGCCAGGGACTAAACTATCAACTTCACATTGTTTCTTTTAGTAGCATGAAAATCTAATGAAAATTAATCTGTTATTTAAATTGTGATTAAATCATATACAGAAAGCGATCGAAGAATGCTCCCTGTATAATCGCTGGAGCTGTCAATCACACTGATACAAGTTTATCAGTGACAGAGTTCTGGACTCTTGTTAAAACTCCCGTTATAATCAATGACGCTGTCTACACTGCACAATGAATTTCTTATTTACATCATGTTTGAACAGTTAGTTATGATGAAAGCATTCATGAGCAATGTTGTGGGTAACGCATTACAAGTAACTTGAGTTATGTAATCAGATTACTTTTTTCAAGTAACTAGTAAAGGAACATTACTTTTTTCAATTTACAACAAAATATCTAAGTTACTTTTTCAAATAAGTAACGCAAGTTACTTTTTCACATTTATTGACTGACAGGCATTCTTTCCCCATGTTGAGAGAAATAGGGTAACTACAGAGGCGTTGTTTGTAAACTTGATGGATATTGTAGTTCTAAATGTGAACATGCGTTTACTCGTCTCACTTGCACGAAAACATTCAGTATACCTCAAAATGAAAAAAAAAAAAAACAGTGAAATGCAATCATAGAATTTTAGGCAAACCTGTAATAATTAAATATATAAAATTACACAAATATACTTTATGTATTTAATCTCACTTTATTAACCAGTGCTGCTAAACTTCAATGATCTAATTCAAACATACTAATGAGCAAAAATGACTTTAGATTAGATTTAGAAATAAGAGCTTTGAACTTCTTTCTCCTGTATCCTATTCTTCTTTAATCCAGAGTGGCAGCACAGCTGAAAGGTTTGTTTGAACGGCGCCCTCTACTGTACAGGCATAAATATGCATTTCCTTCAACCTGAGGCTTATTCATTTCACTTTTGGTGTGAAAGGGCCTTAACATTTGCCAAAAATAGAACATTTTTTTGTTGTTATTAAAAAACAAACAAGCAAGCCCAGCCCAGGTGAGAAAAAGTAATGCACTTTTTTTTTTAAAGTAACTAAGTAATGCAATTAGTTACCTTTTTAGGGAGTAATGCAATATTGAAATACATTACTTTTAAAGGGATAGTTCACCCAAAAACAAAAATTTGATGTTTATCTGCTTACCCTCAGGGCATCCAAGATGTTGGTGACTTTGTTTCTTCAGTAGAACACAAATGATGATTTTTAACTCCAACCATTGCCGTCTGTCAGTCATATAATGCATTGAAACGTTAACACCATCTATGAGAATAAAAAAAAACATGCACAGACAAATCCAAATTAAACCCTGCGGCTCGTGACGACACATTGATGTCCTAAGACACGAAATGATCTGTTTGTGCGAAAAACCGAACAGTATTTATATCATTTTTTACCTCTAATACACCACTATGTCCAACTGCCTTGAGCATCCGGTTGGTGAGGTCTGAAAACGTGTTCTGATGCCGGAAATGATCTCTCGCGTGTATATGTCAATGAGTGCGAGACATCACTTCCGGCATCAGAGTGCATTCAGACCTCACACACCAGATGCTTGGACCCCAAACTTGTCTTCAAACTTCTTCAAACTTGTCTTCACACTTTTAGGTGTCTGTCGAGGAGGGCAAACAGTTGGCGAGAGAGTTCCAGTGCCCATTTTTTGAGACCTCCGCAGCATTCCGTTATTACATCGACGAGGTGTTTGCCGCACTGGTGCGTCAGATCCGTCAGCATGAGGCCGAGATGGTGCGGGGAAGCGAGAGGAAAACCCGACGCAGCCATTCTTTCTGGAGTCGCCTTAAAGCCCCCTTCCATAAGAAACAGCAGTCCGAGCACTGAGAGAGAAGGGTGTGTTGGGATACCCTGGCCTTCCAGATGATGGTTCTCTCACCTACAGCTGTATTAGTCCCAGCTCTCTCAGATGGTTTGAGAACTGTATTTATAGTTCCTATTTGATTGTTTGCAATGATGCACTCCTAATCATTTCAGTTAGACAACAACCCTCACTGTGCAGGACACACGCACTCGTCATATGGGACGTGGGCTGATTTACTGATATTAGAGATTAAGAAAGAAATATTAAACTTGACAGTAGTTATTATTTTTTCTTTTTTGGACAGCATTATACTTTGTGAAAGTGAATGTCAGGGGGAATGTTGTACCTCATTTTAACTGATGGGAATGTAGTAAACAGGGCATGGAAGGATTTGTTACATGTGTTTTGGAAAGAATGAAGCGAAGAGAGGAAAGGTCATGTCAGGCACTTGTCAGAGATTTGCTTGTGGGAAAATATGAAGGTCAGTTGAGTTTAAGAGAGCATGTTGTGCAGAGTAGAAGGAAAGAGCGAAGTGTGTGCGGAGGTGGGTAAATAGGCAAGGGTTTATGGTAGAAATATTAATCTACCAGTATAAAGAGTACTGTAAATCATTCCTTTAACATGGCTGTAGTTTTGTTAGATGCATTTAAAAACCATGCTGTAGTTTTAAAATGAAAATGAGCGTTTGATTTGCAACTCTTCTTTAATAAACTACGTGTCACAATAACATGTCCGGGTCATGAAAATAACGTCACAATGCAAAAATGCTCCTAAAAAGCCATAATCTTCTTGAATCAAAATATAATTTATTATATTTTGATCTGAAATATGACTTGGACATGTTCTTGAAGGTTTCGTGAGATTCAGTCAATCGGGGTGCGTTTGATGGAAACAGCTGTATGAAGTAGCTGCAAAATACACTGTATGAATGACTATGTGAAATCTTGCTGAGCAATATTCAGGTCCACCTTTAAGCATTTAAACACACTTACCAACTTGATTACGATGGAAAGCAAAATTGTTTCCTTTTTACACAAGGTAATTTTTATTCCAATGGTTTCTGTAGCCAATGTCGCTTAGGAAGGCGAGTCCTTATGTGGATTTCCTCGTACACATGCTGTGCACTTACTACGCATCAAATTTGAATGGTATGTCTGTTCATTTTGGCATTTCATGCAAATTCATGTCATTATTTTTCATGTGATTATTAGATTTTATTTTTTATTTTTAACCAGAATGGTTTTACTATATTTCCTTTATTTATTGTCATCTGAGATTGTCAAATAAAATTCACTTTACCAATCTATTGAATGGTCTGATTATTCTAATTAATATGAATATTTATTGTAGTTATAGTTATGAACTGTAATACTAAATCTATTCCTTTTCATGTTTGGCGACTCCTGGTGGATATTTTTTTATTGTTGGTCGCTAGATAAAGCTTTTGTTGCCGTTACATATTAAAGTTATCTAGTTTCATACAAAATAAACAGACAATTTCCCAGTTATCTTCTTGCCATCTCTGACATCTCAAACACATTTGTCAAAATATGACTCACCGTGTTATTCAAGGACAAGTGCATAATGCGATTTCGGTTTATCCAAACGCGAACGGCGTGTCCCTCTTCAGCTGCCGTTCACGGATGAACTGTCAAAGCGACAAAAACATCAAGTGCAACAGAGCAAGTATGCTACATAATTCCAGCACCAGACGACACGCAAGAGTACGTACTGTCTGAATAAATCAAGGGTCTTCACGGTCAGCTTGTTTAACCTGTATCTGGCGGCGTGAATATCAGTGGATAGGCGCGTGAAGGACGCACAGGCCCAGTGTGTGTATGATGGAGTCGTGGGTGAGATTCAGCGCGCAGAGTCAAGCCAAAGAACGCGTGTTCAGGTACATAAACACTCACTGCATGCATGTTTACAGCACTACTACTATAGGCACCACATGAAAGTGCTGCACTGAAAGTTAGAGCCATTATAGAAATAATACAGTTTTTTTCTCCCCTAATGTTAACTACCTCACAATTAGTAATACTAATAACAAAGCACAGTGATAATCGCATGCTTTTGGTGATGGTATTTATTGAAGTGCCTCTGAGTACTATGTAAATATGGTGTATGGATATAAAACTCATTCAGTATCATGTCAAAATTACCACTTTATATACTTTCATGTATATAATTATACTATAAAAGCAATGTTGACAAAGAACGAAAATATCACCAAGCATTTGAACGCAGATTCTACTTTTATGTTATCTAATGTTGTAAAAAAAACCTTACTAATAATAAAACCAAGCTATATTTTATTTTAGGTGTCCTTACAGTGTAATTATACATGTAAGTAGTGAGTAATATTTGTCAACATGTACTTATTATTGGGTTTGGTTTAGGGTTAGTTGCATGCAATTATGCAAAAGTGTGCAGGGTTCCCAGGGGTCATGGAATTTCTGGAATAGGTTGTTTGCACATGACGTCACAGCAGCAGCGCGAATGAGTCTGGAGGGCAGGGGGTGATTTTTCTATATAGGAATCCTATCAAAAACTCGAAATTCGTATGTTTTGCGTCGTTTATGGTTGCTCAAATCGATAAAATCGAGAACCCAGAAGGTGTTTATATCGTTTACATAACTTATACCGTTTTTTATAACTTATATCGTTTTTTTTAACTTTAAAAGTTGTCACCTTTAATAGCGTTTTGCGTCTGCTGATACTGAAATGAATATGGATACCTGCTTACCTTATTTGTTTTTGACTTGGTTAAATATTCACATTCTTCATGGTATCGTTTGCAGGGAAGAGAAGCTATTTTAAACCACTGAATGATAATTTGATGTTTTCACTTAAGTTTTGTAGTATTCCGTTCACAATGTTGATCTGGTTACCATGAGAACAGTGTCGCGCGCTGCGGCTTCAGCCATCTTATGGTAGAAATATCCAAATAAATAAATGTTTAACAAGCTGACAGAAGTCGATTCAACAACAAAGACAACACTTTCAAAAACACTCAACTATGTAATTATTTTGAGAAATAGGGAGTGGGTTAAATCAGTGACGTTATTAGATTTGATATACGGCGTCTCCCCGTCACCTCCTCAACCTGCTTCCCTTAGTGTGTTTTACACATATAAAAGGCAATGATGTGAGCTCCTGTTGCAATTCTCGATTCAGCATAAATGACCTACAATGGCGACATTTTTCACAATCACGACAGAAAATCAAAATACTGCCCTAACTTCACTAGTAGAAAGGCAGCGCGATATAAACAAACCCAGACTAGAACTGAACGCGGCGTGACGGCAGCTTCACATTCTCTATATCTACCTCCTCGATGGCAATCAAGTCTTTCAGTTCAGTGGAAAAGTAGCTCATCTTCATAACATAAAGATCACGTCCAACATATGTTGTGATTTTCTGTTTATACCTTTCTAAACCAGCACAGAAAGGACTCTTCTCCATCTCTTTCATTCTAATTTTCACGGCTTGCCCTCCACCGGTATTTCGCGCGTCACCAGAACCACGTGATTGCAAACAACATATATAATGGAATTTTAAATGGCCTATTCCAGACATTGAAAGTCAGGGAATTTTATTTATTTATACCATTTTTTTTAATCGCGTTGTTTCACGTGTTTTGTTATAGTTAGGCTATTTATTTTTTCACCGTGGTAGAATTAATAAATAAATTAAAATATGCACATTGGATAAACTACCAACATTACTTCTGAAGGTAAAATATTATGGGTTTTCCAGGACTTAAATAATTAATAATTATTAAATAATTATTTCAGACTTAAATAACCATTTTACAGAAATAGCCTAATGTCAAACAATCTAAGACGGTCTGCAAAAAAATAAATGTGAAGAAATAAAAAGACTGAATGATGAACTTGATGACAAACAGAAAATCCTGTTTACCCCTGAAAGAATAAAAACTATATATTAATTTCTGTAGAAATAGTACAGAATAATATCAAAGTGCATTTAACAGGGTGAAAGCGCAAAATAAATAAATAAAATTTAAAAAAGTAGTGTTTATGAGTGTTTAACTTAGCTTTGTACTAAAAACGTCTGTGAACAAGTAAATAAAGCTTGCAAATGGATGGATTGAAAAAAAAATACTGTCTGTGGCTGATTTTGTCTACTCTGTGTTTTTCTGTTCATTATAGGTCATGGAAATTCAGCTTTTTAGTTAGTGAAAGTCAGGAACAAATCAGGGAATTTGACATTCTGAGTGTGTGTAACATATGTAACAAGGAAGGACACTGTAAAGTAAAGTCTTACCTAAAACCAAATAATTATTACAAAATAAACAAATTACAGAATGTGACATTATTGCAGGTTTATTCAGATTTCCAATGACTGGTTCTACTCATAAGTTTAAATACCCCTTACTCCTTGGAGGTTGTAAACTTGAATTGGATGATCGGGATAAATATTGTAGGCATACTTATTTTGTCTTTGGGGTAACATCTTAGGTAGATTCTGAAGGGTAGACCTAAATGGAAAAAAAAAGATATTTAAATAAAATAAGAAAAATCTAAATCATACATTCAGTCCCTGTTGGGAAAGGGTCAAAATATGCAGAAGATGCTAGAAAGCCAATGAATGTGCAAGACCTGGAGGATTTTTCTGAAGAACAGTTCTCAGTTTAAAGGGTTAGTTCACCCAAAAATGAAAATTCTGTCATTAATTACTCTTCCTCATGTCGTTCCATGGCCGTAAGACTTTCGTTCATCTTCGGAATGCAAATTAAGTTATTTTTTAGGGCTGCACGATTAATCGCATGCTATTCTCACGCGCATTTCGTCAGTAAAGCCGGTTCCCTGATTACCGCTAAATCGCCATCACCTGTTTTTAAACGCAGCGCCTTTTAATAGACGGAGCCGTAGTTCACGGACAAGCCACGCAATATCGCGTTCATTATCGCAGGCGATTCATCTGCGATATGAACGCGATATTGCGTGGCTTTTCAGTGACCTACGGCTCTGTCTATTAAATGCCGCTTCATTTGAAAGCAGGTGATGGCGATTTAGCGGTAATCAGGGAACCGGCTTTACTGACGAAATGCGCGTGAGAATAGCATGCGATTAATCGTGCAGCCCTATTATTTTTGATGAAATCCGAGAGGTATATGACTCCTCCGTGATTGCAGTGGTTCAATCTTAATTTTATGAAGCGATGAAAATACTTTTTGTGTGCAATAACAAAACAAAAATAATGACTTTATTCAACAATATTTTCTCTTCTGTCATTCTTTTACGTCCAGCGCTTCGCCGGCTCAGTATTGGCAGACGCTGATAACGTGTGCAACACGACACATGCATATGAGTCGGCGTTCTGATGTAGAACCTGGAAGCGCTGATTGTAAGCAGCGTATGAGAATGACAGAAGAGAAGATATTGTTAAATAAAGTCGTTATTTTTGTTTTGTTTTTGCGCACAAAAAGTATTCTCATTGCTTCATAACATTAAGGTTAAACCACTGCAGTCACGTGGACAATTTTAATGATGTTTTTAATACTTTTCTGGACCTTGAATGACCAAAATATCTTAATTTGTGATCTGAAGATGAACAAAGGTCTTACAGGTGTGGAACGACATGAGAGCGAGTAATTAATGACAGAATTTTCATTTTAGGGTGAACACTTTAACTGCTCAGGACAAAAAAAAACCATGGATCATCCAGGTAACAACTAACAGTAATAAGATTCAAGGATATGTAAACTTGAACGGGATAATTTGTGTAAATTTAGCTAGTATTTTGTCTTGTGGACAACATCTGTTATGTAAAACAGCTTATTCAGAAAAGTACAAATAATAGAACATGCAATTTTTAATGATCTCTCTGCTTCTCTTTTTTTTTTTTTTTTTTTTTTTTTTTTTTAAGTATTATTAGCATCTTGGGGTGTGGAAACGTATGAGCAGAATTGTAAATTAATAGTTAATAATATGGTCCCTTGCAAAGGGAACATCATATTTAGGGGTCCATGGCATCATAAAGTTTGAAAACCCCTGATCTAATGCTAAAATATTCATGCATTTGTAAGGATGTAACTGTCCAAATACATGTTGGTGCAGTGTACATGCTCATTTTCAATAATTAATTGTGTCTGAACAGGGCTGCCCAGTACGCCTGCACACTGCTGGGTTACACGCTGCAGAGAGGAGGAGCGAGAGCAGAGCTGCTGAGCACCATTAAACAGCTGGAAGCTCACATGAGCCTGACCAGAAAATGTACGTTTAAGCTCTTCTGCCAAAGGCAATGGTCAGAAGACTCGAGGTTGGGCACAACTGGCTGTCTTTTGACTTATGGCTTTTGATAAGAGAATTTGAATTGGCAGGATGCGGATTGGAATGGCAGTATTAAAAATTTAAACTCAATCACATATTTTCATAAGAGAAAGTCCAATGCAAGTTTGCAGCAACATATAAATAATGACATAGTTAACCCTCAGAGTTGCAGCATAGCATTAAAGGGATAGTTCACCCAAAAATGAAAATTCTGTCATCATTTACTCACTCTAAAGTTGTTCCAAACCTGTATAAATTTCTTTGTTTTGTTGAACACAAAGGAAGATATTTTGAAGAACGTTTGTAACCAGGCTGCTTTGGGGCACTGTTGACTTCCATAGTAGAACAATACTATGGAAGTCAATGGTGCCCCAGAACTGTTCAGTTTCCCACATTCTTCAAAATATCTTCCTTTGTGTTCAACAGATCAAAGACATTTATACAGGTTTGGAACAACCTGAGGGTGAGTAAATGATGACAGAATTATCATTTTTGTGTGAACTATCCCTTTAAATTGTAAAAAAACAATAACAACAACGTGATAATCATTGCTTGGGTCTCTAAGGGTTAATTTAGACTGATTACGACTATTAATACTGATATTAATAAAGTGGTTCCATAAAGTGGCCCCTTTTGGCTAATCTCTTTTTACTCACAGAATCTATTTATGTTAATATGGCTCATTGTGTGATTGATACAGTCTGTCTGTGTGTTTGTCTCAGTGATGCGGTTAGGGAACTCAGCTGAAGCTCTGGAAGCAGCGAAACGCACTGTGCATCTGTCTGACTGTGTGCTGCGTCTCTGCATCACGGTGGCCCATTTGAACAAAGCAATGTATTTTGCCTGTGATAATGTACTCTGGGCCGGCAAAACGGGACTGCTGCCCGAACTGGACCAAAATAAATGGAGCCAGAGGTCATTTAGGTGAGTGCTAGTTTCGTTAGTTTTCTTTGCAAAATTAACTTTTTAAACAATTTCCAATTATGTGAATAAAATAAAAGTAAAAGTAAAAAAAAATGAAATCAGTCACTATAACTATAACATTATCTATACTAAAGTAACATTTATATATAACACTATATATATATTTTATTATATATATATATATATATATATATATATATATATATATATATATATATATATATACAAACCCGATTCCAAAAAAGTTGGGACACTGTACAAATTGTGAATAAAAAAGGAATGCAATAATTTACAAATCTCATAAACGTATAGTTTGTTCACAGTAGAATATAGATATTAGGGCTGCACGATTAATCGCATGAGATTGTCATGCGTGTCTCGTCAGTAAAGCCGGTTCTGTGATTAGTGGTAAATGTCCATCACCTGCTTTCAAATGGAGCGGCACTTAATATACAGAGCCGTAGTTCGCGGACAAGCTACGCAATATCGCGTTCATAATCGAAGGCGATTCATCTGC
This sequence comes from Megalobrama amblycephala, assembly GCF_018812025.1. Classification (NCBI taxonomy): domain Eukaryota; kingdom Metazoa; phylum Chordata; class Actinopteri; order Cypriniformes; family Xenocyprididae; genus Megalobrama; species Megalobrama amblycephala. Next base: position 16,575,173 of record NC_063052.1, on the reverse strand, counting down.
GATTATGAACGCGATATTGCGTAGCTTGTCCGCGAACTACGGCTCTGTATATTAAGTGCCGCTCCATTTGAAAGCAGGTGATGGACATTTACCACTAATCACAGAACCGGCTTTACTGACGAGACACGCATGACAATCTCATGCGATTAATCGTGCAGCCCTAATAGATATCATATCAAATGTTGAAAGTGAGACATTTTGAAATGTCATGCCAAATATTGGCTCATTTTGGATTTCATGAGAGCTACACATTCCAAAAAAGTTGGGACATGTAGCAATAAGAGACCGGAAAAGTTAAATGTACATATAAGGAACAGCTGGAGGATCAATTTGCAACTTATTAGGTCAATTGGCAACATGATTGGGTATAAAAAGAGCCTCTCAGAGTGGCAGTGTCTCTCAGAAGTCAAGATGGGCAGAGGATCACCAATTCCCCCAATGCTGTGGCGAAAAATAGTGGAGCAATATCAGAAAAGAGTTTCTCAGAGAAAAATTGCAAAGAGTTTGAAGTTATCATCATCTACAGTGCATAATATCATCCAAAGATTCAGAGAATCTGGAACAATCTCTGTGCGTAAGGGTCAAGGCCGGAAAACCATACTGGATGCCCGTGATCTTCGGGCCCTTAGACGGCACTGCATCACATACAGGAATGCTACTGTAATGGAAATCACAACATGGGCTCAGGAATACTTCCAGAAAACATTGTCGCCGTTGCCAGCTAAAACTCTATAGGTCAAAAAAGAAGCCATATCTAAACATGATCCAGAAGCGCAGGCATTTTCTCTGGGCCAAAGCTCATTTAAAATGGACTGTGGCAAAGTGGAAAACTGTTCTGTGGTCAGACGAATCAAAATTTGAAGTTCTTTTTGGAAAACTGGGACGCCATGTCATCCGGACTAAAGAGGACAAGGACAACTCAAGTTGTTATCAGCGCTCAGTTCAGAAGCCTGCATCTCTGATGGTATGGGGTTGCATGAGTGCGTGTGGCATGGGCAGCTTACACATCTGGAAAGGCACCATCAGTGCTGAAAGGTATATCCAAGTTCTAGAACAACATATGTTCCCATCCAGACATCGTCTCTTTCAGGGAAGACCTTGCATTTTCCAACATGACAATGCCAGACCACATACTGCATCAATTACAACATCATGGCTGCGTAGAAGGAGGATCCGGGTACTGAAATGGCCAGCCTGCAGTCCAGATCTTTCACCCATAGAAAACATTTGGCGCATCATAAAGAGGAAGATGCGACAAAGAAGACCTAAGACAGTTGAGCAACTAGAAGCCTGTATTAGACAAGAATGGGACAACATTCCTATTCCTAAACTTGAGCAACTTGTCTCCTCAGTCCCCAGATGTTTGCAGACTGTTATAAAAAGAAGAGGGGATGCCACACAGTGGTAAACATGGCCTTGTCCCAACTTTTTTGAGATGTGTTGATGCCATGAAATTTCACATCATTGCATTCTGTTTTTATTCACAATTTGTACAGTGTCCCAACTTTTTTGGAATCGGGTTTGTGTGTATATATATATATATATATATATATATATATATATATATATATATATATATATATATATATATATATATATATATATATATATATATATATCAAACACAGTCAAACCAAAAATTATTCAGACATTTTTGGATATTTTTGTTATATTTTTACTAGTGGGTGCAGGACACTATAGTTCATTTACATAAGTGAGGATAGCAAAATAAAGTAAACTATGACAAATTATACCCAAAAATTCTTCATACAGTTTACTACCAGTCAAACTGATAAAAGTTTGGAACCTAAAATTATTCAGACACTTTGACCTGACCATGTTTTGCTTAAGTGTTATCTGACATAATTAAGATTACTTTTTTCTGACATGGTTTAACTCTGAAATCTTGTCATATTTTAATTACCAATTTTTTTAAACTATAGCGAATAAACTGTATTAATGAATGAAATGTTCAAGGTGTCCGAATAAATTTTGGTTTGGCTGTGTGTGTGTGTGTGTATATAATATATATATATATATATATATATATATATATATATATATATATATATATATATATATATATATATATATATATATATATATATATATATATACACACAGACACACACACACAGCCAAACCAAAATTTATTCGGACACCTTGAACATTTCATTCATTTATATATATATATATATATATATATATATATATATATATATATATATATATATATATACACAGGCACATGCAAACTCACATTAAATATGATTTTACAGGTGAAAATTTGATTAACTTCTGTGAATGATTTTGCATCACCCATCAATTTATGTACTAAAATGTTTTACCAACAATATATGGAGATGGTTGCATATATTTTATTATTTTGAGCATAGTGTGAAAAGTACAATGTAATAATCTGACTTTCTCCCACTTCCTATAAACAGATACTATTTGTTTGCTCTCATCCTCAATTTAACCCGAGACGCGTATGAAATCCGTCTTCTGATGGAGAGAGAGTCCCGCAGCAGTTCAGCTAAAAGCTTTAACTCCAGTCCGTCCCCACTTACGCCGACCTCAGAGAACGGAGAGTTCCCTTTAACCCCGTCTCCTTCCTCAGCGATGTCTCCACTGCCGCCCCTCCCGATGCTCTCGGCCAAGCTCAACAAGCAGTTCCGTCTCTTGATCACGGTGCTGCGCAACAACCCTCCGCTGCTCCTGGACCTTCTGAAGAACCTGTGCGACGTGTTCATACCGCTGGACCGGCTGGGTCTGTACCCCACTGGGTCGGGCTTTGTGGGGGCCTGCGGCCTCACGTCCTCTATCCTGTCCATTCTCACTATAGTTCACCCCTGGCTCAAACTCAAGCCCTGAGTGACATATCAGAACAACATATCCTGTTGCTTTGTTTCTAAAGAGAACTTCTCTTGAGGTTTTGTAGATAGTGGAAAGAAGAATGTTTGCTCCTTCATTCCAGTTTAATTGCACATTCAAATTTTTCTATGTGTGGAAAGACTTAAAACAAGATCTGGCCTAATCTGATTAAAACAAGCAAAAAAACCTTGTTTAACAGTTATTCAAGTCTGTTTAAATTAATGTAAGTCTAAAAATGTCCTAGGCTGTCACTGTATAGTGGTGTAGTTTTCAGTATGGGATGTTCTAGTGAACAGCACAGAACTACAAATGGTACACTTACTATACTTACTCAGAATTATACCTTTCTCTTGAGATTGAACCACATAAAGAAATGTCATGTTTCATCCCAAAATTAATGAAAAATCTGCATAAATTAACTGTAGTACAATAAATACTACCATGAATTTTATAAATTTATAAAGCGCAAAAGAAACCTTGAGTAAGACCTTTAGGTTTCATTCTGTTTAAGCCATATATGTTTTTTTTTCTTTAGATTTTGGGGTTAAAAATCACACGCAGTTTTCATGAGATTCATCCTAAATTACATTTTGTGTCATAAACTGTGCTTATCAAACACTATTGTACAATGATACTTTTCAGTTCAGAAACAGTTACTGTTAAAAATTCAATTTTTGATTTATTATTTCTAAATTTATATCTCTGTTTGAAGCCGTTTCTTCCTGCAGTTGTGAACCTCTGCAATTTGTTACTAAACTCATTTCAAAACTAGGAGTTTACTTTTTTTTTTTTTTTTTCTCAGTGATTAATGAAATATCAACCAAAAATGTTTTGGGAAATTATCTAATAATTTAGGTTATTGCATAATTTATCTCATAACTGAATGAAAACTACATCACTGACACTTTTTTTTAATGTATGTATATGTGACCTATAGAGTTTTATGGTACTTAACCATATTTTGAAACTTCCTAAATGTTAATGCTATGCATCACTGGGATTACTGAATGTTGACATGATGGAGCTGTGAATCTAACTTTTGAAATAAATAATGCCTTTAATTTTATATTTGTGTGCTCTGATTTGTCCTTGTGAGATCCTTAGGATCTCAACCATTTTATACAACGTCAGTAAAAGATGAGTCGAATCAAAGTTCCTTGAACTTTCTGGCAAGAGTCAAGGCTGCCGTTTGAAGTTCATCAATGATTAATCTGTGCTTGTGTTGTGCAGCATTGCCATTTCTTGCCATGTTGCATCTGAACACTAGAGGGAAACAAAACTCAACATTTACTACCGGAAACATGAAATCCTTTCATTAAGGCAGCAGCTTTCTGTCAAGAAATTTAGATAAATACACAAAATAGCGGCAACCAAAGAGTTTAAATTCTCAAATACTTAGTTTAAGATGAGTGACTTATACGGTTTTGTTGATCAAATGATTAAGATAAACATTGCTAAGTGCGAAAATGTAGATTTTATGAAAACTGCTTCAAGTGTTTAATGTTGATCACATGCTTATGCATTGTCCTTATAGTAGTTTGTAATGTAGGCTATGTGTTTAATGGCACGGACTGAAAGTACATTCCCTCCTGCTGTGAAAGAGCTGCGGTGGGGGTCTGTTCTCTCCTCCTACTCTCTCATTAGCTACATCACACTGATTCAGATGCTCTGTGTCACTCCCACATGGCTGCATTTGTTTGCATTACCCCCCAGCCCTCTCGTTCTCTCTATCAGGATCAAAATCACTTTTAATTATCCAGTAGTCTACATATTTGCTATAGCGGACAGCATGCAGATTCTCAAGAGAGGGCGTTGGTGGATCAGTTCTATGAAATGCTAGGTACACGTGTCTGTTGGTTTTTGTATTGATTTTGAGTGTTTTCAGTAGGAAGCTTATGACATAAATGATGACCAGAATGGGAAGGGGGTAAGAGTGGTCATCAAAACCACCCACAGTCACCCACAGGCAGCAGATGCTTTCTCAACTCTTTCTCGCTCTTTAGGTTTCTGTTTATATCTCATACGACATCCTTTCTGATCAGAATATACTCTTTATAGTTTGTTTTTTTCTATTTTTACTGGTACATAAACAGACCCTCTTTATTTTAGGTGTCTTGACTATATATTAACATTTGAGTTAATCATATGATACAGTGAACTTATTGTCACTACAAACATGTCACTAACCTTCTCTTCTGAGGCCTCTCACCTCAAAAGCGGTAAAAGTGTTTTGCAATACAATTCCATACAGTACATAAAGTTAAAGACACCTAACATAAAGTGGGATCAAATAAACTATTATCTTGTTAGGCTCCCAAAATGTGGTAGTCATGGAGACACTTAATGTGATTAAGATCAGCAAAAAGACATCCAGTGAGGGTCATGTCTGAGTCAGACATTTGCACCCCACCAACAAAGATCTGGACACACACAGTGCCCCAGACAGTAACATTAAACCAGGACCCATACTACCTTTGATAAAGATAGAGAGAGGATGAGTAATGTTTGGCTCATGCCAACAGTGCATGTCTTTTCATGAATCTGTGCCAAGAGTCTAATACAGTGTTAATAGACAACCGATTGTCTCTGAACACCTTACATAAGCTCAAGTTTGACCTCTAAAACCAATCACATTATTGCCAAACAAGGTGGTCTACCAAAAAAAAAAAAAAAAAAAAAACTGTTTGTTTCAAATGGACATTAAAAAGATGTGTTTGACAGTGATTAGAAATGCAATAGCATGGACTTAAGGCTACAAAACTGCAGAGAAAACTTAGAAATTGCACTTTATCAGTGCTAAGTCTATAAAATAATATTTATTTACTTCAATACATACATACATACATACATACATACACATTTTACAAATCATAAATGACTACAATCATGGATAAGTCATGGAAATAACTAAGTCTAATGTTAAGATTCTAAGTTAAAAAGTTATGGAAATCAAATACGTTAGAGCTATATATATATTCAAGTTATGCTCAGTCTATCTATCTATCTACAAAACCCCTAGAGTTAGATCTACTCTGCATAGAGTACATTTGGTTCCACTCTATAAAAGTAACACTGAAGCAAAGTTAATGAGATAATTAAGAGATTAATTAAGTGATGATTGAGCATTAGTGATGAACACCTGCTGTTAACAAGCAGAATCACAGAAAAAATGAGAAACACAATAACTACAACTGACTTTAGCCATAACTGTCTGTCAATAATGAAAGACTAAAATCATGGAAATGTCTTAGTCAAAAAGAAAAGACAATATTATTTAACTTTTCTGGAAAGAATTTCAGAGTCACTGTCCTTCCCATGAGTATTCCCTACCAAAGATCATTTTATGATACAATTCTTTGACTGGACTTCCCCACAACGCACTGTATATTGTGCTATAAGGTCATATTATCTATCCCTCCTGAACAATAATCAGCCATGAGGTCTGTGGTTTATCTTTTGTCGAGAGTTGATTCATACAGAAAGTGTTTCAGTGTACGGATCATGTGTCTTTATTATGCACACAATCCTATCAGATGTGTGAGGTGATTAAGATCAACCCTCATGTCCTGCTTGTATATGAACCGGATACGTGCTGCAGGGGTGAGTGGGATATGGGGGGAGAGGGGAGGGCACGGGTTGTGCTTGACATTCTGTCATCTCAATGCAGAAGATAAACAGAGCACTGTGGCATTATCAGGACGGCATTGTGCAAAACTCTGTATGACAAAGGGGACATGAGGTGAAGCGATACCTGCCACATTCAGCTGATCTAGATATATCAACAGTATCACCATCCTGGAAATGTCAACATGTCATGTTTATGGTTTATATAATATAGTTTGTGCATAGGGTATATCTTGTTTATATACATTATATTCCATTATAAGTCATTCATTATATACTTAAGATTATAGTGTACAAGTTACACTATAGTTCAAAAGTTTGGGGTCAGTAGAAATTAATGCTTTTATTCAGCAAGGACACATTACATTGTTTAAAAGTGGCAATAAGTAACTGTCACAGTAAACATACATGTTTGTCAGGGGGTTTTCCGTTTTTTCTTTTTTATTCCTCTCCTTTCTGGTCTGTCTTTTTTTATAAAGCAGCATCAGTTGCCAGCTTCATCTCCATAGCAACACATTTTGGCCAGAAAAAGGGCATCAAGAAAGGGCATCTGTGCATGTGAAGGTACTGTATTTTTTGCGGACCAGAGTTCAGAATCACATCCAGATTCCACAGAGATTACAAGTACAGTATTTACACACTTTAAATGTGCAGTATGCATTTCAGTGCATGAGAAAAACTGGTGTAGGATTTACTTTGAAACAATTTACACTCAAACATCACTAGAAAATTTCACATATAATTACAAAGAAATGGCAAGTATTTAAAGGTGCCCTCAAATGAAAAATTTAATTTATCTTGGCATAGTCAAATAACAAGAGTTCAGTACATGGAAATGACATACAGTGAGTCTCAAACTCCATTGTTTCCTCCTTCTTATATAAATCTCATTTGTTTAAAAGACCTCCGAAGAACAGGCGAATCTCAACATAACTTGTTAAGTAACAGTCGGGGTGTACGCCCCAATATTTGCATATGCCAGCCCATGTTCCCAACATTATGAAAGGCATTAGACAAGGGCAGGACGTCTGGATCTGTGCAGAGCTGAATCAACAGACTAGGTAAGCAAGCAAGGACAATAGCAAAAAATGGCAGATGGAACAATAATAACTGACGTGATCCATGATATCATGATATTTTTAGTGATATTTGTAAACTGTCTTTCTAAATGTTTCGTTAGCATGTTGCTAATGTACTGTTAAATGTGGTTAAAGTTACCATCGTTTCTTACTGTATTCAGGGAGACAAGAGCCGTCGTTATTTTCATTATTAAACACTTGCAGTCTGTATAATGCATAAACACAACTTCATTCTTTATAAATCTCTCCAACAGTGTAGCATTAGCCGTTAGCCACGGAGCACAGCCTCAAACTCATTCAGAATCAAATGTAAACAATATAACAGTATACAATACTCACATAATCCGACGCATGCATGGCGCATGCATGATGAACACTTTGTAAAGATCCATTTGAGGGTTATATTAGCTGTGTAAACTTTGTTTATGCGCTGTTTAAGGCAAGCGCGAGCTCTGTGGGCGTGGAGCACGAGAATTAAAGGGCCAGTAGCCCTGAATCAGCTCATTTATAATGATGCCCCAAAATAGGCAGTTAAAAAAATGAATTTAAAAAAATCTATGGGGTATTTTGAGCTGAAACTTCACAGACACATTCAGGGGACACCTTAGACTTATATTACATCTTTTTTTAAAAAGTTCTAGGGCACCTTTAAACACATTTAATTAAATGTGAGATTTTGAATTACTGTAGAAAGACTGAAATAGTATTTTCTTGTAAAACATACTCAAGTAATCTTTGTTTTATTATAACTATGAAAAAGTGTAAGTACAATATGAAACCAAGTTGCATCTGCAAACAAAACATGCTACATGTTCCAAAGAAATTTGGGGTCACATTTGAATTGCATAACATGCAGGGTGACATGTTTAGACTGAAACGAGATGAACTTCTCAAGTTGTTTCCTATTTGAATGGATTCAACTACTAATGGTGTAAACCACTGCTTTTATCACCATAACAAGTGTCTCACTTCATTTCCTGTACTGAGTCACTATGCTGAATATTTTCATTTCTTTATTTCCCACGTAAAATGAACTGCAGCTGAAACATTCAAATACTAACAGTGATGTTGTGGGCTGTGGGTTTACGTGGGCAGCAGTTTATGAGACGTACGTAATAGCCTCAGGTCCCTGTGAAGGCCTGGCCAGTAGAAATCCCTCTGGGACTGAAGAAGGGGAGTGAAGACCAAATATGCCCAACCCTGCTTGTCCTTCTGTCACAGAGGAATAAAAATACTGCAGCTACGTGCCGCCCGCCAAGCCTCATTCTCCAATGCAGCGTGTCCCAGAATCCTCTGGGAGAGTCTGTGTATGGCTGGACACAGTGCCTGCACTTCATAGGGCAGAATATGGGGCATAAACAGTCATGGAAATCGACAAAGCAAAATAATTCGATAAAACGACAAAGCGATGCAATTACATGAAAAACGTATTCAAGAAAGTGTTTTTATTGTTTTATTTCAATTAATTTCAATTTCAATTAAAATTCATTTCAATTCAGTTTTTATTGTTTATTTTAATGGATTTAATTAATTTAATTAAATAAATTTTTGATACATAATAGTTTGGTATGAAAGACCCCAGATCCGGCCCACATCTGGTATATGTGGATTACATGCGGACCAGATGTGTGCCGGATCTGGGCTGACACTATGCTGCTGTCAGGACCATAATACAAAATATAAATACCTTATTTTTCATGTGCTTCACTGCAGATTTTAATAAAGACTTTATTTTTCAATGGATGTATTTTTCATGGTGTTCTGTGCATCCAGCTGGCCTTTGTCACTAATCTTGATAAACAACATAGCCTTCTTTGAGGTCTGTGTAGGGTGAAGAATGATCTACTGCTTGATATGAAAGCCTGGCTTTGCCTACGTGAGGTCTGAGGCTCAGCACTGTCGAACAGAGACTCAGAGATAAAGCAGAAGAGGAGAGATGTGGAGATAACAGACAGACTGCCAATGACACTCTGACTGCTGTTGCCAATAGTGCCACTGAGCTGAAACATTGTTTTGCTGATTAACTGTTGATTTATCAAAATATCAGCTTAGAGCTACTGTTCATATTCATTTTACATGTACACATTTGTGAACCTTAAACCTCACAACTCTCTGGATCATACTAGGAAAATACACATATAGTGTTTAGAGATGTCCACAGTAGAGCAAAGACAACTAAATAATGTACAGTCTCAAATAATGAGGATGTGGCCTAGAATACATTGTACATTTCCACAACATTTCTGTCTTCTCATTAGTGCACTTATAAATAAAAGTGGCCAAAACATAAAATGAAAGAGGTCAGATAATGAAAAATAAAACTTTCCTTGTGTTTGAGGCTATAAAACAAAACAACCTGTGTGAAAAAGAAGTTCACTTTAGAGTATAGAAAAAAGAATTTGTAAAGAATATGCTGATAAGTGCAAACTGAATTTAATGTTTTCAGACACTCATTTGCATGTTAATTTCAGTCTAATTAAAAATGTATAGTTTTAATTTGTATTGAATGCAATTAAAGAACTTTTGAGTGTCTTTTTTGACTCACTTAAAGGTGCAATATGTAAGAATTTTGCAGTAAAATATCCAAAAACCACAAGACCAATGTTATATATTTTGTTCACTAGAGTACTTACAATATCCCAAATGTTTACAACTATTTGTAAATCGTAACCAAGGCTCCGGGACGTGTGAGGGAGTCGTCTGTCAATTGCGTCATACCCGCTTTAATATTTACATGTTTTAATAGACAAGGGAACAACTGTTTGGTTATGTTTATAGACAGAAAACTAATTATTGTTATATAGCTCAACACGTTTAGTCTTATTGTTTAAATCTAATTTTCTTGATTTTTTGCGAGTACCATGCTTTACCATGCTTCAAAGAAAAACACTATAAGTAGCTAACATAGCATAATCAGATGCAACTTTATTTTTAGTAACAGTAATACAGAATTTTCTCCATCATACAATACATTTTAAAATTAATTGCATTCCATTTATCAACACAAGCCATCCAGCATTTAACATCATATTCTAAAATCGATCTATCTTACTGCAGTGTGCAACAAGTGTCTCACAGCAGCTGCCGAGCGAACGCAGAGTAAAGTTATAAACAGAGCTGTGTTACCTCATACTTATAACCGGAAAAGCGGAAGCAGCGCCGGCGACTGTGGCATAATAAAAGTCCCGCTGCTCTGCTCTGCTTCATACTACAATAATGTTAATAGTCGCATCCATGAACATGATTTCTGCCCGAGTCCTATTCCAGTTGTTTTCCACCGGCTGTGAGGTGAAGACCACATGTCCCAAGATTCAAACTTGGTGTCATCAAGCTACGCCTTTATTTTGAATAGGCCTCTAGCGACCTCTAGCGGACAGAAAATATTACATATTGCACCTTTAAAGGTGCCCTAGATTCAAAATTTTAATTTACCTTGGCAGTGGAATAACAAGAGTTCAGTACATGGAAAAGACATACATTGAGTTTCAAACTCCATTGCTTTCTCTTTCTTATATAAATCTCATTTGTTTAAAAGAATTCGAGAAAACACGCGATCTCAACATAACACCGACTGTTACGTAACAGTCGGGGTGTACGCCCCCAATATTTGCATATGCCAGCCCATGTTCCCAACATTATGAAAGGCATTAGACAAGGGCAGCCAGTAACCTCTGGATCTGCACAGGTGAATCAACAGACTAGGTAAGCAAGAACAACAGCGAAAATGGCAGATGGCGCAATAATAACGGACATGATCCATGATAGCATGATATTTTTAGTGATATTTGTAAATTGTCTTTCTAAATGTTTTGTTAGCATGTTGCTAATGTACTGTTAAATGTGTTTAAAGTTACCATCGTTTCTTACTGTATTCACGGAGACAAGAGCCGTCGCTATTTTCATTTTTAAACACTTGCAGTATGTATAATTCATAAACACAACTTCATTCTTTATAAATCTCTCCAACAGTGTAGCATTAGCCGTTAGCCACGGAGCACAGCCTCAAACTCATAGAGAATCAAATATAAACATCAAAATAAATACTTTACTCACATAATTCGAAGCATGCATACAGCATGCATGACGAACATCTTGTAAAGATCCATTTGAGGGTTATATTAGCTGTGTGATCTTTGTAAATGTGCTGAAATATAATCGAGAGTTTGTGTGGCAGGGAGCACGCGAATTAAAGGGGCGGCGCACTGAAAAAATCAGTAGGCAGTTCAAAATCAAAAATATCAAAATAGGCAGTTAAAAAAATTAATTTAAAAAGAATCTATGGGGTATTTTGAGCTGAAACTTCACAGACACATTCAGGGGACATCTTAGACTTATATTACATCTTGTGAAAAAGCATTCTTGGGCACCTTTAAGTAGGACATAAGTACATCTTTATTTGTAATTTAATAATTGCTTCTATTGAAATTTGGTTTACATTATTACAAAGTGCACTTTTTAAAAGTGTCCTTAAGTGTGTTAAAAACCAAAGTCATGAAAGTGTATTATCATGAAGTACAAAATGGCCTTTTATTTCATTAATATTACCTGCAAATACAGTTTAATAAAATATAATTTTAAGATTTGGAGGGCACTACAAGTGCACATTTAGTACAATTAAGTGCACTTCTTTTTCTCAAAGGGAGAACTCATGAGTAAGACTTGTTATTCATTTCACATGTGTAGAGAGTGTTTACACAAAAGTGTGAGGGCATAACAGGAAAAACTGGCTCATTTTAACCTCAGGGTCAAAGAGTGGGTGGAAAATCGTCATGCAAAACAAAATTATTACTGTTGTTGTTAAAAAAAAACATTGACTAACAATATCAGTGAAGCTTAAGGACAAAAAAGAAATGATTTAAAAACAGACAGTCCTGAAAAAAACATGAGATTTGATGATTTTAATTTTATTTGTCCATTTATTGAATTGATGTAAAGCTGCATGAGGCAGTGGAATTTCATTTTCTGTTCCTCATCCCTTGTTTCATAGCCGTTTTTTCTTGTCTGCTTAACTCAGCTCCACATGGTTCAGCCTCACCACCCCTGAATGCACAGATACTTTGGCATGGCTGGGCAGAATGCCCTAAAAGGACCAACAGCAAAGAAGTCTGGATCTCAACACACACACACACACACACACACACACACACACACACACACACACACACACACACACACACACACACACACACACACACACACACAGAGGTTTGTTTTTGTGAATTGTGGGGACATTCCATAGGCGTAATGGTTTATACTCTACAAACCGTATTTTTTATCACCCTACACTACCCCTACTCCTAAACCTACCCATCACAGGAAACTGTGCACATTTTTACTTTCTCACAAAAACTCATTATGTATGATTTATAAGCCTTTATAAGTCACCCTCTCCTTTATAAGTCTTTATAAGTCACCCTCTCCTTGTAATACCTATGTCATTATACAAATTTGTGTCCTGATATGTCACAAACACACACACACACACACACACACACACACACACACACACACACACACACACACACACACACACACACACATTCATATGTTATGAATTGTGGGGACATTCCATAGGCGTAATGGTTTATACTCTACAAACCGTATTTTCTATCACCCTACACTACCCCTACTCCTAAACCTACCCATCACAGGAAACTGTGCACATTTTTACTTTCTCACAAAAACTCATTCTGTATGATTTATAAGCCTTTATAAGTCACCCTCTCCTTGTAATACCTATGTCATTATACAAATTTGTGTCCTGATATGTCACAAAAACACACACACACACACACACACACACACACACACACACACACACACACACACACACACACACACACACACACACACACAGTATTGTACAAATCAAAGATCTCATGCAATCTGAGATTGTGCTGTTGTCTGCTGTTCTCCATGTTACACAGGGACACAGAAAAAGCCATTATTGTCTCGTTTTCCAGAGCTCAGCTCATAGAAAACAAGGACGGCAGCCACTGGACACCTGGGAGCAGTAATGAAAACTATGAAAAGCAGCCAAGAGATGCAGGTCAGGAGGCTGGTGGCTCTAATGAGTAACAGTGATTACATTATACAGGACTGCTCAGCTGAGGGTGGTCCAGCTATGGTGGTCATTCAAACTCTGTCTTAAAGGGACAGTTCATCCAAAAATGAAAGTTCTGTCATCATTTATTCATCCTCATGCATATCTTCATTTCTTTCTTCTGCAGAGCACAACAGAAGAATGTTTCAATTGGTTTTGCCCATGCAATTCGTTTGACGTTGTATGGACAAGACATTTTTCAAAACATCTTTTTTCAACATTCTTTCTAATAACAGCTCACTTCTGCAGGCAGCACAGTGGCAGCGTGCACGTACTTCATTCATAGTACACAAACAACACGCACATCTCCATTATATTTAGTAAGGAAACATTTCTCTTTCCTGGGAATGAGATGCCTTTTTTCCACTGTTCCAGACCGGGTTTCATTAACTCAAACCTAAACCCGTGTATATTTTAAGAGCTAGCATAAACCTAGTCTCTGATCACACTAAAGGGTGACCTCACACAAACTGTTCCTTTCCCATGATCCAGCCAACCTCAGCTGATGTACCAGTCCCCATTTCTATGTCAATACAATGCCAGATTATCCTGGAAAGTTTATTTGGGTGGTTTTGTACTCTAAGAGCTGTTTTTCTGTCTGTTTCTAGAGAGAGAGATTGGACAGTGGGATATACTGTATAATATGGTCATGTGCCGAGACTAAGGTGATTAGAATTCTTATTTTGAAATCCCTTTGAAATGTTTGTGAAATGACATCAAGAAGCTGGTGTTAATGTAGAGGTTATGCATATCTTTAGAAAGATTTGTATGCATTAATAACATAGCATTAGAATGCTGGTGCAGAAATGCTTTAGTGTACATTAAATTCCCATTTGTTTTTAAATGGAAAATTTTGAAAATAATGGAAAATACTGAAATGTATTAAAATCCAGGTACTGTTTTCAAGAAATAGCAACACTAATGTTTATGACTGCTATAATTTAATGATTTTGTTTATCATATAATTTTGATACTACGTCATAATGATGACACAAAAGTCTATATTATGACATAAAGGTCATAATTATTAGATTAAAAAGTGAAAAATAATGACATACTAAGTTTTAATTGTGAAATAAAAAGTCATAATTATGAAAACAAATGTTTTTTTTTGTAATTATATCTATTTGTGTGTGAATTTTAACCTTTTATCTCATAATTTTGACTTTTAATTTCATAATTATGATGTAGTGTATCATGATTTTGATTTTTGTATCTCATTATGACTTTTTAATCTCATAATTATGGGTTTTTTATCTCATAATTTTGACCTTTTCTCATAATTTAGATTTATTTTATTTCACAATAGACTTTTCTCATAAGTTTGTCTTTTTATGCCACAAGTTTTATCTCATAATTATGACAGATCACATAATTGACTATTTTATCTCATAATTATGACTTTTATCTCATAATTTTGTATTTTATATGATAAATGCTACTTTTATCTCATAATTTAGATTTTTTTGTCTTAATTTTAATTTATCTCAATCTTGACTTAAAGGTGCTACAGAGGATGTTTTGTTTTATACATTTTTGCAATATTACTTGAAACTGTCTTTACTAACTGATAAAAGAATAATTAATAAATTAATTGAAAATTAATTATATTAATATACATCATCTGTGCACGAGGTAGGGCCTTAAAAACATCAGCCAATCGTTTACGCGATCATCATGTGCCATCAACACATGTTGATGGCACATGAAAAAAAAATATTCCATATAATTTTTTGGTTAATTTGGGAACATTTTATTGATTAAAAAAAAAAATTTCCCCCCACCCTCCCCCAATCCCAAAATATTTTTTCGACAATGGTACAGAGTCATAGAGAAAATTATCATCAAAATCAATTAAAAAAAAAAAAAAAATCAAGAAATCATTAAGTAAAAAGGGAAAAACACTTGAAAGACATTGATATATTGAATTTGATACATGCATAGGTCTGTATCATGTAGTGTGCTATGCAATATAATGTACTTCATGTAATAAGATTTCACTCCGTACGAAACTTCAAAAAGCAGTTCTTCTCTGCTGTGACATAGTGGTGTATGTTACAATTTTTGCACATCACTTTGGGTGTTCCTGCACACCCAGGAATCTTGCATCTTCCCTTCTTATAATACATTGTTGCCAATGAGAGGTACTCTCTAAAACCTCCTCGAAAAGTACCCCTTATCGCACAACGTTGCCCTGAGGCAACGAAAAGAAAAACTGAATTTCTGAGCATGCAAAATAAAAAAAAAACTTCATAAAACCTGACAAAAGGCTTCTCTACACCTTCATACACACACATATTTTTTATGTACAGTTCATGTCGTTTTAAATATGATTACTAAAGCAAATAATATTGACTTCTTCTCACACCATGTGCTCCTGTGACCATGTGTCAGAACAGGACGTCCCACCTTTAAATGGTGCTTGATATTGACTCCAACACCTTACTGAACTGTTCTTTGGTACTTTCTCGACCTTTCTAATTGGTTGTTATCATTTAAAGAAAAATTTACTAAACATAGGGCTTAAGAAAACTTTCCGTTGCCTGAGGGCAACGCTGTGCTGTAGAGGGTTAAACATTTGAACTCATAATTTTGACTTTTTAATATTCATAATAATAATAATTTACCAAAATATTGTTTTTTCCTCCCTTATATGGCGGAAATTGGCTTTCATGATACGGAGAACAAATTATGGCTTTTGCTGAAGCCTTTTGCTTTTCCAATTTATTTTTCCTATGGGCGGCTTTGCAACATTCCCAATAATTCTCAATAAAATGTTTAGATCAGAGTCACGTTTCTCTCCTCAGCAGGCAGAGTTATTAATTCGGTTTAATATCTGAAACACTTAACCATCTAAGAGGATTACAAAAACTACTGCTTTATCCCTTTCTTTTCCCCTTTAACTTTTGCTGGGTTTTACAGCAGCAGGAATGTCTTTAATCTGGTTCCTACTTTAATATTTACTTATGGCTACTAATTCCTGCCATAAACTTTTTTTATTTTTATAGCAGCACGTGAGTGGCCACGTCAACACTAAGTTACCCCTCATTTGAGTTAAGTCAGAAGGGTCTGGGATCATATGGAAACAGATTTAGCATAAACTGGTTGACATTAGTCCCATGTTCAAGTTCAACATTAAAGCCCTGCTTTAGAAGCTTTCGTTCTGTAGACTCAACACTCTCTAGTCTTAGCCATGTCAGTTTTAGTTCACCACAGAATGAAGGCAAGGTAAACAATTGCGAGGAGCTTGATAATCACTGAATATATCTGTACCACTAATTAGGATGATGGATTAGAGGGCTCAGATTTAAGGAAAAGGTTTTGAAAGGTATTAAACATCAGGGTGGGTTATGATTCTGATGAAATAAGAAGTTATTTACAATTAAATGAAAACATGTAGTTTAAATGTACTGTATATGCAATCAGTTGAAAGGATTATGCAAAGGATTAGTTCAACCAAAAATGACATTTCTGTCATTAAATACTCACTCTCATGTTGTTCCAAACCCGTAAGACCTTTGTTCATCTTTGAAACAAAAATTAAGATATTTTAATGAAATCCAAGAGGTTTCTGAACCACAGCAACACCATTGCACCTTTCAAGGCTCAGAAAGGTAGTAAAGACAATGTTAAAATAGTCTGTGTGATTCGGAAATGCTGCACTGTGTTTACTATGTCAACAGCCCCCCTTTAGTTACTGTTGCTTTGTCTGACAAGCCATGGCGCTGTCACGCCACACACAGTGAAAAATACATTGCGGAGCAAAGAGGACACTGACAACACATCGACAGACATGACAGGTTACTTATATATATTAAACAAAATCCCAGCTTTCAAACTGTGTCATTTTTTAAGAAATTGGAACAATAAAAATCGTTTTGTGGCTCTTTAATGTGTCGTGACAAATTGCTGTAGCACCTCAGCCCAAGAGGTTCGTAAACCGATCATCTCTTCCTACTGGTTAATTTATAGCATCAAATAAACATGAATGAACATCAGAAGGAATGTTGTTTAAAACGTGGAAAGACGTCAATACACACCATTTTTCAAGTTCAAGTCCACCGAGGTTAATCTTCTAACTCCTGACTGCTTTGTCGGACAAAATGGCTGATTCGGCGTTATGATTGGTTAGATCGCTTGTCAATCAAACTCCTGGCGATGGGTCAATTAATTACAGAAATTTCATTTTTGGGTGAACTAACCCTTTAAAGTCCCCCTGAAATCAAAATTTAAGTTTTTTTAGCTTTTAGTATGAATATGTTAGCCTTAAAGTTATGAATAAGCTGGTGTGTTCCAAAACAATGACAAAATTCGCATTTAGGAGACATAAGCATTCAAATCTTACGGTCCGCTAAAATGGATCACGGATTTTCATGACATGACATCACATCGCATCACATCAGTTTCTCGTCAAATCTTCGGTCCAATCAAATGCTGTCTAGAATCTTAAGTCCCGCCTCCTCCTACACTCTTACAGACGCTGAAGCTGCGGCTGACATCGGTCATTTGCTCACACATTTACTAGTTTCTACATGGTGAATGGCACATAGTGCACTATATAGAGAATAGGGAACGATTCAGACGGTGTAAATATGCTTTCCTTTAATGCGAATGAAGTTCGTTTTCGCATTAGTGTCACATGAACCGCTGCAACGCGAGCAGTCTGCTCTGGTTCAGAGACACGAGAGCACAGTGCGGATCATATCCACGAGTTGGCACAGACCACAAAAAGTATCGGACCCATTTGAATTCTGCACCGAATGCTGTGTATTAAAGCGATTTAAAGGACATTAACATGGAGAAACGGTGAGATTAGAAGGAAACTGAGGTTTTACAGAGTCTAACGGCTCTGGCCGAGCTGTAACATAAATGAAACGCTATTGGCTATTTTTAAAAAGGGGCGGGGCTGTTCGATATATTGCCCTGTCTTCCTGTTTCAGTTGAAATTATGTCAACACATTGAATAATGCCAAAGACTATAGACCTTATGTAGCCCCGCCCCTTTTCTGCGCTGTCTTTTGACTTCCGGCTTGTATTTCCACAGCGATCTTATGTATTTATGAATGAACTGCTCATTTTAAAATCTTCCCGTTCTACTGACATTTGTTAAGACACCTGCTTTAAACATTACAATGCTCATGATAACTTTTGTTAACTCTACAACACGTAAATCCACTTCACCAGCTAATTATTCTTCAACAGCGATGCCATAGAAATATACAGGGCTACCGCGAAAACGGAAGTTCAAAGACAATATTCTAAAGATGGCGGCGCGCATGTTTCTCTGGAAAATAAGGTCTATAGAATAACACAAGACGTGTCACTCGTATTGTTTTGAATGGGAGAAAGTGTAACGCGCAATATGGCGGAATAAGTCCTGCCTTCTAAAGCCAAGAACCAATCGCCGACTGGTAAAGTCATCGCGTCACTTCAGCGGCCGTTAGAATCACCGGTTTCTATAGAAACAGTCAGACGCGCGCCTCCGAAGAGACGCGCATTAGGTCTGCGCATGCGCATTAGCTTGATCCAGCCTGAAAAAATAGTTTTTTTGTCATGATTCGAGCGTTTAGAGCAGGGGTCTCAAACTCAAATTGGCGGGGGGCGTTTCTGTGATTGACACCTCATAGGAGGGCCATATTAACATTCAAGCGCAAGAAAGCGCAACATTTCAGAAAATTTACTTTGTGTTATTTCTCATTTACATCAAATTTGCCTACTAAAATATCTTTATACCTATACTATAAATATTCTATTTACTATACTAAATGTAAACAGCAGTGTCTCTCTCATTGTTACAGAGTGTAATATAATCATATAATACTATTACTAATATAATACCACTAGGCCTAATATACTATTAATTGCAATAGTCTGGTGCAACTTCTCACATCCAACAAGGTACATGGAATAAAAAAAAAAACTATAGTAATTTAGGAACAAAACCATCAACACTTGTGGTGTGGAGGGGTCAGAAATAAACAAAAAACTGGAGCTATATATATATATATATCAACTTTATTTAGCCAAAAAATAAAAATCTCTCATTGTTACATACATTATTAGTTTTTAATATTTAGTGGAAGTATTTTCCCTTACTTTATGTTAGCTTAAATAACATTAAAATTTTGCACTGACCAACACTGTACTGAACAAATACAATCCCTGAATACATTTGTACACTCTTCTGTTTCTTGACAGACACCTGGCAGCGCATTTGTTCAAGATGCAGTTTGAGCATCGGTAACGTTTAATGGCTGCATCGGACGCGTTTCGGTGGTTTAAATCGACGTTCGTGACTTAAAGTCGAGTGCTTTTACTGTAATTTGGGCAAGAGCGCTCATAATAGAAGCGATGCGGTTGAGAGCGCGGCTCATGGTTGCATAGCAACGACAGACGTCACTGGAGCGAAAGCGCTTTGGAAAGAAGGAGAATGCGACGCAATATGTGAATGCCCCCATAGAACGGCG
This sequence comes from Megalobrama amblycephala, assembly GCF_018812025.1. Classification (NCBI taxonomy): domain Eukaryota; kingdom Metazoa; phylum Chordata; class Actinopteri; order Cypriniformes; family Xenocyprididae; genus Megalobrama; species Megalobrama amblycephala. The sequence goes on along the minus strand of NC_063052.1, from coordinate 16,555,026 downwards.
ACTTTTTCTTTGCATATCAGACAGGTAGCAACTGGAGAATAATAATAATAATAATTTAGCGGGCCGGATTATGTTTTATTTTTGAGATCAGTTGCGGCCGGGTAGAGGGGGAGGGCGGGCCGTAAATGGCCCGCAGGCCGGCAGTTTGAGACCACTGGTTTAGAGACAAAATTTATGAGTCGGTTGTTGTTAGATTTCATTGGTGATTTCAAATATGAAATTTAATCGTAAGGTTGGCGAACAGTTTTGGAGAATCTGATGTTTCCCCATTCAAAGAGATAGGAGCTGCATGATGCCCAGGATGCCCGAGAGGCGTTTCAAAGATGGCCGCCGAGTGAAATGACTTGTCTTAAAGGGACTTTCATAATACTGCGCATTCCAAGACACATCAGCGGGCCTTTAAGGGATTTTTTATTATTATTTAATTTTTTTTTTTACTTTATTTGTGCTAAAGCTAAAGCAGTGTGAATGATGTCACCAACTGTAGCTGACCACTAGACTGCATTTGGCCAGATGTGTCTCTACATACAGAGATAGAAGAATCGATAAAGCAATGGCTGCCAGTTTTAACATTGCATTCTCACTCCAGATTGCCACCATTGGTTTTCTCAGCACGTCTTACACGTGCACTACGTTCAGTGCCTGGCAACATCAGAGCATTTTTCTCAGTCTGAAGAGCATTTCTTTTTAGTTCCTGCCTCTCTAGAGTGAAGTGTCATGATGTACAAAATGTGCTTGTTTTGTTCACCTAAGATCATTCAGAAAGTTTCTCAGCTGAACTCTCAGAGAAACATCAGATGTGATTCCAGCCAATTTGTGTTCCCCATCCATCTGAAATAAAACAATTTTATGTGCATTTTATGTAAACATCTTTCCTGTGGAAAATAAATAAATAAATTGTAATTCAAACAACATACACATGCAGAATGGTAATGGTTTAGTTCCCATGCTTGTGAAGGCAGAAAACATGCAGTTACAGTAGGTGTCTAAAAACATTACATTCTTCATTTTCACAAGGGTAGGCTCCATTCAAAGACAATTTGCTTGTTGCTCTGCCATGTACAAGCAGGCCTACAACATGCTGGACATTATGCTGCCTCAGTGTTCTATTAATATGCCGAATCAGTGAAGCATATGAACGTTTAGCTTCACTTGTCAACCTCTCCACGGGGCTGATATTGGCCTACTGCTTATGAATTACTACAGACTGAACTGTTACAGGTCACTCTCTATCAAATTAAATCAGACAGCAGGAGGACATCTCGCACGTGAGTTTAATTTAGCAATCAGCGGCAGCGATCAGCAGCACAGGTGCACTGAGGAGTGAGTCGTTGTGTTGAACAGGTGCACAGGCTGGTGAGAAGCCAGCTCTGTGCTGTGCTGCCTCACCCTGTATAGCATTTGGGCTAAAATGAATGGAATTCTACATCGGAGGGGGATAAGGTGCCCGCTGGAATGCCAGGAATGCCCGTCTCAAATACCATCTCGGCACACACGACACCTGCCTACAGTGCCTCAATGTGTGCACACTTACTATAGGCCTCGGGTGTGTTTTTATCTGCAATAAAATTACATCTCGGTTTCGGCGGACGCTGTGGAGGTCACAGCCTAGAGGAGAATGCTCTTTAATAGCTCAGGAGATGTAATCGGCTTACTACTAAAAGCTATGTTAAGAAAAATAAAATAAAGTTTCAATCCCAGATATAAGTGTATTTTTTCTGCTATTTTTTATATGACCCTGTAGTCTCTAATGCCCCCCAAAAAACATGACAGTTAAGGAAAATGTTTCCATTTAGACTTTGAGAGCCAATTTAGATAATGAGATACCATTTTATTTATTTTATTTTATTTGTTTTGTCGAATGGGAGCTCTTGTGAAAAATAAGTACACTTGAGGACATTTTTAAAAAGAGCTCTTATTATGGAAATAATATATTTTAAAATAAACTTTTGTGTGAACTGAATGTATCAGTTTCAGACACCTAATGCCATGTGAATAAATGCTTAAATACAATTAGCTTTAACTTTAGAGTGGGTTTTTTGGTACTTAGGACTTAAAGCTGCAGTCAGCAAGTACATAACCAGCCAGTGTTCAAAACTATCTCCTTACTTTAGCCCGATTCACAACGGTAACCTTGTAATAACGTTTTCTAATTCAAGTGGTTCTGGTAGGTTTCCGCTGGAAATTTGAGCATGCCGCCGTTCGTCTTGGCGTCATTACATCACTTCTGTTTACATAAAGAAGGAGTCCCAGCTAGTAGGCTATATAGCATGTAAGGATGCTGCAGGTGGTGGATCATTTATAGCCTTTTCTTATAGCAGCTGGAATAATTAAACTTCATTTTGATGGCAGATTGTATGGTATGACAAATTAAGAGACTGTACAGAAATTGAAATCTACAGGTAACGCTACTACACGCTAAATACACATAGTCACGCAATACTAATGTTGTTCACATTAACAATTTGAGAACAAAGTATAACAATAATAATATTTTGCAGGGTTTGATGTGATATGAGCTAAGTGATCATTAGATTTAATCACCATGGGTAGCTCGACAAGACTACAATCTGTGATTCCGATGTACAGTATCCACCGGTGCGGTGACTGACAGCCAAACATTCTTCTCAAAACATTAGATTCATCCATGCTGAGGAGCCATGCCGATGCACAACCCATGTAAAGATGACAGATCCGCAAATAACTGCAATTGTAGGATTTAAACAGAGATGACGACAAAGAGGCAAAACTCACAGACTGCAGCTTTAAAGGGTTAGTTCACCCAAAAATAATGTAATTTATTACTCACCCTCATGTCGTTCTACACCCGTAAGTCCTTCATTCATCTTCGGAACACAAATTAAGATATTTTTGATGAAATCTGATGGCCCAGTGAGGCCTCTATTACCCGCAATGTCACCAAACTTCTCAAGATCCAGAAAGGTACTAAACATTTCAAACAGTTCATGTTAGTACAGTGTTTCTACCTTAATATTATAAAGTGACAAGAATACTTTTTATGCTCCAAAAAACCCCCCAAAAAACGACTTTTCAACAATATCTAGTAATGGCCGTTTTCAAAACACTCAAATCGTTTTCAAATCTTTTGTTTCGAATCAGTGGTTCAGATCACATATCAAACTACCAAACTGCTGAAATCACATGACTTTGGTGCTCCGAATCATTGATTTGAAACAAAAGATTTGAAGCAGTGTTTTGAAATCGGCCATCACTAGATATTGTTGAAAATTTGTCATTTTCTCTCTTTTTTTGAAGAAACAAAACCACTGTACTCGCATGAACTGTTTTAAATATGTTTTGAGTACCTTTCTGGATCTTGAGAAATTCGGTGGCATTGCTGGCAATTGAGGCCTCACTGAGCCATTGGATTTCATCAAAAATATCTTAAAGGTGCCCTAGAACTTTTTTTAAAAAGATGTAATATAAGTCTAAGGTGTCCCCTGAATGTGTCTGTGAAGTTTCAGCTCAAAATACCCCACAGATTTTTTTAATTAATTTTTTTAACTGCCTATTTTGGGGCATAATTAGAGATGTGGCGATTCAGGGTGTGTGGCCGTTTAATTCTCGTGTTCCACGCCCCAAGAGCTCGCGCTTGCCTTGAACAACATAAAAACATTTCAAACAGCTAATATAACCCTCAAAATGGATCTTTACAAAGTGTTCGTCATGCAGCATGTCTAATCGCGTAAGTACAGTGTTTATTTTGATGTTTACATTGATTCTGAATGAGTTTGAGGCTGTGCTCCGTGGCTAACGGCTAATGCTACACTGTTGGAGAGATTGTGTTTATGCATTATACAGACTGCAAGTGTTTAAAAATGAAAATAGCGACGGCTCTTGTCTCCGTGAATACAGTAAGAAACGATGGTAACTTTAACCACATTTAACAGTACATTAGCAACATGCTAACGAAACATTTAGAAAGACAGTTTACAAATATCACTAAAAATATTATGTTATCATGGATCATGTCAGTTGTTATTGCTCCATCTGCCATTTTTTGCTTTTGTCCTTGTTTGCTTACCTAGTCTGTTGATTCAGCTCTACACATCCAGACGTTAAAGGATTAGTTCACTTTTAAATACACTTTTCCTGATAAATTTACTCACCCCCATGTCATCCAAGATGTTCATGTCTTTCTTTCGTCAGTCGAAAAGAAATTAAGGTTTTTGATGAAAACATTCCAGGATTTTTCTCCATATAGTGCATTTCAATGGCTACCAACAGATTGAAGGTCCAAACTGCAGTTTCAGTGCAGCTTCAAGGGCTTTAAACGATCCCAGATGAGGAATAAGGGTCTTATCTAGCGAAACGATCGGTCATTTTCGACAAAAATACAACCGTTTATGCTTTATAAACAAAATATCGCCTTGAACGTACTTTCCGCTTCCGCATTCTTCATAACGCTTACGCTGTATGTCCTACGCCTTCCCTATTCTACTTACGGAACGAACGTGGCGCCAGTTTCATTTTTTTCCGTAACTTGAATAGGGAAGACGTAGGATATTCAGCGTAAGCGTTATGAAGAATGTAGAAGCGGAAAGTACGTTCAAGGCGATATTTTGTTTATAAAGCATAAACGGTTGTATTTTTGTCGAAAATGACCGATCGATTCACTAGATAAGACCCTTATTCCTCATCTGGGATCGTTTAAAGCCTTTGAAGCTGCACTGAAACTGCAGTTTGGACCTTCAATCTGTTGGTAGCCATTGAAATCCACTATAAGGAGAATAATCCTGGAATGTTTTCATTAAAAACCTTAATTTCTTTTCAACTGACGAAAGAAAGACATGAACATCTTGGATGACATGGGGGTGAGTAAATTTATCAGGAAAGGTGTATTTAAAAGTGGACTAATCCTTTAATACTGGCTGCCCTTGTGTAATGCCTCAATCATGGGCTGGCATATGCAAATATTGGGGGCGTACACCCCGACTGTTACGTAACAGTCGGTGTTATGTTGAGATTCGCCTGTTCTTTTAAACAAATGAGATTTATATAAGAAGGAGGAAACAATGGAGTTTGAGACTCACTGTATGTCTTTTCCATGTACTGAACTCTTGTTATTTAACTATGCCGAGGTAAATTCAATTTTTGAATCTAGGGCACCTTTAATTTGTGTTCCGAAGATGAGCGAAGGTCTTACGTGTGTAGAACTACATTAAATGATATTTTCATTTTTGGGTGAACTAATCCTTTAAGTACATCTTTATACAGTATGTAATTTCAGAATTAATTCTATCCAGGAAATATGGTTAAAGTGCACTGCTAAATGTACTGACTGTATTTGTGATATAAAATGTACTTTAAAGTAAAACACTATTACAAATTGCACTTTTAAAAGTATACTTAATGTGTTAAAAATAGTCAGGAAACTGTACTCTCTTCAAGTACACTTGGGTTGCCTTTTATTTCGTTAAGATTATTTTATCTGCCAGTCGTTTTTTTTTTTTTAAATATACTTTTTTAAGATTTGAAGTAAACTACAAGTGCACATTCAGTACAATTCAGCACACTTCTTTTTCACAACAGAGCCTCTTGAATTTGTCGCAGTTCATGTTTTTCATGATTTCTTTGTTTTTCAGCAAGGAAATGTAGTTGAGGTTTGGTTTGTGGACTTTGATTTCATTGTGCAGGCTCAAGTTAATAATGTGGAGGTATCTGTAGTTTTAACTGTTTTATTTCTTGTTAGAGGGCTGTTGAGTTAAACCTTGACTGAGAGTCTGTTTTCGGTTGGTTAATTTCTTGGTCAAACTCTAAACATGAAATGTTTGGATCCCCTGCGTAGTTTGACAGGGGGCAAAGTGCAATAGTTCCGGCCAGTATGAATCTGCTTTAAAGGAAAGATAAAGGAATTTTGTCAGAATTGCAGCAGAGCATGGAATGAATGGAATGTTTTCTATTTTAAGTCAAATCATTATGACCTCACTGACGCCAAAAAAGTCACTCCTTTACAAAACACTTAAACACTTAAACAGTCAGCTGGAGCTTATCTACAACATAGACAACAAATGCCATCTTTAGGTGTTATTGGGAAGAAAATGACACTATTTGGTTCAACTTATAAGGGGGCACCAATGAATAAGCTAAATACGGACAGACATAGACATAATAAATGAAAATACACAACCCCCCTCTCAAAACGAGTTCAACTCAAGTTCATAGAAGTCTTCACATGCTGAGAATTGTTTAAAGGAATGGTTCACCCAAAAATGAAAAGAAGATTTTAAAGAATATGGGTAACCAAACAGTTGATGGGCCCCACTGACTTCCATAGTATGGAAAAAAAAAAAAAATACTATGGGAGTCAATGAGGCCCATCAACTGTTTGGTTACTGACATTCTTCAAAATATCTTCTTTTGTGTTCAGCAGAAGAAAGAAATTCATACAGGTATGGAACAAATTGAGTAAATGATGACAGAATTTCTTGGGTGAACTATCCCTTTAAGAGATCTCAGTAAACCAGCTCTTTCATGAAGTCTGCAGTTTGACATTATGAGTGATATTTACAAAGTCTGTATTTGAAATATATCAGACTTATAATATTGCTGTGCACAGTATGCATATTTTCTATATGCACAGAAAACCTAGATGACCTTCTTAATTTTAGTCATTTTGAACAGTAGAGCACAGTATCCCAGGATGCAATGTCCTATGATGAATGCCATGCCGTGGTTTGTAATATCTCATTCTTAACTGATTATGTGATCAGACTGCCAAAATAATAAAAGATTTTACACAAACTTAAATTAAAAAACTGTTTTTTTTTTATTATTATTTTATTATTGAAATAATAACTGGATGCCACATAGCAAATTGAAAATGTAGAATATGTGATGATTCTCAGTGAATATTGCGTTGGCAGAGGCAGTAGATCCCTATGCTGGTGAGAAGATGTGAGGGTATATTTAGTATTAAAAGATAAAGAAACCAAATCCCTCTTTTCATTCAGGCCTACCTCATTTCTCAGTGGAGTCCTGAAGAAAGGACACCACACTGATACAGACGATGGGTAAAATAGAAACCTTGAGACTTATGAGGACACCCGTAAATATTTCCTGGGTGACCCTGTGACAAGGAGACTGCGGCTTTAGCAATGCTGTATTTTCTTTCTGCACAGCCAGATTTGTTCAAATATGAATTTGCAAATAAATTTGGATGGCAAGGTTTAATTGCCTTTCTCCTTTTTACAACTAATGAATTTAGACCTTAAAAATGTTCCAGGTTCAATACATGTTAAGCTCCGTCAATAGCATTAATGTAAATGCAATTTAATTTTTTTTTATAAACCAAAGGATGAGTCAAAATAATTGTAGGTGATATTTAACAGCATGTTATATTGTTCTATATATTTTCTTTCCTTTTTTGTCTGATTTGTTTCTTGTTATTGTGCTGTATTTGCGTATTGACTGCTACATTCCTAAGGATTTAGCATGGAGTTTAATCATTAGTTCACGCTGCTTGAGGTCCATTACACTCTCGGGAGGGCAAGATTTATAGCTGAATCAACATTAACACAATGGGTTTCAGTGATTTACTATGGCTTTGAGTAGAATACTTCCTACTGTACATTCAGAAGCTTTATTATAGGACCTTAAATATATATATTTCCTGATCACCTCAGTCATGTTTTAAATGAACTTCAGTGATCTACATAGCAAACTTGAACAAGTTAATGCAGCCTCGATAACTGTAAATATTACTATATAACTCATAAAGCTCTGTATTCAAGAATCAATGTACTTTTTTTTTTTTTTTTAGCTTGCTTTACCAAGTTTTTCTTTTCCTCCAAAATTGATTCCAATGGTTCCTGAGCAATACCAGTCCATTGCACACTACCCTGGTGGATGTTAATGAGTTACACAGAAGTGTTTTGAGTAATTTTCCACTACAAAGCAAACACCCAAGCCCAAGTACATCCTGCTAATGGCACTCCAATGACGTGACTCATTACAGGAGCAACCTTTGATTTGGTCAGCTTTTGTCAAAATTCCTTTCACATTCCTGTGAGTCAATGTATGTAGGGGATAGGATGGCCATCAGGCTAAGGTGAAAAAGGTTTAAATGTATGCCTCCCACTTGGGGTCAAAGGTCAGGGCTAAATTCTCATAGCATCTTACAGAACTAGGATCAGGTTTCCACTCCACAAACATTATTTTGATAACATACATGAGTTCTAAATATCACTAATTTAGAAAAGGTGCTAATAAATGCGATCTGCAGTCTCCATTTTTTGTGAGTAAATATGATTGCCTTGAATATGGGAATAGAATCTTGAAATCACTACTAAAGCTTATTAAAGCACAAAGTTAAACCCAGCATCATAAAGCTATGTGTTTGTCAAAGGTTATAGGTCTACATCAGGGCAATGACCCTAAATACTTAAAAAAACACTCAGGAATGGTAGAAAACAAACACTTGACTCTGGCCAGCAATGAGTATCGGTCTAATTCCCATTGAATACCAGGGGCACTATGGAGTTATGGGTTATGTGTTTTACCCCCCTAATTAAAGCTTATTCTTGTGAAAAAAGGTATAGCATACTTTTAAGTAGCACTTAAGTGTGAACTGTTTTTCAGACACTGAATTCTATGTCAATTGCAATTGCAATTTTTTAAACTTTAAATTGCACTTAAGGACTTAAGTACATTTTTATCAGAATTACTTGAAATTTGAAATATGGTTAAAGTGTACTGCCATATGTACTGACAAGCATTTATGGATATTTTTTGTCTTGTTTGTCACATATTTAAATATATTTTTAATTACACATTATTAAAGTTGCAATTTAACACATTTAAAATACATTAACTTTAAATGTAATATTAAATTATACACTAGAGCTAAAATATATAGAGTATAATATATAGAGTTCATATATATATATATATATATATATATATATATATATATATATATTTAAACACATTAAAAAATATTAAGTACATTTTTTCACAAAAATGATGTATACCAAAAGATATGCTTAATTTCAGTTACATGTAAAACTTTTTTTTTTAATGCAAGGATGCCACTGTCTACATAAGAGCCAGTGGCAAATTCCAAAAGGACTGGCTGAGATGAAGCTGTTCTCTGCGGGTACATGAGTACTGAATGGCTGCTGGTGACCTGGAGCTCACATCAGCGAAAGCATCTAAAATTGCTAAATAGGTGCTATGTTGATATATGAGTCACATATTTCAGGTCTAAATAACTATATTCTAGCATAAAAAACTCTTAAAACTACATTCCGTGACACAACAAAAGTAGTATTTGTAAAAAATATGGTGGATTTGCTCAACAGCCATATCAGATTTGAATATATATATATATATATATATATATATATATATATATATATATATATATAAAGTTTTACAGATTTGCTCTCTCAATATATATATATATATATATATATATATATATATATATATATATATATTGAGAGAGCAAATCTGTAAAACTTTTTTTCTTAGAAGCACCCAAAAAGCAAAATGAATGTCACCCCCTCAGGCACCTCCAGGCAAGTTGACATTTAAAACACATCCTAATTTGCTTATTCATTAGCCTTTAAAGGAAATTATGCACACATTATTTCTAAATGTAGACGTAGACTAGACTTTCTCTCTTCAGCTCTTATGGACACAAACCACAATGAAGGATAATGTTGGGGCCCAACTGTGGGAGGCTTTATTGCAGACGTTCACAGGCCGAGGAACAAATACAGCAGAACAGTTTAAGATAAGGGAAAACCAATACTTAAATGGATGCAAAGACACAACGGAAGATGCAGATGAACAGAGGAGCACACAGGTGAGATCCAAGGTAGGTTATCCACAGGTTATACAGCACACAAAGTAGGATATACTTCCAACAGGATGAAGGTAAACAATATAAGGGAGCAGTGTAGTCACACTAGGCACTGGTCTTGTTTATAGCTGCGTTCGAAAGCTTAGACTTCGCAGGCAGCGTATGAGCATGAAGAAACCTTACTTAACTGATTTCGGACAGACTTCTGAGAAGGCGTAACAGTTTAATGATCTACAACAAAATAGAGCGATTTTTGCTGTCGTACGAGCTCGCAGGCCATTGTTTTCAGGTTAGTTCACCAAAAAATGAAATTTCTGTCATTAAGTACTTTCCCTCATGTCATTCCAAACCGATAAGACTTTCATTCATCTTTGGAAAAAAAGAAAGATATTTTTGATGAAATCCAATAGGTTTGTTTTATCCTTAAAGGTACTCTAAGCGATCCTGGGTGGATGTAACTTCCTGTTGACGTTCAAAGTGTTGTCAAACAAAACAGAGGCTAGCTAGATCCTCCCTCCTCCCCCTCCCCTCCATGCTTCCTGAAACAGTCATGAACGCTCATTTAAAATCATTCTTGTCGGTTATTGGCTGGAGCATGTTTATTATGTTTCGTGGTCCAGGCTGCACCAGGTAGTTTTTGTTGCCGTTTTTGGCGACTACAGAGACCACTTTTTTTTTTTACAGTGTGTTCAGGGGACAGGCAGCTAGCGGATAGTGAGGAGATGTTTGCTGTATGTGACAAAAAATGTTTTGGCCTAAAAACGCATGACATCACTTAGAGCACCTTTAATAGAAAGCAATGAAATTACAACATTCAAGTTCCAGAAAAGTAATAAAAACATTGTTAAAATAGGCAGTGTGACTACAGGCTCTACGTCAGAATGCCGACTCAGTATTGGCCGATGCCTCCTTCATGTGAGCAGCACGACGCATGCGTGTCATTTTTGTCCTGTGTTGGCCACCGTAGCTTCTCTATATTGCAAGTCGCAACCTTACCGCTAGATGCCGCTAAAATTTACACACCTTTAAGCAAATATTTGATTCAAGCCAAAGGTGAGAGCGGCAAGGAACCCAAACTCCAACAGGTGACATCAGGTGGCAAACCGGTGTTAAAAATGGAGAAAAAAACCTTGGGAGAAACCAGGCTTATAGTCGGGGGCCAGTTCTCTGGCGAACAGTGCTTTGTTATGATTCAGGTTGCTATCATAAGTCTGATGGGATCGCAACATTCAAAGTATTTATTCCAGTTCCATCGAGTTGAGAATCGTAAACACAGAAGCGCTGTACTGTGTTCACTACATGGTCAGTGTAGGAGACTGACAGGGAAGAGAAAAAGTTGTTCAATAAAAAAATGTTTGTTTTGTTTTTGCACACAAAAGTATTCTCGTCTGTTTTGAGCCAGTGTAGTCACGTAGACTATTTTAATAATGTCTTTAATACCTTCCTGGACCTGAGAAGGTTCAATGATGTTTCTGCCTTTGTGTGGTTCAGATAACTTTCGGATTTCATCAAAAATATCTTAATTTGTGTTCTGAAGATGAATGAAGATCTTTCGGTTTTGGGACGACATGAAGGTGAATAATTAATGACAGAAATATCATTTTTGGGTGAACTAACCCTTTAAGCTTTCGGAAGAAGCCAGAATCTAGTAGTCCATAATGAGCTGAAATGGGTTGCAGGTGTGTCTGATTAGATGGAAGAAGAGCAGGAGTGAAGAGTGGAATAAGATGGAGAGCCTGATGGAGCTCTGACATCAGCGTTAGTTAAGACATTTTATTGTGAAGCACAATATCCGGTAATCAGGCCTCATTCTAATGCAGTGGCTGGTCAAGAGCCATTGCCCAAATTACTCTCCCATCTCATCCCTCTTATTTAATCAAACCTTTCAAATCAAATATATGCACTGCACACATCTTTCTGCATCCTTCTGTTGTAGCTATATGAGCGTGACTATTTCTTCAGCCCATCTTCCCTGAAATCACTAAAAATTATAATCTTAATATAATCTCTGCTCATTGTGTCAGTGATATTCTAGGACAAGTTTGATGCAATTTATACAAACTATTCTACTATTCTACATTGTGTATTGAGTATTTGTTAATTTTTTTGTTAATGTTTTTTGTTAATTTAGCATTTTAGATGTTCATGCAATGATGTTTATTCAGATCGTACCATGATGAAGATCAGAGTGAGGGTGTGTTCGCACTTGACAGGTTTGGTTTGATTAAAGCATTTGTGCATATCTGATTCAAATCTGTTCAGATTTAGCAAGTGTGAATGGCAAAAAAAAAAAAAAAAAAAAAAAAAATCACATGCAGTTGCAATGGGCAGTTTGGCCTAATGGTTAGAGAGTTGGACTTGAGACGCATACCAGTATCACAAACCCGATTCCAAAAAAGTTGGGACACTGTACAAATTGTGAATAAAAACAGAATGCAATGATGTGGAAGTTTCAAATTTCAATATTTTATTCAAAATACAACATAGATGACATATCAAATGTTTAAACTGAGAAAATGTATCATTTTAAGGGAAAAATAAGTTGATTTTAAATTTCATGGCATCAACACATCTCAAAAAAGTTGGGACAAGGCCATGTTTACCACTGTGTGCCATCCCCTCTTCTTTTTATAACAGTCTGCAAACGTCTGGGGACTGAGGAGACAAGTTGCTCAAGTTTAGGAATAGGAATGTTGTCCCATTCTTGTCTAATACAGGCTTCTAGTTGCTCAACTGTCTTAGGTCTTCTTTGTCACATCTTCTTCTTTATGATGCGCCAAATGTTTTCTATGGGTGAAAGATCTAGACTGCAGGCTGGCCATTTCAGTACCCGGATCCTCCTTCTACGCAGCCATGATGTTCTAATTGATGCACTATGTGGTCTGGCATTGATGCACTTGATGCAATTGATGCACTATGTGGTCTGTTGGAAAATGTAAGGTCTTCTCTTAAAAAGACGACGTCTGGATGGGAGCATATGTTGTTCTAGAACTTGGATATACCTTTCAGCATTGATGGTGCCTTTCCAGATGTGTAAGCTGCCCATGCCACATGCACTCATGCAACCCCATACCATCAGAGATGCAGGCTTCTGAACTGAGCGCTGATAACAACTTGGGTTGTCCTTCCTTGTCCTCTTTAGTCCGGATGACATGGCGTCCCAGTTTTCCAAAAAGAACTTCAAATTTTGATTCGTCTGACCACAGGACAGTTTTCCACTTTGCCACAGTCCATTTTAAATGAGCCTTGTCCCAGAGAAAACACCTGCGCTTCTGTATCATGTTTAGATATGGCTTCTTGTTGTGATTTCCATTACAGTAGCATTCCTGTATGTGATGCAGTGCCATCTAAGGGCCTGAAGATCACGGGCATCCAGTATGGTTTTCCGGCCTTGACCCTTACACACACAGATTGTTCCAGATTCTCTGAATCTTTGGATGATATTATGCACTGTAGATGATGATAACTTCAAACTCTTTACAATTTTTCTCTGAGAAACTCCTTTCTGATTTTGCTCCACTATTTTTTGCTGCAGCATTGGGGGAATTGGTTCTGAGAGACACTGCCGCACTGAGAGGCTCTTTTTATACCAAATCATGTTGCCAGTTGACCTATAAGTTGCAGATTGGTCCTCCAGCTGTTCCTTATATGTACATTTAACTTTTCTTATTGCTACCTGTCCCAACTTTTTCGGAATGTGTAGCTCTCATGAAATCCAAAATGAGCCAATATTTGGCATGACATTTCAAAATGTCTCACTTTCAACATTTGATATGATATCTATATTCTATTGTGAATAAAATATAAGTTTATGAGATTTGTAACTTATTGCATTCCTTTTTTGTTCACAATTTGTACAGTGTCCCAACTTTTTTGGAATCGGGTTTGTATATACAATACTTTTTTGGTCCTGGCCAAAAGAACTTAGAGAACCAAACTACAAGTGTGAACACACTCTGAATCTTCTTCAAATACATGGTGAACAGTGTTGGGCACGTTACTTTAAAAAAGTAATTAGTTATAGTTACTAGTTACTTCTCACAAATAGTAACGGAGTTAGTAACTGAGATACATCATTATAAAATTAACTAATTACCAGGGAAAGTAACTATTGCGTTACTTTAAATAAAAATAAAAATATGCCAAATAAATTGAATGCCCCCAATATTACATATAAGTCTGAGAATAAATTATTCTTGATGCGACTCCTGACTCATGATCCGCTCTTGCTCACGACATGAAATTTCTCTGTACTGTGTTGGTAGCCATTAAAGAAAACGTAGTTTCATATTTATGTTTAAATAGTCCTATGTTATGTTTTAAATCCATTTATTCGATTATGAAAAGTGAACAGCATGAGTAAGATGCATCATAAGATGCGCAAATATATCGGGAGACATGGAGTGGGTCAGATATGATTTTGACCACTTCATTAAGTTTTGCTTTGTAGAAAGCCTTTCTTTAAAGTGAATTTCGTTTTGTAAAAATTGTATCTTAATTTTAATCAATGTTTCATCAACCAATTGCTTGGATTTAATATATAACAAGCAAATATAGCAGACAATAAAATCATGACATGGAGGTGCGGGCGCGATCACTGGCGCATGAACTGGAGCGCGTGTTATAGGCTAAATGAACCGAAACTCAGAGGCTGCTTGCCTCGCAGACATGAGAAATATATCTATAGAATGCTTGAAATATCTACTTTAATGAAAATGAAGTAATTAAAAACACCCTTGAGTGCTATATAGCCTATATTATGTAAACGCTCCTTATTATGGTTTATTCTCTCCAGTATTTAAGAAATTAAATTAATATAAATGTGATTAGTCAATTAATAGCTTAAATGAACAACTACTAGTCGACTAGAAAAAAAACTCATTTCACATATATTCGATCAAGCATCAAAAAGGGTATTCTGGTTCTAGCTCGCGCTTCGCGCGCATGCTCTGACAGACACACAAGCAGCACATCGTACATTATTATGAGTTTAAAATTATATTTGTGTATGACTAACCGCAGCACACACCAGAGAAAAAAACTTTGCAGGTCCTATGGCTGAGAGAGAGCTTACTCGGATGAAAACCGCTTCAGTGAGCTCAATTATAGTAACATTTACTATAATTGAGGCATTTTTTTTTGTCAGTAACGGTAACGGCGTTGTAACGGGAGAAAAAGTAATTCATTTGATTACTCGTTACTGAAAAAAGTAACGGCGTTAGTAACTCCATCACTGATGGTGAAAAACTCTAACTACACAGTACTCTACATACACAGTAGCAGTTGTGCTTGATTGAAGCACTCTTCCTTCCTGAAGAGCACTTGACTCAGTGTTCTACATCCGTACGTGCAGGATCCCATATGTACGCAGTGTTCAGAGCCTGTCTGTTCTCACAATCCCTCTTATCCCTGACTCACCTCACACAGAAGCCAGAAGGCACTCTTTATCTCTTAAAATGAAATTAGGAAGAGCAGCAAAAGGACAAAGAGAGCGAGAGACAGACAGATAGAGTTAAAGAGACGTCTTCATTGTTCCACTGCCTCCATGGTCGGGAACCTTGAGATGTTATCTTACATAAGTTCAAATAAGGATGCAGACATGGGCTTGATATCTGGGCTTTTCTACGTTAGAGAGAGATTTTCTTTTATCAGTTTAAAGGACAAAACATGAACATAGGCTGAAAGTGCACTAACAAAATACACAAAAGAGTAAATTAACTTTAAAACCATTTGAGCAATTCCATTTTATATTGTTGGTCATTCTTAGTAAACTGCAATAATAATTTGTTTTTCATTAGATTATCAGTCAATTTGTATAGTTCCATTTAAATGGGTTATTAATTAAAAAGTTTTAGATATTTCTCTTACAGTCTTTATTAGTTTTTCATCATTTTTACACTTAAAGTGGTTAGTTCACCCAAAAATGAAAATTCTGTCATTAATTACTGACCCTCATGTCGTTCCAAACCTGTAAGACCTTAGATTTATACATTTATACATTTATACATTTATACATTCATACATAGATAACCTGTAACCCTTCATTCCAAACCTGTAAGACCTTAGATTTATACATTTATACATTTATACATTCATACATAGATTTATACACTCACCCTATTGCCAGCAAGACAATTAACACTTTCAGGGCCCAGAAAGCTATTAAAGACGTATTTAAAATAGTTCATGTGAATACAGTGGTTCCACCTTAATGTTATGAAGCGACGAGAATACTTTTAAAAACAAATAACGACTTTATTCAACAATATCTAGTGATGGCCAATTTCAAATCACTGCTTCATGAAGCTTCGAAGCTTTACGAATCTTTTGTTTCGAATCAGTGGTTCGGAGCATGAATCAGACTGCCAAAGTCACACCCCCCAGTGGTGAACCATTGAAATTTCGAAACACTTATGATGTAACGAAGCCTTTTTTACTGAAATCACGTGACTTTGGCAGTTTGATACCTGTTTGATACACGCTCCGAAACACTGATTCGAAACAAAAGATTCATAAAGCTTTGAAGCTTCATGAAGCAGTGTTTTGAAATCGCCCATCACTAGATATTGTTGAATAAAGTCGTTATTTGTTTTTTTTTGGCGCACAAAAAGTATTCTCTTCGCTTTATAACATTAAGGTTGAATCACTGCAGGCACATGAACTATTTTAAATACATTTAGCTTTCTGGGCATTGAAAATGTTAATTGTCTTGCTGGCAATGCAGGCTTCACTGAGCCATCAGATTTCATCAAAAATATCTTAATTTATGTTCCGAAGATGAACGAAGGTCTTACGAGTGTAGAATGACATGAGGGTGAGTAATTAATGACAGATTTTTCATTTTTGGGTGAACTAGCGCTTTAAATTTGTCTTATCAAGCTCAAAAATAACTTATGAAAAGACTATATATACAGGTGCTGGTCATATAATTAGAATATCGTGAAAAAGTTTTTTTCATTTTTTTATTGTAAATTATTTTGAAAAATGAAACTTTCATTTATACTAGATTCCCTACTTGTAAAGTAAAACATTTCAAAAGTTTTTTTAAATTTGTTGATTAGAGCGTACAGCTCATGAAAGTCCAAAATCCAGTATCTCAAAATATTAGAATATTTACATTTGAGTTTCATTAAATGACCATCCCTACAGTATAAATTCCAGGTATCTCTTGTTCTTTGAAACCACACTAATGGGGAAGACTGCTGACATGACAATGGTCCAGGAGACAATCATTGACAGCCTCCACAAAGAGAGTAAGTCACAGATGGTCATTACTGAATGTGGTGGCTGTTTACAGAGTGATGTATCAAAGCATATTAAATGCAAAGAAATTGGGTAGGCAAAGGCAAAGGTGCACAAGCAACAGGGATGACCACAAGCTTGAGAATACTGTCAAGTAAAGCCGATTCAGACACTTGGGAGAGCTTCACAATGAGTCAAATGAAGCCGGAGTCAGCGCATCAAGAGTCACCACACTCAGACATCTTCAGGAAAAGGACTACCAAGCCACTTCTGAAACAGAAACAACATCAGAAGCATCTTACCTGGGCTAAGGAGAAAAAGAACTGGACAGTGAACAGTGGTCGAAAGTCCTCTTTTCAGATAAAAGTAAATTTTGCATTTCATGTTGAAATCATGGTCCCAGAGTCTGAAAGAAGACTGGAGAGGCACAGAATCCAAGATGCTTGAAGTCTAGTATGAAGTTTCTGATGTTAGTAATGATTTGGGGGGCCGTGACGTCTGCTGGTGTTGGTCCATTGTGTTTTATCAAGTGCAAAGTCAAGGCAGCCATCTTCCAGGAGATTTTGGAGCACTTTATGCTTCCATCTGCTGACAAGCTTTATGGAGATGCTGATTTCCTTTTCCAGCAGGACTTTAGCACCTGCCCACAATGCAAAAACCACTTCCAAGTGGTTTGCTGACCATGATATTACTGTGCTTTATTGGCCAGCCAACATGCCTGACCCCTGAATCTATGGGATATTTTCAAGAGAAAGATGAGAAACAGTCGATCCAACAATATACAGATGATCTGAAGGCTCAATAGTGCCTCAGCAGTGCCACAGGCTGATCACTTCCATGCCACACTTCACTGATGCTGTAATTTGTGCTAGGAGCAAGTCATTTGCTGTAATATGTGCTGCTGACCAAGTATTGAGTGTACAAATGAACATACTTTAAAGAACTTGAACTTTTCTGTTTTGAAAATCCATTTTTTGATTGATCTTAGGAAATATTCTAATATTTTGAGATACTGGATTTTGGACTTTCATGAGCTGTACGCTCTAATCATCAAAATTAAACAAAAAAAAAAAAAACTTTTGTGAAATGTTTTACTTTACATGTAGGGAATCTAGAATATATGAAAGTTTCATTTTTAAAAATAATTTACAAAAAAAATGAACTTTTTCACGATATTCTAATTATATGACAAGCACCTGTATAGTGAACTTTGTATTTTCAAATAAATATTGTTCTTGGAATAAAGCACAGCAATAGTGACTGTCAATATATGATTTGTGAGATGATATTTGCTGGATATACTTGTAAGTGTGTTATTAGATCGTCAACCCCATTACTTTCAACTCCAAAACATTTTAAATGTAAGATGATCGATGAAAAAAAATTGTCATGGGTTACAAACATTTTTGTCAGTTACAATGTGTGATTTAGTATAAGGCTAATACTATCAGTTAAATAGTCTAATTCTAAGCATGTGAATTCCATACTGGGATGGGGCTCAAATAATGGTGTTCTTTAAGGTTAGATAAAGATTTTAAAATTGCAATGAAATGGGAGTTTTCATGTGTTTTCTTCTTTTCTTTTGTATTGTGATGTACAACTGAGTGCAACAGATTACTGAAAATAATGTTGATGATTGAAATTATTTGTGGAGGGTTTAAGTGGACTAAATAACCACATATGTCACCAGAGAGAAGTCCATCGTTTCACCAGAAGATTGAGTAATAACATTTTGATTAAACATTAATTAAAAAATAATCAAAGGTTATTTGTTTTTAAAGGAAACATATGCATGGATGAATTATTAACAATAACATCTATAACATGCATTTAAAGATAATGTGAATTTTCATTTCTTGCCACATATTTTGGATCAGATATAGGCTAATAAGAATGCTGATGGGAAAAGATTCCCCAGATGTAGACTCCCAGTGTTTATGATGCTTATATCCCTGGCACTTTGTGCTTGAGATGGGAAAATATGATTTCCTGAAAGCTCAGAGGTAACCTTTTGAAATGAAATGATGAAATATCAAAAATGGCACCATTTCCTGAGAAAGACCCCCTTATTATTGCCTCTGCTGTGAAAGAGTGATAAAATATGCCAGAAAATGATACCCCATGGCACACTGTGAATATTCATGCGTAATGTTGTGTGTAAACGTTAGCGTACACATGGTTGTAGGAGGAATTCAGGCTGGTGTGTCACTGAGGCGTTCTCTGGATGGAGACACGTCTGCGTCAATGATGTCATTACACACTGACGAGGGTTATTGTGGTGCGCATAGCAACAGCTTTTACAGTCTCAGTCAGCTCCCCCGCAAAGCGCCCACTTGGCTGGAGGGGGGCACTGTCAGAAAGACCCAGCTGCCCCTTACTCTTTCTCAATCTTTTTATTTTCCCTTTTCTTTCTTTTCTGTACTGAAGAATAAGACAATTGTTGTACTCTCATTCACTTCTAAGAATTGTTTTTCTAAAGAGTGGACAAGCAAATTGGTTCTTTTTTACCTCCTTGAAACTTTTGAAATGTGGAAAACCTGTGTGAGTACTGTTTGCTTTAGGTTTCATATACGTCAATATGTTGGCCACAGTCTGGTATATATGATACACATTTTCATTGCACTAATTTTTGGTGTCATCAATGTGTATCACAATATATGTGATGATTAGTCTTTTTTTTTGTAGGAACAGTAAAGTCATGTACAGAAATCCCACATAGATCCCACTTAACTGGCAATGGGCCCTACATGTGATCTGATCCGCTCTGAGCTTGCTTATATGTGAATGAATGAACATGTGATGCTCAGGTGTCTGGACTTGGGACACAACAGCTTTACTTCCATTATAAGACCAGGAAGATTACCACTTTATTTACACATGGGAAAAATGGGTTGCTTTACAAAAGTGCTCAGTTGACAAGAGGAAGTGACTTTACACTAAGATTAAAGGGTTAGTTCACACAAAAATGAAATTTCTGTCATCAAGTACTCACCCTCATGTCGTCCCAAACCCGTAAGGTGTTTTTCTTCGGAACACAAATTAAGATATTTTCGATGAAATCCGAAGGTATGTGATCCACACATAGGCAGCAACGACATTGCACCTTTTGAGGTCCAGAAAGGTACTAAAGACACTGTAAAAACTGTCAACATGACTACAGTGGTTCAACCTTAAAGGGTTAGTTCACCCAAAAATGAAAATTCTGTCATTTATTACTTACCCTCATGCTGTTCCACACCCTTAAGACCTTCGTTAATCTTCGAAACACAAATTAAGATATTTTAGTTGAAATCTGATGGCTACGTGAGGCCTTCATAGGAGCAATGACATTTCCTCTCTCAAGATCCATTAATGCACTAAAAACATATTTAAATCGGTTCATGTGAGTACAGTGGTTCAATATTAATAAGCGACAAGAATATTTTTGGTGCGCCAAAAAAACCAAAATAACGACTTATTTAGTGACGGCCGATTTCAAAACACTGCTTCAGGAAGCATCGGAGCATAATGAATAAGCGTGTCGAATCTGCTGTTCAGAGCGCCAAAGTCATGTGATTTCAGCCGTTGGCAGTTTGACACCCGATCCGAATCATGATTCGATACACTGATTCATTATGCTTCGAAGCTTCCTGAAGCAGTGTTTTGAAATTGACCATCACTAAATAAGTCACTATTTTGTTTTTTTGGCGCACCAAAAATATTCTTGTTGCTTTATAATATTAATATTGAATCACTGTACTCACATGAACTGATTTAAAAATGTTTTAGTACCTTTATGGATCTTGAGAGAGGAAATGTCATTGCTCCCTATGCAGGCCTCACGGAGCCATCGGATTTTAACCAAAATATCTTAATTTGTGTTCCGAAGATGAACGAAGGTATGTGAATGGGTTAAATGACATAATTTTCATTTTTGGGTGAACTAACCCTTTAATATTATGAAGCGAGGAGAATACATTTGTGCACAAAAATAAAACAAAAATAATAATTCATCTGTCCCGTCGTACTGCTAAGCTATTTTCGTTGCAGAGCTTCAGTGTTTACGTCCGAACGACAGCTCATTATTGGCCAGCTCTGGTCACGTGAGTAGTACGACGCATGCGTGTGATGCTGACGCAGGAGTCGGGCAATACTGAGCCCGCATTCAGACATAAACACTGAAGCTCTACAATGAAAATAGCCTACCGTTATGACAGGGGACAGACGAATTAGTTCAATATAGTTGTTATTTTTGGTTTGTTTTTGCGCACAAAAAGTATTCTCGTCGCTTCATAATTTTAATGTTGAACCACTGCAGTCATGTCGCAATGACGATGTCTTTTTTACCTTTCTGGACCTCTGTGTGGATCAGATACCCTCGGATTTCATCAAAAATATCTTAATTTGTGTTCTGAAGATGAATGAAGGTTTGGGACGACATGAGGGTGAGTACTTAATGACAGAAATTTCATTTTTGGGTGATCTAACCCTTTAAGATTGACTGAGCTTTGTAATTTACTCATATTTAGGGATTAAGACTGAAGGGGTGCAAGGAAACAAAGGTAATAAATCGTTCAATTTAGGCTTTCAGTGTAATTGAATTTTTGTAGTTTCATTTCTTTAATCCGTTATACCCTAATGTCATACACATAATGTGTGATTATCTTGATCTTACAGGGACAAAAGGTCATTTTTCTGCTTAATGCTGAAATAGTGGTCTGGTCTTTCAAAATGTGTTAAAAACAAACAAAAAAACTCAATTTAACAGGTGAGAAAAATACAGTACACACAGGTCAGTAGTAAGTGTAAATATTAATATGAATAAAACAATAGGGTGTGGTCTTTGCAAGTAGATTGAGTGCCAGTCCTTAATTTTTTCTCTCTGTTAACAATTCAATTCTAAACACATTTCAATCAGAAGGTCAGTTTTCCAGGATTTTTCCTTGCCAACTTTGATACCAATGAATTCAGTAGCGTCTGAAATGTGCACACTGTTGGTGATCTTGAGTACAGACATTGCCCAGCACCACAATCTTGAATTCATAAATTAAGGATGTCATTGTCAGCAGTCTGAATAGTGATTAGAGTCAGAGCTATTAGGAAGCAAGGAGGCCAATCACCATTTTAAGACAAGCTGCAGATTATAAAGGATGCATTACTGCTATTAGTATTACATTTATGCATTTGGCTAGATATGGTCACATGATTATTTAATGGAACAGCACATTGTGCTGTAACTATACCTAAAAAAAGCAACAGAGAAATTTAAATCTTTAACATGTTTTATTATAAAACAATATTAACATATAGTTTTGCACTTGCAATATATACAAACATCTGTGTTTAACAGTTAGCAACACTAATGCATTGAATGAAACAGTTAGGACTTTAAAAATACATTATACTGAACAAAGTTAAGGATCAACCATGGTAAAAATGGGCATAATTTTGAAATAATGTCAATTTACATGACTGTAAAAAGAAAGTCTTCCACTTTTAGCACTTTATATGACCATTATGCATGGACTTCTTAGGAGCAAAACAAATAATCTGAATATTTTCACTGAAAAATGCTACATTGTCACAATATTCATGTATCATGTGTTGGAGGCCACATTTAGAACCTGTGTCATTTAATTGCATAGGGGCTAAGAAGCATTGACACAACAATTGCACTTATTAGCTACAGTAAAACTGGTAGAAGTACAAAGAGAGAACTGACAGTTTACAACATACAGTATATTAAAAAAAACCAGAGTGAGCAATGAGACAGTACTATTCTTAAACTTAAATCTAAATTGAACATTCTTAGAACATTCAGGAATATGGGGCCTTTCACACAGGACACATTTCTTTATTCAAAAACAGAACAAAGCAATAAAACAGAAGGGGGTCTAGAGACATTTTTAACTTGACAGACACCTTAAGTGATGCTCATGGTGTAAGGTGGCAAAAAACAGCGACATAATGGCCAAAGATGTCTGTCCATACATAGACCAACTAAAAATAGCACAGATGGAACACAGTGTGAACGGCCCCTAAGATTGTCAACTTGCAAAAATCCAGTTGAGATCAATAATCAGTCTTTTTTCCAATATGGATTTCATAAAGGGCTTATCCCCGATTCTTCCACCGCTTTAAAGGGGAAATGTAAAACTATTCAGTCCGCTTCCTTCCAAATACGGCCGACATGCTCCTCACGATACCTTTGAAGCCTGCGGTGCCCTTCTTGAGTGCCCTCGCCTCTCGGATGAGCTCAAACAGTTCATGAAACACCATCAGCACTCCGTGGTACGTCTCAGCAGCGGAGACCTCAAAAAACCCACAGTCCGCCGAGAGCGCCAGCAGCCGGCCCTCCTCACTTGACACTGTACGTCGGTGCTGGAGGTCTCTCTTATTCCCCACGATTATGATCTGAGCTGTGCTGGCCAGTTTTTGCTTGGCTTGTCGTATGCACTGCACTTGTTGCCGCACCACATTGAAGCTGGCGCGGTCACAGATGCTGTAAACAAGGATATAGCCGTCCGCCCACTGCAGCTGTCTGTCGCTGATGTATCCTGACTCCTCTCCGTTCTGAAACAAGATATTTATCCATTACTTCTATTCACTTATTTAGGCCTACTCCAATTTTTGCTGGTACTTATTACCAGAAACTATTCAATAGGTACTACTAGTTTATTAGTCGCTCACAACCATCCCAAAAGTTAGTATTAGTCATTTATTTGTAATTTTTTTAGATGTTAGTTCACATATCCCAACTGCTAGTTGTAACTGATTTATTTAATAAAACTAGTAGATCGTTTTAAGAAATATATTTATGTTAAATGTTAAAATGGCTTGCCATACTACTGCCATGCAAAACACTTCCAAGCATTCTTTTATCGTGGAATTTGCAAAACGATGCTTACCTGAGGGCAAAGCGAATCCCAGATGTTGAAGCAAATATCACGCCCGTCGATCTTGTCGGTGTGACTGTATATTGATTCTGTGAATTAAAAAAACAAAACAAATATTAAGCAAAACGAAGGTTATTTTACTGCAAATCACAATGGGCATCAAGACAAGCAAGTGATAATCAGTAGGCTAATCTGTTTACCTATATCTCCATATTCTCCAATGAATCGCCTCGTTAGAAAGCGCACGGTTAGGGCTGTGAAGAATAAAAATAGAGGTCGTTAGAGCTGTAATTCAGACTGTAAATTAAGATACAGGCAAGGTTGCTGCAGAACTTACCAGACTTTCCAACGTTCTCAGCTCCAAGTAACAAAATGTTGGCCTCCACTTTCTGCTGGTTGCCTTCCATGGTTTTGCTGCTGTAGCGAATGCGTGGTTTCACTTGAACAACCATTGGTGGGAATGCTGGAACAGGGTGTTGGTAGAGTCCCACAATGTGCAGGTGTTGAACATAGCGAAGCGCACTAGAATGCGTGTTTAAATAGTCTCAATATGCCTGGGCGGGGCTTCCTCCAGAGTGACCAATCAGAACGAAGAGCGTCTTGTTTTTTTGAGGTATAATTTATTACAATATTTTTCTCTACGCACAGAAAAATATTATTTTTGGAAATTCAGTATATAATATAAATAAACAGCAAAATATACATTTTTTTTTTTTTTAATTATCGAATGTGCCATTGTGAAGTAGGTCTATGAAATTTGGATGAAGTGGACAGCTAGTTATTTATTTTTTTATTTTTTAAAACGTCAACAATGTAATGTACATTGATTCGTGGATAACATAACTTTATTATTATTATTATTAGTATAACTCAAGGTTTATCACATTTCAGTAACGGCTCTTGTCAAGGCATGACACCCATCCAGCGATGGGCTATGAATTGCAAATGCTTCTAAATGAGATGTTGTCTTTAGCAACTAATTACGACTACATTAAATTAGCAAAACAACACAGGCATATAGCCCTTCTTGATCTGCCATGGCAAACGCTTTTAAAATCATGACAATACGCAATTCTCCAGCTTGCATTGAGGAGGGGGTCCTTACAGCTGCCACGGTCTTCATTAACCGTTAAATGACAATTTTCTTTAAATTACATTGTTCAGATTCTGCTCTAAATCTCATTGCTGTGAGCATATGATTGCTCTTATCGTTTATCTGCAATCTCTGAGTCCATTTTTTGACATCAACATACTCTGCTAATTATTAAAGAGCGACACCAAGTGGCATATGCGACAATTTCTACTTCCAAAAGAGTTAGAAGCAGCCAAGGCTCCGAGAGGTTTGAGACAACAGAGAATGAATGAATGAATGAATGAATGAATGAATTATCCAAAAACAACATTTCTCCTCTAAATGACAAGGTAGGCCTATAGATCAACATAGACCATAGACTAATTTACCTATTGTGCTCAGACAAATTTGGAAAATGAAACATCAGCCATTAATCGTCAGTATTTACACCTTTTTCATGGATTCCTGGATTTCTTTGTGATATATTTATTTTTTAAAGTTTTAAATTAACCAATTTATCCATATTTTAAGAATAAAAGTTGCGTCTCAAACGACGCACTATACACTATGCACTTATACACTCTGTGGAATGAAATCTTTCTCAACACTCGCGCTGCTCCTCCTGGTGGTCACATTAAGAAATGACGGGGAATCAAGAGATTTTATAACTAGCTGCAACAGAACAAATGGATAAATAAAAAAGCATACTAAATCTAAATTAGTCTAAAATACATGGTAAATAAACACTGCAAGGGAGTTTTTGAGATTTAATGAGAGGAAATTCACATTATGGTAATGGCGCCGTTATGGTAATATTGTCCATTGTTACCTTCAAATAGACCTTACGGTCACTTGTAGGTCCTACGTGCATTATGCGCTGTCAGTGATATGTACATGTTTTATCTCGTTTATTCAACAACTGCGGAAGAACACGATTCACAGAACTCTGCAGAAAACAGAAATAAACTAAAAAAAAAAAAGACTATCTGCATCAGATTGTTGGACCACGGTAATATGCCATGCATTGTTGCCTGTGTTATACAATAATAAAGTGTTTAAACTTTAAAGCAGCTTTACTGAAGATGTTGACCTGGGCAGAAAGAGAAGATAGTGGATGTTTTTATTATAATTTGAGGTAATTTGGAAATGCTCAATATCTGAGTGAGAAAGTAACAAACATGTTGCATCAGTCAATTGCTTTGTGAACTGAAGAACAAAATTAAGTAGGCTATATCATTTAAAGGGATAGTTCACCCAAAAATGAAAATATGATGTTTATCTGCTTACCCCCAGCACATCCAAGATGTAAGTGACTTTGTTTCTTCAGTAGAACACAAATGATGATTTTTAACTCCAACCGTTGCTGTCTGTCAGTCAAATAATGCGAGTGAATGGGAACTCTATCAATAAGAGTTGAAAAAACATGCATAGACAAATCCAAATTAAACCCTGCGGCTCGTGACGACACATTGATGTCCTTAGACACGAAACGATCAGTTTGTGTGAGAAACCGAACAGTATTTATATCATTTTTTACCTCTAAAAAATTAAAGGCAAAAAATGCACTAGTATAGTATAAGCACGAGACATCACTGCCGTTGTCAGAGCACGATCAGACCTTACTAAGCGAGTGCTGAATGCAGTTGGACATTGTGGTGTTTTAGAGGTAAAAAATGATATAAATATCATTGTTATATAAATGTCTTAGGACATCAATGTGTCGTCACGAGCTGCAGGGTTTAATTTGGATTTGTCTATGCAAGTTTTTTCGACTCTTATTGATAGAGTTCCCATTTACTCTCATTATTTGACTGATAGAAGGCAACGGTTGCAGTTAAAAATCATCATTTGTGTTCTACTTAAGAAACAAAGTCACCTACATCTTGGATGCGCTGGGGGTAAGCAGATAAACATCAAATTTTCATTTTTGGGTGAACTATCCCTGTAAGCCCTCATCTGAAAATTAAGTCGGCTTTATAGGCCAAAGATGACAGTGGCAATGAAAAATATTCCCTATAAGATGTTCACATTACCATTCAAAGTTTGGGGTTGCTAAGATGAATGTTTTTGAAATAAGTCTCTTGCTCACCAATACAGAATTTATTTGATCAAAACAGTAAAAACA
The DNA here is from genome assembly GCF_018812025.1 of Megalobrama amblycephala. NCBI lineage: Eukaryota > Metazoa > Chordata > Actinopteri > Cypriniformes > Xenocyprididae > Megalobrama > Megalobrama amblycephala. Next base: position 16,527,883 of record NC_063052.1, on the reverse strand, counting down.
TTAATATTGTGAAATATCATTCTGATTTGGTGCTTAAGAAACATTTCTTAATTATTATCAATAAAAATAGTTGTATTATCAACAACATGATAATTGAATATTATCATATGAAAATAGTTGTGCTGCTTAATACTTTTGTAGATAAACAAAAAGTAAATAAATTGAAAAAAATAATAATAAAAGCATTTATTTTAAAAAATCTTTTGTAACAATGTAAAAGTACTTTTACTTTTGATCACCATTTAATGGGGAAAAAAAAAAAAAAAAAAAGTACTGACCCCAAACTACTGACAATGAATGCAAGTAGATGGGATAAAGAAGAGCTCAGCAGGGGGAGCCCATCAGTCTCTGGTCTGGGACATATTTAAATTAAATCAATGCCCATATGTAAAATATTAACTAGTTATAATTTCTGTAATACTAGTTAATTTTTATTTAATGAGTGTTATTGTTATTCTTCTATTAAGATAAATGAAAAGTATGATTAAAATCTTTGGAAGCCAACAACAGAAGGGATGTATCATGTATACTTAATTTTGGCCCATTCTTTGTTCATGGGTATGAAAGTATACAGTATAGACAGGGAAGAATAATGGAGTTGGATTTAAACGTGAATTCAAATTAGGCCTACTTCCCAAGTTCGTGTCAGTTCTTTTAGCTTTTAACTCTGTAATTTGGGCCTTTTTGTACACAGTCTAACTGCAATGCCACGAAGAAATTATTTGATCTGTATTAATGCATCCATTTACTAAACATTGCCCAGCACACACATTTTAGTAACCAAAGAGTTTTATTGAATTACGGCTTTCCAATTAAAATACCAATGTATTAAATTTCTATTAAACAATATTCTGTCAAAATATGAAAATGATGCTGATGTCTTCCATGTAGAATAAATAAGAGAATAAAACCATTAGATAATAATATAACAACAGAGACGTATCATGTTGAGCAGTTCAGTCAATAAACTCGCTGCTAAGCTGAAGCTGAAACCCCTCTAAATGTTCCTTCAGTCTCTCTCTGACATCTCCCCCCACTGCTGTGGGCCTCATGTCCGTCTGGTGTGTGAGCTGACCGTTTTCCCACCCCGTAGACGCCAGTGTCATGGAATCACACTTCACAGTCAGTCCATCCCTTTCTTCAGCGGCCTTTGACTGAAATCTATCCAATATTGCGTGAGGCTGCACTGTCTCAATCACAGTCTCAACATCGACTCTGTTCCTTTCCCCCGTTTCGGTAGCAACTGGCATCAGTAGGACATGATCATCAGCTTTGTCCTGTATCCAGTAGAACTGCTGTCCCTCTCCCTGCTCAATTTCCGTTTCACTCTTTTCCTTTGTGGTGAGGTCAGGGAGAAGAAGTTGTTGATGCGGCTGAAGCACCTGGATTTGCTGCAGATGGAATGGCGTAGACGTTTCCTGTAATGTTGCTGAGCATTGAATAGATCCAGACGCAGCGTGCATGTCAGTCTGTGGATGGAGTAGAGCGAGTTGCTGGATTGCTTCTGTATTATTGTGGAGCTCAAGAGATCCATCCTCCTCTGTGTTCAATTGGTGCGGTTGCAATTCCATGGTGACCACCTGCATTGTGTCCTCATTCTCTGTGCTCTCACAGTAATACAAGTAGTAGCTTTGTTGCTCGACATGTGCCACATCAGTCCTAGAGCTCTCTGGCTTTTGTTCTTTCAGCACCTTGGCTTTCCTTTTGACTTCCTGGATTCTCTTAGGTTTATGTCTTGCTTGGGATCCTTGAATCTCATCAGGTCCTACAGATGGCTCTTTGTACACACTTATTTTGTTTCCTTCATTGTCCCTTCCGCAATAAAAACAGCATCCTTCTTCTTCTTCCGCTGTGACTTTTCCCCTTTTCTGTCCCTGTCCGTTCCATCCCTCAGCGAGAAGATCTATTTCATCAGTTGTGCCTTCATTTGCACTCTCCTCCAATCCCTCAAGATTGCAACCTCTCTCCCCTTTCGTTCCCTGTCCCTTTTGAGCAGCCCAGCTTGAAAACCTACCTATCCGGGCCTCCTTTCCTTTCACCCCGTCTCGCGTGCGAGATAGGGTACTCCTAAGTCGGTTCTCTCTGAGGCGCAGCAGTGCATGGCGTAGCCGGTTCTCCCGCCGTCGGGCGGCACTCAGAAGACGCAGTGCTTTCTCCAAGCTGTCGATGGCTTTGTCGTAGCGCTTTCGCCACACTAGAGGGCACAGCTGAGCGTAGTTGTGTTCTTTCGGCAAGTAAAAGCCAGGAGGTGGGGGAAGGCGTTTCATATAGCAGGATGGAGAGGGTGGACGTGGAGAAGGTTGAGGAGAAGAGGGGTCAGGTGGTTGGTCATCTAATAATGTCTCTTCAGAGGTTTGAGGAGCCTGAGAAGAAGGCTGAGGCTGATCATGCTTATCCTCCCCTTCGCCTTTTTCACACTCATTATCTGCTACTTTTTGCACCACAGTCTCATTGTTGAAGATCTCTTGGCTTTCTGACTCTTCATTATTACTGGAGTTCTTGACACTGGAAAAAAAATAAGTACAGCTTTATATGTAATTTGATAATTACTTCTACTGTATTGTCTTTGAAATATGGTTACTGTCCAATAGTGTACTGCCGACTGTACTGATAAGCATTTATGGTACACATAAACAATGCAAATATTAGAAAATGTGACAATAAATAGAGTACAAGTCACTCGTTTTTCTGAAGGAACACTGTCCAACAGTGACAACCGCAGGTGAAGCAACAGCTGGAGTCTGAGTCTCTTGTGCCTCCCTTGAGCTCATAGAGAATGAATGGCCCCCTAAAGCAGGGCTCATCAACTGGCGGCCTGCCGGCCAAATCTGGCCCGCCAATCATCACCCCAATGTCCCTCCTCCTCTTTTCTTGGTGGTGTGGCTAAATTTGTTTAGATACGTGGCTGCAGTGGCGCCTGCAGCTGTACGGTTATATACGCACTGTTTGTACCATGCACGCTCCTCCGACTGACCTGAGAGACGTTTTCTGTGCGAATATTTCATCAGTTTTTATGTGTGTTCCGTATTTCTGTCAACAACCAGCGATACCTATCGTTCATGAATTTATCATTCTTTTGTCTCGATTCTTTCTTTCCGTGAATTGGCCAAACGCACTTGCATAACGATCTGAAAAGATTTGGATTAATTCAGGACTGCTCTGTCACTGAATCATCTGTAGATGTTTCTCGTCAGTAACAACAAATACAGAACACATAGCGCTGTTTTCAGGCGTTTCACTAGTTTACTTTGAACTACGCAGCACGGCCCAGTGGATAATGGAACGAAAGCTTAAAGGAGCCGCGCGTTCATTCCCAGTCACCATTATTAAACAGTGTTGCGGCATCTTGTGAGAAGCAAATCATTCAATGATTAAACTAGTTTTAAATCGGATGAAACAGCCTCAACATTCCCAACAAGACTGATGAGGAGAACAGGAGAAACATGTCATGAATGAAGATAGAAGACTTTTAAATCCCAAAATCACCACCCTTACAGATTTACCATTTACCATGAATGAACTGTAGTAAATTACTATGGTTTGTGGAAATGTGGAATGTTTATATTGAAAACAATGTTATAGTCATGTATATGTTTAGGCGTTTTTATAGGCCTATATAACATATCATAATATAATATCATTTGACAGTGGTAGTGAGTAGCCATGTATGGTTTTACCTGTGGTTACCATAGTCTCACTGTGAGAATATTTTCATTTAAGCCTAATAATTAATAAAATAATTTTTACCAATAAGACCCATCCCCCACCTCAACTTTTTTATTTTTTTTTATTTGATAATCCGGCCCTCGAATGAAACTACTTGAGCCCTGCTCAAGTCACGTGAGAGGAGGCAATGCCTCCATCGCGCTATGATTGGATATGATCGGTTATGATTGGATGTGATATGATAAATCCCAACTCTTGTTTACGTGAGCGTTCCGCGTGTCAGTCTGACTCTGCATGAACAAAATGATGACGTCAATGGGAAGACTAATTAAAAAGGAAGTAAACAGCTCACCCACTTTAGATATTACCACATTTTGTCACGTCATAAACTTAAAAAGTCCTAAAAACATCATGACATCATGGGGTTTTAGTGAGAAGTCAGCTTGGTGAAATTAAAGATACATCTTTGTGTCTGTGACAGAGTGTTTACCGAGCATGACTGATGATCCAAAATAAGTTGACTATTAAGAAGAACAGCTGAAAATCAATACACAATTAAAATATATTGTTTAAATTGTTACTACCTTTAGTTATTATTTTGGAATAAATGTAAAAATGCTTAAAACACTGACTTGATGAGATTGACTTGGTTTTAATAAATAGAACATTAATTACATTGTTAATGTAAACATACAAAATAGAATTGCATTTGGTTTCTTTTTTGATGTAATACAACGTAATGTTCATTTAACAAAGAAAATGTGACAACGTTAAAAGTAACAGACATTAATCATTTACATTAAACTTATAAAAATAAAAAATAAATAAAAACTGAGGTCATCGTTGGCCGCCTCATTTCAGAACACCACTGCACACAACTGATTATATATATATATATATATATATATATATATATATATACATACACAGGGCTTGACATTAACACCCGCCAACCCGCCAAATGCGGGTAGATTTCAGCTGTGGCGGGTAAGACAGCCACTCCCACTAGCCACTTTGGCGGGTTGAATATAATTTCAGCCTACAGCCAAATGAAAAATAGCCAAGATCGTCGTATCACAAAATTACAATTCAGTCACAATTCTTTATTGATTAACTTGCGGTTAGTGAAGGCGGGATAGGCGGAATCGCGCTGAATGACACAACAGAAGCGCTCGCGTGCGCGCTTTCTCTGTCGCGCGCGATCAGTTCTCCTTGCGCCTGAATACACGCACACACGGATGTCAAAATGCATCGTGTGGAGTATCTCGCGTGAGTACAGTCGGCTATGGCTTACGGCTAAGTGGGTAAAAACTGGATATGTGTCAGTTTATGACGTCCATGCATTCAGCAGCCCCCAAATAAATACCTGTCTGTCATTAATGTTAATCAAACATCAAAAATGTTAAATAAATGTATACATGTATGCTAAATAAACATATGTATCTGAAAGAAAAAATATATTTTTTAAATTACTATTTGTAATTTGCTTCTAAAATAACTATACATACCTGATAGGGGTGTGACGAGATCTCGTGGCACGAGATCTCGCGAGACTAAACTGTGACGAGATTTCTCGTCGAGGCGAAAAGTAGTCTCGTGATGTTGCCATGACAGAGTGTTAGGATGATTAGGAAAGAATATGCCACCGCTACGTTTACATTATGCCTCCACTGTCGTTTTGCTTTGTATTTAAATAAAAAAAAAACATTTAATTCAGTTGGATAACGGTCGCCGCCGCTCCATATTTACAGAGTACGCGCGACCGTTGAAAGTGAAAGTAAACGCGCGCGCGCATTCAAACGTGATTTCAATACCCCGCATTTGAAAGCGGCTCCCTGATGAATGCAAATATCTCTCAATATGAAACCTATTTTAGGCTGGGCAGTGTAGTTGTAACCATCTCCTAGCTCTGTATCAAAGAAAAATTTGGTCTTATTTGATCTTTGAATATTGAGAGAGTGCGATTATGGTTGCACTTATTGTAAAGTGTTACCATAAAAATGAATAACAGTTTTCTCTTCTTATTATTTACTAGTACAAACAATAAGGTTTCATTTGTTAACATTAGTTAATGCACTGTGAACTATCACGAACTAACAATGAATGACTATTTTTATCAACTAACAAACAAAGATTAATAAATACTGTAGCAAATATATTGCTCGTTGTTAGTTGATGTCGGTTAATACATTAATGTTAATAAATGAGACCTTATTGTAAAGTGTTACCATTTTTATTTATACTGTTTTTATTTCTGTGATCAGTTTGTGGAGAGGAGTTCAGTTAGGAGGTCAAAAGTTGTAGAAGTTCATAATTCATGTACAGTAAGATCTGAAGAGAAGCCAGTCAGTTGAGTTAGTGGCAAAACCTTTTACAGTGCTTGAGTATTGTTGTCTTTTACTGCATATGATAATTCAGTCTCAGAAAGTAGAACTGAAATGACATTGATTACAAAATGATTAGTTAAAACATTTCAAATACACCTGCAGAATATTTTTTCTAGTCATGTATTTCGCCATCTTGTCTCGTCTCGTGAACTCAATCTCGAGTCTCGTCTCGTCTCGTGAGATACTGGTCTCGTCACACCCCTAATACCTGATATATACAATGTATATAGTCTTGATTTGGGTGGTCAATCTGCATTTGTAAGTTTGAAAGGGTTTTAAATCTTGTAAATCAAGTAAAATGACTCAAAATCAAGTAATTTAAGCATGCCAGAGTCAACTTTAATCATATAAAATGTAATTTCCCAACAGCAAAATTGTGGCCAGTGAAAATGCTGAGTGGCTAGTAACTTTGGAAAACCACTAGCCACATTGGCTGGTGAGCAAAAAAGTTAATGTCAAGCCCTGTATATATATATATATATATATATATACACACACACACACACACACACATACTTAATTACACATTTGTAATGATGAAGTTGCAATTTAGTACATTTTAAATATATAAACTTTACATGTAATATCGAATAACACCTTACAGTTAAAATCAAGTACCTGTATTTTAGTATGTTAGTCAACAAATTAAAATGTGTATTTCTTTAAAGCATTACAAAGTTTTTTAAAACAATAATTTAAAATGTACAAACTAATGTAAAACTGTTAATTTGACAATATCACAAAGTGTACATTTTAAAAGTGTACTTAAGTGTGATAAGAAAGTCATGAAACTGTAATCTCTTCTTATATACAATAAAGTGGCCGTTTATTTCATTAATATTACATAACCTGCAAGTACAGTTAGAAGATTTAAAGTACATGTTCAATACAATTAAGTGCAATTCTTTTTTTCACATGAGAAAGCACAATAGATATAGGTGAATTTTTTCAGATACCTGATAAGTTTTTCCACATTTCGAGGTCTGCCTCTCCGTTTTGTTGCACATTTCCCAGCAGTGCCTCTTTCATGAGGCTGAATTTCGAATATAGTGGGAATTGCATCCTCCTTTAGTCTGCGATAGCCACTAAAAAAAAAAAAGTAGGTATCAACATTATTTATTTATTTGTACCTTCTAGGCCTGGTTTCACAGAAAGGGCTTAGATTAAGCCAGGATTAGGCTTTAGTTCAATTAGGACATTTAAGTATTTGAGACAAAACAATGGCACTGACATTTTATGTCAGTGCAGGTTGCTTTCAGTTAAAAAAAAGCTCAAACATGCATTTTCGTCTGGGACTAGGCTTAAGACATGTCTGTGACACCAGGTGCTAATATATATTGTATTTTAACAGCAGAATTAATTGTAAACTTTATTTTGGTAATTGCTTCTATGAAAAGTTAAGAGTCTAATAAGCAGCAGACCTGACTCCAGAGAGTTCAAAGCTATCAGGGGTGAAGTGTTTAGAACAGAAATAGATGAAACCACTCTGGGGGTCCCACTGGCCTTTTCCCTCAGGGCCTTTGCGATGAGAGTTGATAATCCAAGTTGTGCGACGAGGGTTTCCCTTTTTTGGCAACCTGTAACATGATAAACAATATTAACAAGTTAAGATCATTTAATTACCCTTGAGCAACTACTGCTGAGACATATTATATTCATTAACACTCTTTTTCAAAACACAAAACAAGAATATTGACAATAAAGTTGACAATTATTAGTAATCTCATGTAGTTCAGTGAATTGATCACTAGGAGGCAGATATGAATCGTTATAGTTTGTCTTGAGCTGACCAAAATTTTGGCCATATTTTGATTCATAGGGCATGGCAGTCTTCAAACTATTAGACTGTAAATCACAAATCCTTTCTATTGTAATTGTTCATTGCATTATTTTTAAATCAAGCTTTTTAATGCTTAATCAAAATGAAACCACCTGTGTCTGTGGAAATATAAACATGTTAGAGAGCAGCGGTTCTCCAGTTGTTGGCCATAGGTCTGTTCTCTGATAGGGTCATGGACAGAAGGAAGAAAAAGGCTGAATGCAAATATTAAAATATTAAGTCGGTTTCAACATGGCCACTACTGATTTGGAAACATATTTGTGCACCTGTGAAAAGTGATTCCAGATTTCCTAACGTCTTTTGTGTCTCGTGACTTGCAACCTACAGCAGAGCAGTGTCTGGGCATCTAGGAAAAAACAAAACAAAAGACAAATGTTAAATCAGATTTGTAATACAATAATAATAATAATAATAATAGAAAAACTAATGGCTTTTAATGATTTAATTAAATGAGATCAGACCTAACTTTTCATGTTACCTACTATTACCTGCCAATAAGATGCAGTTAAATGGAAATTGTAAAAATAAAAATAACAAAATAAGAACATAATAAGTTAAAAAATAATATACATAATAAATGAACATAATTATAATAAATAGAACATCAATAATAATAACAATAAATGAATAAATAAAAACTAAATAAATGTAATTTTATTATTTATTTTAGATTTTCAGAATTAACATATTTTCCTGTTTTAATTTGCTTCAAACTGCATGCCAGTTCTTTGCTGGCAGTTCATATGGTGATAAAAGGCCCTACATCGTAAATCTTTCTGTTTTAGCAGTTTTTCAAGCAGCCGACTATCGGCGATCGATCGCCCGTATCGATGCGACTTGCTGTCAGCTCATGTATGTGATGTGTTTGAGGCTGCAGTTTCGTCTTTAACTACATAGCAGGCTGCTAAAACAGACGATACTTAAGGCGGAAGCTAATATGTTGCTCATCTGGAAACAATATAAACCCAGACTACTGAATATAAATGCTGGCTGCTTTTCTGGTAAAGAACATTCTCATCAATTTCTGTCTTTAAGATCATCCTTTAAACTCACCACAAAGGCCTGCGACCTCACGAAAATGGCCGTCTTCTTCTTCCTAGGCGCTGTGGATTAGACCCGCCTTTCTGCAGCAGCCAATCGCAGCTATGCATTACTGTGACGTTGCGAATGGACGTAACTTTGCAATTTGAAGGGACAGCGCCTATGGACAGCGCACTGATGATGTTTTTATAACATCGCAGTCACTAAACAAACCCATGTATGTGATATGCTTAATGTCATGTTCATTTGGAATTGTTTTTAAATGTTCTTTAGGAACTTCAGACATAAGCTTATGCTTGCATTACCACAAGAAACCACCTGCCATGAAAAATAATTCCCTGTGGAACTTCTGTCATAATTTTGAAACAAAAGTCATTTGAGTTTATACTGATTTATTACATTTTAGATAAAAACTTTTACATGGAGAGAGTTGTAACGCCACCGATTCGACCAATCAGGGTTAAGCTAGGAGTCCTATGATGCGAGGCCATAAACAGAGGGGCGTTTGAATGGTTGTCAAGGCTGTACATGCAGATTTTATAAAGAAAAAACAGATATTTAGGTAAGAATTATTATTATTATTTTTTTTTGAATAAAACTATATTTTGTTTAGTACTTAAACTTTTGCAGATAAAATCATATAACTTATATTAGATTAAATTGTAGTTTCTCTGGCAAAACATGATGCAATTTTAACCTGCTAATTTCAAACCATTATGCTAATACAGCTAGCTAAACACTGGCTGAAAGGGTTAAATTGGGTTAAAACATCTTTAAAAAGTGTTACAACCATCTCCTTAAATACAACTAAGAACAGTTACTTTTTAATAATCTTACAGAATGCCTAGACAGTGGAAAAGAAAGACAGATAAGATAGGTTAAGTTGTATGCCGGCCAGGCGACCCCCCGCCCTTTTTTTAAAAGACCAAATTTTGTATTTTATAAAGAACATTTTTATAAAATAATTTTTTTTTGAAAATATGTCACACTCGTTTTACGCGTATTTGGCGCCACCTATTGTGGGTGTATTATTGACACGTAAAAGTCTAGACAAAGGTTGGCGAACGTCGGTCCTGGAGAGCTACAGTCCTGCAGAGTTTATCTCCAACCCAAACATTGTCTTGTATTCAAGTTTGCCAACCAAGCCTGCACTTCAGGGTTAAAAATACAGAATTTTGAAAATACTTAGACATTAACACATTAAGACATTATATTTAGACATTAACACACTAATTTGCACTATGTTTCTGTTTGTTAGATATACATGTTCTTTACACAGGTATGGTACTTTTTGCATCTGAAGTCTTCATATGTACTCTGACCTACATTGTGCTCCATGAATTACTAAATATACTGTAGCTTCATCACATTTCTTATTCATCAACAATACAAGAAAAACCAAATCACTATGCAATTAATATTATTGCTTATATGCTCATGTATTAAAACTACAGTATTTCCTGAGCATTTCCAAGTATGTATATTGACGTGAAGTGTTTGTGGTTTGTAACAAGGACATGCTTCTGAGCTTTAGCATTTCACACATCAGCTGAGCTGAGCTGAAATGCATGTAGCAATCTCATGCACAGCACTTTGAGACTTTTATATTTTTTTGCTACAGTGCATGTCACAATATCTGAAGACCAGGGTGTGCAGGCTGTGGGACAAACAGTGACATCTACAATATCTGCAACGTTAAAGTGCTGGCAATTGCAGATACATCAGAGACCAAAGGTATTTCACTGCAAATGTCCACGTTTATCCCCTGAACTACCATACATGTTTATCAATTACTCAAAGAGTTGTCTCTTTGAGGATGATAGTGGTGGTCACCCTAGTTGTACCCGAGTTTTTAATTTAACTGCTTACACAATGTGTTGGTTAAATATGTTTCAATTTGTTTTCATTACCTTTTTAAGCAAACTATTCTATTGTGGTACACAAGAAAACTAGATTGAAAAATGACTAAAATTGGTTAAAGTACTGGAATTTTGTATTCATAGTGTTAGGCTATTAAGTGTCAGGACTCTATGAAGTGCACTGTAACTGAAAAAGCCCAACAAAGAACAGAGTGCAAGAGATAAGGGGCCCTATTTTAACGATCTAAATGCAAAGTGTAAAGCGCACGGCGCTTTAATTAATTAGCCAATTGTTCAATTAATTAGCCAATTTCGTTCATCATTATAAGTAGTAATAGGCTGAATTGAAAATAGGTAGCCTAATTTTTATACACGCAATAACTATTCATCATTACATTTTTATATTTATGTAGCCTACACAATAATATTCTTTTACACTGTAATCCTTTTGTTTTTAATATTTGGCATGTTTGTGTGATGCGCATCCCTGTGTGTAATAAACACGCACTGTCAACAAGTCAACGCGTTGCGCCGGGTGTATTATAGGGCCCAAGGTGTTCCTTGCATATTGTGTATATAGTTTTGTGAATTGTGTAGAGTTTTGAATAATGCAACTGAGTTTTGAACATTGTTGCATTTTAGATTTGGAATTGTGGAAAACATTGAGCCGGAAGGTGTATGCCTCCAGAACCGTAGACCTGACCATGCTCAAGACGGGAAGACTTGAAAGTGCCTCAAAAAGAAAAGGCAAGTTTGATTTCAGGAATAAAAATGAACTATTATGAAGTAGAGGCCTGCCTTACCCCAGTGTGAGACCATATAAATAGCACTCATTATAAGTTGTCTGCATCATCACAGCTGTAGACTTAAGGCAGACTTTGCATGACGTTTTAGGCCTATTGCTATTTCTGCATGATTACACTGGTATTTTGAACCAATAATAGGAACAACTCTCTCATAACTTGAACTCTAACTCTACTAAAGTTATTATTATATAACACTTTAGTTGTTTAAAGGTAAAAGTATTTGTTAGAACTGATAAGAAAACATAAGATTTAACCTGAACGTTCAGATAACGTTGTGTTAAAGGTGCCCTAGAACTTTTTTTTAAAAGATGTAATATAAGTCTAAGGTGTCCCCTGAATGTGTCTGTGAAGTTTCAGCTCAAAATACCCCATAGATTTTTTTTAATTCATTTTTTTATCTGCCTATTTTGGGACATCATTATAAATGAGCAGATTCAGGGTGTGTGGCCCTTTAAATGCTGACGCTCCCCGCCCAATGAGCTCGCGCTTGCCTTAAACAACATAAAAAAAGTTCAAACAGCTAATATAACCCTCAAAATGGATCTTTACAAAGTGTTCGTCATGCAGCATGTCTAATCGCGTAAGTACAGTGTTTATTTGGAGGTTTACATTGGGTTATGAATGAGTTTGATAGTGCTCCGTGGCTAACGGCTAATGCTACACTGTTGGAGAGATTTATAAAGAATGAAGTTGTGTTTATGCATTATACAGACTGCAAGTGTTTAATAATGAAAATAACGACGGCTCTTGTCTCTGTGAATACAGTAAGAAACGATGGTAACTTTAACCACATTTAACAGTACATTAGCAACATGCTAACGAAACATTTAGAAAGACAATTTACAAATATCACTAAAAATATCATGTTATCATGGATCATGTCAGTTATTATTGCTTCATCTGCCATTTTTCGCTATTGTTCTTGCTTGCTTACCTAGTCTGATGATTCGGCTGTGCAGAGATCCAGACGTGTAATCCCTTTCATAATGTTGGGAACATGGGCTGGCATATGCAAATATTGGGGGCGTACACCCCGACTGTTACGTAACAGTCAGTGTTATGAGATTCGCCTGTTCTTCGGAGGTCTTTTAAACAAATGAGATTTATATAAGAAGGAGGAAACAATGGAGTTTGAGACTCACTGTATGTCTTTTCCATGTACTGAACTCTTGTTATTCAACTATGCCAAGATAAATTAAATTTTTGAATCTAGGGCACCTTTAAATAGAGAGCCAGAGCCTCTGTGACTTACCAGGCAGAGGATGACATTGGTTTTAACTCACTAATACAGTGATCAGTAATACAGTCGTGCAACAATACACTGTATAGTAAAACTAGTGTATAATGATTACCTGTATGTCTGTAACAGTAATGCACTAATGTGATCTCCCTGATCAGCAGTTACCACCTTTCCTTCTTAAACATAAACCCTAAGCAAAGCAATGTTAAATGTTTAGAATTCAAACACCAAAATAGGGTTGTGTCAATTGTTACGACCGTCTAGGCAAAACTGAAGGCAAAAGCAATAATGAAGATTATAACTCGAACTGAACAAAAGCAAATTTTACAAAGCACACACAAACACAGGAGAAATCAAGACAGAGCAACAAACAAAATGGCACAAAGTCGGCCTCCATAGGGTGTTTGGGGTGGTCCTTATCATCGCAGCAGGAATCAGCCAATCGGGGCCAGACCAATCAGGATCTCTGCGCAGGCCACACCCTCTCCTGCACAGATACACTCAAAACAACATATACTCCTAAAGACATTGGATGTAACACAATTCACAATAGTATTGTGAATTTACGATAGTTGGAAATATTGCCAATAGCTGATATGTTTGTCGATAGTCAAGACGATATTAGAGTTGTTTTCATATTAATATACTGTATCTCACAGAAGTGAGTACAGCCCTCACATTTTTGTAAATATTTTATTATATCTTTTCATGTGACAACATGACGCTTTGCTACAATGTAAAGTAGTGAGTGTACAGCTTGTATAATTTGATGCAGATGTGGTATTGGTCCATCCTGTGTGACCCTTGTGTGCAAAGCAGTCTTGACTTGCACTGGTATATGAAGTTATTTGGACACATTCCCTTCATAAATAAAATTACACCACTGTGTCCTTAGTGGCTTAAATGCAAGGAGTTTATGGAGATATCTCTTATGTTTACTATTATAACCATTAACAGATCGTGATAATGTTTACATAGCTGTGACATATCACAAGCTCAGGGACAGACGTTCTTGAGTGCTGCTGTCATGCAGAGTTTTGTTCCGACCCCACTCACCTTCCTTCATGTAGCTTTAGCAATCCTGAAGAAGTGTGTTTGATCAGGGTTGTACAGCTAAACTGTACAGGACAGCTGCATTCCAGGACCAGTGTTACTGGTACACTGTTGTTGTTTGTGAAAACAAAATGGCTGAGCTGTGGGTAGAAACTTACAGATTAAGGGGCAGTAATATTATAATAAGATCCCCTCCCTACGACAGGAGGGGAGTGAAATCTGATCGACTCATTTTTTCACATGCTTGCAGGGAAAGGCTTACCAAAACAGTTACTGTTTTGTCCTTTAGCATGTTTTCTGGTTTGTTAGATACACTGGGGACCCAATTATAGCACTTAAACACGGAAAAAGTCTGATTTTCATGATGTGTCCCCTTTAAAGGCCTTAAAGCGCTTGAACCCTGATAATTGCTGCTCGCAGCTATGTATTTTTATTATTTTTTGGGGCCGTTCACATATCGCGTCTATAAAACGCGTGGAAAGCGTGGCCGCGCCGCTTTCTCCTTCTTTCCAAAGCACTTACGCTCCCGTGGCGTCTGTCGTTGCTATATGCAACCATGAACTGCACTTTCCACAAGGAGTAGGAAGTTTCAGCAAAGATAAATTTCTAGCCCTTGCATTAGCTTTACTACTAGATATACCTGTACAGTTATGATCAGAGCTTTTGATGTTTTGTTACGGAAATGTGAACGGCCCCTTTTTCTGCCCTAAAAGTGTCTGGCCAGCCAAAACCATAAGTCCTAGAAACACCAAATTTGGCAGGATGCCAATTTTGACATTTATATATCCTAATAACGTTGAAAATATGTCATGTAAACAGACATTATCAATTTTATTGCTGTATATCCATTTTATTTGTTATATACATTGATCCATTCATCTATTCTTCAAACTTAATAACAAACGTTATTAGGATATTCAAGGATTATTATTAGGATTATTATTTCAACGTTATTAGGATATTCAAACCTAATATCCTAATAACGTTGAAAATATGTCATGTAAACAGACATTATTAATTTTATTGCTGTATATCCATTTTATTTGTTATATCCATTGATCCATTCATCTATTCTTCAAACGATTTATCCTCTGTAGTATCAAGTCCATCCCAACATCTCGGGCCACAGACAGAAATATATTAAAATATTAAAATATTTTTTGTAGGCTGAAATAAGTGATTTACTTTGTTCCTTTTGACACCAGCATGTATTGCTAACTTGCTTCATCAAACCCAAAATATCATCCACATGGGCCATTTATTCTTGGACCCCAATGATTGCCCCTTGTGGCTATATTTACATCCAAAATAATAATAATAATAATAATAATAATAATAAAAAGTTAACTTTTGTTTGATCCAACTGATTGGTCCCTCTGTCACGGAATGAAGGGAGGATGCAGATGCAAGTTAATCTCTTTATTAGAGCTTCACACACAAGGTTGTCAGTCACAAACACACAAAAACACATAACAGTCAGCAGGAGAGCGGTAACACAGGGACTTCGATGGGCGGTGAAGATCCGTGGTGAATGGTGATCGGAGAGCAGTGTCCGTGAGTCCGTGAAGTAATCCGTGAGTGAATCCAGAGAGTAATCCAACGAGAAACACGAGAACCAGGAAACAGCGACGAGAAGTCCAATCCAGGGAACCACACAAACACGAGCAACACGGGACACTAATACCAGGACTCCACACAACGGTCTGACAAACATGAGACGAAAGACAAGGCGTTAAATAGGCAGATGGTAAGTGCCCACAGCTGCCGCTGATCAACAATCAGCGGCGTCGCCCACACAAAACAATCAGGTGACACACCCACACCATCACACAGACACCAGAATGAGACAGCGGATTCATGAACCGTGACAGTACCCCCCTCCTAGGAACGCCTCACGGCGTTCCCAGAACTCCTTACCTGTCGATTGTAATCATCGATAAGGGAGTGATCCAGAATGTCCCTGGCAGGAACCCAACTTCTCTCCTCTGGACCGTAACCTTCCCAGTCCACCAAGTACTGGAATCCGCGTCCCCTCCGCCTAAAGTCCAGAATGCGATTAACCGAATAGGTCGGTTCCCCGTCTACGAGCCGCGGCGGTGGGGGAACCGGAGAGGGCGGATTAAGATGTGAGTGAAAAACAGGTTTCATTTTGGAAACATGGAAGGCGGGATGAATCCTCCTGTACGCCGGAGGCAATTTGAGTCGGACTGCCAATGGGCTAATAATTTTAGTGACAGGAAACGGGCCGATGAATTTGGGAGCTAACTTATTGGCAACGGAACGGAGCGGAATGTTCTTGGTAAAAAGCCACACTTTTTGACCCACGACGTATACGGGAGGCTTCGACCGGTGGCGATCAGTCTTAGCCTTGGTGCGCGCCCTCACTTGCAACAGAGTCTCACGGGCTCTGTTCCAAGTGCGGTGGCACCTCTGGACAAAGGCGTGAGCAGAGGGGACCGCGACTTCGGATTCCAGACTGGGAAACACAGGTGGCTGGTAACCTAAACTGCATTTGAACGGAGAGAGGCCCGTAGAAGACACTGGTAACGAATTGTGTGCGTACTCAATCATAGAGAGTTGTTGGCTCCAGGAGGAAGGATTCTTGGACGCCAAACATCGCAACATACGCTCTAAGTCTTGGTTGGCTCTCTCGGTCTGCCCATTGGTCTGGGGATGGAACCCAGAGGAAAGACTAACCGTCGCGCCCAGCAGTCTACAAAACTCTTGCCAAAATTTGGACACAAATTGGGGACCCCTGTCGGACACCACATCTACCGGGAGGCCATGTAACCGAAAGATGTGGTCTACGACAGTAACCGCTGTCTCCTTGGCAGAAGGCAATTTAGTCAAGGGAATGAAATGGGTCGCCTTCGAGAACCGGTCCACTACGGTCAAAACGACCGTGTACCCCTGGGAGGGTGGGAGGGCGGTGACAAAATCTAGAGCGATGTGGGACCAGGGTCTCGAAGGGACAGACAGCGGTTGGAGTAACCCATCTGGAGGGCGGTTGGAAGTCTTACCAGTGGCACAAACCGAGCAAGCCAAAACAAAACTGCGGATGTCCCGAGCAATAGCAGGCCACCAGAATCGTTGCTTTACCAAAAATCTGGTTCGATTAACCCCTGGATGACAAGCCACGTTGGAACAATGACCCCACTTGATGACGCAGGACCTTAACCCCTCCGGCACAAACAAACGGTTCGGTGGGCACCCGGGCGGAGGCGTTACCCCTTCTAAGGCTGCCAGGACCTTCGATTCGACCTCCCATGTAAGAGTGGAGACTACTAATGTCTCAGGAAGAATACACTCAGGAGTAGACGGGCGCTCGGACGGATCAAAAATACGAGATAATGAATCGGGCTTGATGTTCTTGGAGCCCGGGCAGTACGATAGTGAAAAATCTAAACGTCCGAAAAAAAGTGCCCACCGAGCCTGCCTGGAGTTGAGTCTTTTAGCCGATCGAATATATTCTAGGTTCTTGTGATCAGTCCAAACGATAAAGGGTACCCCCGACCCCTCCAACCAATGACGGCATTCTTCCAACGCTAATTTGACTGCCAACAACTCTCTGTTACCAATGTCATAATTGCGTTCAGCGGGAGACAAACGATGAGAAAAGTACGCGCAGGGATGCATCTTATCGTCTGAGGGTGCCCGCTGGGATAGAACTGCGCCTACCCCCACCTCTGAGGCATCGACCTCCACCACGAACTGACGCGAAGGATCAGGGGCAATGAGAATGGGGGCCGAAACGAAGCGGCCCTTCAGTTTGGCAAATGCAGCCTCAGCTGCATCTGACCACCTGAAGGTCGTTCTGGGGGAGGTCAAGGCGGTCAGAGACGCGGCTAGTTGGCTGAAATTGCGAATAAAACGCCGGTAAAAATTGGCGAACCCCAGAAACCGCTGTAGGGCCTTACGGGAATCTGGACTTGGCCAATCCACCACAGCCTTAACCTTGTCAGGATCCATGCGAATTCCCTCAGACGAGACGATGTACCCTAGGAAGGAAACAGACTGTGCATGAAATTCGCATTTCTCCGCCTTGACAAAAAGCCCATTCTCTAACAGACACTGGAGCACTCGTCTGATGTGTTGAACATGTTCCTGGAGAGACGCCGAAAATATCAATATGTCATCCAGGTAGACATAAATGAACTGATCAACCATGTCTCTCAACACGTCATTGACGAGTGCCTGGAAAACCGCAGGCGAGTTGGACAGCCCGAAGGGCATGACCAAGTATTCAAAGTGCCCTCTGGGAGTGTTAAAAGCGGTCTTCCATTCATCCCCCTTCCTAATGCGGACCACATGATAAGCGTTCCTCAAGTCCAATTTAGTGAAAACGGATGCTCCCTGCAACCTCTCAAAGGCTGAAGACATCAACGGCAAAGGATAAGTATTCTTTACCGTGATGTTGTTCAGCCCTCGGTAATCAATACAAGGTCGCAGAGATCCGTCCTTCCCCACAAAAAAGAACCCCGCCCCCGCTGGAGAAGAGGAAGGGCGGATGAACTTCGCTGCCAGAGAATCAGAAATGTATTTCTCCATGGCCTCCCTCTCGGGAACAGACAGAGAGTATAATTTGCCCTTAGGCGGAGACTTACCCGGAACTAAGTCTATGGCAGAGTCATAGGGACGTGTGGAGGGAGAGAAGCAGCGCGGGACTTACTGAACACTTCCCTCAGATCCAGATACTCCTTGGGCACGTTAGACAAATCCGCTGCCTTTTCCTGTAACACAGAAGCAGACACCGTGGGACAAGCAGACAAAAGACAAGACCTGTGACACAGAGTGCTCCATTCGGTGATGGTGTTGAGCTGCCAGTCGATCCGGGGATTGTGCTTGGTGAGCCAGGGGTGTCCGAGAACTACAGGTGCGTGCGGTGAGTCCATGAGCATAAACTGTATCCTTTCGTTATGGTTGCCGGAGGTGATGAGGGTGATGAAATCCGTGGATCCGAGAGATGTTAGGGAGACGTTGACCATTGAGTGCGTTGACTGTAATCAGGTGAGTGAGCGAAGAGGTGGGTAGTCCGTGCTGTCGTGCGAAGATGGTGTCCATAAAGTTTCCCTCAGCCCCGGAGTCGATGAGTGCATCGCAGGTGACGTTGTAAGCCGCCCATCTCAGTCTTACCGGGAGAAGGGTGGATGGTGAGGACTTCTCAGCGGAGATCCCACCCGATAGTAGCCTCAGATTTACTATCGGGCTTGGTCTTTTACTGGGCAAGACCTGAGGAAGTGTCCCGATGCACCGCAGTAAAGGCATAAGCCCAGGGATCTCCGCCTTTCTCTCTCCTCCCGGGAAATCCGGGCTCTCCCTACCTGCATGGGCTCAGGATCTGACGCGGGACTGACCGTATCTGCAGCACTGGCCGTCCGGCCCTCCGCTCCCTGGGATCTGGTGCTGGGAGCCTCCAGGAGCTCCAGCCTCTGGAGGCGGGAATCCACCCGTAAGGCGAGGTCAACCAGCCCGTTGAAGGTCTGGGGAAGATCCAGGGCATAAATCTCGCGATGGATACGGTCGGCCAGCCCATGCAGGAACACATCCCACTGCGCCTCCTCGTTCCATCGGCACTCCGCCGCGAGGGTGCGGAACTGGATGGCGTAGTCCGCGACCGTGCAGCTGCCCTGCTTGAGTTCGGTGAGCTGACGAGCGGCCTCCTTGCCCGCAACCGCACGGTCGAACACCCTCTTCATCTCGGCGGAGAGTGCCAGGAACGAGGTGCAGCATGGGTCTTGATTCTCCCACACCGCCGTTCCCCATAAGGCCGCCTTCCCGGTCAGTAGGGTAAGAACGAACGGCACCTTGGATTCCTCATGCTCGAAGGTGCGAGGCTGCAGTGAAAAATGCAAGGAACATTTATTCAAAAAGGCTCTGCAAAACTCAGGCTCACCGGCACAGGAAGGCGGGGCTCCGGCAGATCGCGTCGCTCCAGCAACGTGGCGGTGGGGGTGGCGCAGTGGGAGCGCGAAGCTGTTGTAGTTGCTGGGAGAGCTCGGACACCTGTGTTACCAGCGCTTGGACAGCGCGTCCGGTGGAAGTGATGCTCTCCTGCTGCTGGTCCATGCGGGAGATGCTGTGATTGATGAACTCCGTTAAAGCTGCTGAACTTGCTGCATCCATGATTGGTCAGACCGTTCTGTCACGGAATGAAGGGAGGATGCAGATGCAAGTTAATCTCTTTATTAGAGCTTCACACACAAGGTTGTCAGTCACAAACACACAAAAACACATAACAGTCAGCAGGAGAGCGGTAACACAGGGACTTCGATGGGCGGTGAAGATCCGTGGTGAATGGTGATCGGAGAGCAGTGTCCGTGAGTCCGTGAAGTAATCCGTGAGTGAATCCAGAGAGTAATCCAACGAGAAACACGAGAACCAGGAAACAGCAACGAGAAGTCCAATCCAGGGAACCACACAAACACGAGCAACACGGGACACTAACACCGGGACTCCACACAACGGTCTGACAAACATGAGACGAAAGACAAGGCGTTAAATAGGCAGATGGTAAGTGCCCACAGCAACGCCCACACAAAACAATCAGGTGACACACCCACACCATCACACAGACACCAGAATGAGACGGCGGATTCATGAACCGTGACACCCAATTTCTAACAAATATTCTGTTAGAATTCTTTTTGGATTTGTTAGACAAAACCTCTAAGAAACATTATCTCAAATTACTTGATTGACACTGATAGTAGGGACTGTAAGGCCACGATCATGAACAGGCCAGACTTTTGTAGTCTTACCCCACCATAATCTTTAACATGTTTGATCCCTGTCCAGTCATTTGTTGGTGGCATTGTAACTTTTGCCATCAAACTCAGTCATGGTGAATCTTTTGTTCTTATTGTTATTTTCATATGCTAACAGTCTAATAAATATGTGTGTGGCTATTGATTCTCACATATATTTGCTTTTTTGCATTTCTAGTAGAATGCAAGTAGTAGAACCCCTCCAACCCCCAAAAACAAAAACAAACAAACAAACAAAAAAAACATGTTCTAACTTAGCCAATGTCTCAAAGTGGCATGCAAAGGTTGCTAAATGCATTTTAGCTCAGCTCAGCTGATGTGTGAAACGCTAAAGCTTAGAAACATACTTACAAACCACAGACACTTGAATATATCACATTAACAGGCCTACTTCGAAATGTTCAGGAAATCCTGTAGTGTTAATACATGAGCATATAAGCAATAATATGAATTACATGGTTGTTCAGTATTGATAAATAAGAGATGTGATGGATGACGCTAAAGTAATAAAGTAAGTTTAGTGATTCATGGAGCACAACTACATAGCCTCTATGGAGCATAGAGTACATAGTCTACATACACTACAGTAACTAATGAGACCTAAGCTTCATTACCTAGCATCATTTATTAATTACACTTCTATTAATTTAATGATTTCTATGATTATTGTTAACCAAAATGAATATTATAAAGCACATGCATCCAAAAGATTATGTGCTTGAAGGTAAGGCATATATAAAAAGCCCTACCACATAACTGTCCAGCCCACATAACTGTCCTTGATTGATTTAAATATAATATTCTGCAAATAATTAAAAATTATAAATAAAGGTATGATTTTGTAGTTTAGTTCAGCTGGCTACATAAAATATGTGGAAAGAGCTATCTGTTAGAATTCCAATTACATATCAATAATAGTTTGCAATAGACATACACAAGCTAGAAGTTGCCATCTTTTTATATGGCACAAATATTGAGCACTTCTGTTCAAAATTGTACTTTTTTATTTTTACTCAAGTATATTTTTGGCCAGATACTTGTACTTATAATTGAGTAAAATTTTCACCCAAGATCTATACTTTTGGTTAAGTATAATCTTAAGTATAATTTGAGTATTTTTACACCCCTGGACAATAGTGTCATTCAGCTCAAGTCAGTTCAATGTTTATTCAATTCAGTTTAATACATAATCGTTGTTGCAAACTGTGTCAATTCAACTATAAAGCAGCTTTTTCTGTCTGCTTTTTCTCCTTTGGGCAGTTTCTGTCACCTCGCATCTTTACGAAAGTTGTGGAAGCTGCCCTTGCCCCATTAAGGGAAGTGGGCGTCCACATTCTCAACTATCTCAACGTCTGGCTCATTCTAGCTCACTCTCGAGATCTATTATGTGCACACAGGGACCTGGTGCTCAGATACCTCAGCCCCTGGATGCAGAAGACTTAAGTGGGCTAACACCAGTGGTGACAGACACTATCACTCAGGCTATAGAGCTATAGAGTGGCATGCCTATGACTTGAAGTGCAGTCTGTTCGCTAACTGGTGAACTTACAAGTTCTGCCTCGAGATGAAGAAGCTCCAGAAGCTCTGAGCAGTTCTTTGTCTGTTTTAGAAGGCAGCAGAAGGGAAGGCTGTCTCTAAACCGAGGTTGGCCCACTGGATTGTGGATGAGATAGCCTTGGCATTTTAGACACAGGGAGTGCCCTGTCCCTTTGGAGTATGAGCACACTCCACTAGGAGTGCATCTTCATGGGCTTTAGCCAACAACGCCTCTTTAGCAGACATCTGTAAAGCTGAGGGCTGGGCAACACCTAGGCTAATACCTTTGTGAGGATTTACAGTCTCAGGGTTGAGCCAGTTTAGTCCCTTGTGTTCATAAGGTACGAACAGGTAAAACTGCAGGCAATTGGCCGGGCATACAACTTGCATACAGTGCTTTTCCCATCCCTGAGTTGATAACGTGTACATCTGTCTATGCAAGTTCCCTAGAACGGTGAAACCTGGATATATATTTTGGTTAGCACCCTGCGACTAAATAAAACCCTGATAACTAAATAAAAAACTTTTATTTAGTTTTGAATGACAAAAACTATGACGCAAATCTACTGACATTTTCGTCAAGAAATAAAAACGAGACAAAAATCCAGTCAGAACTGATGTCTTGTATGGTAGATGCACATTTGAATTGTAACATGCTGATCTTTCTGGCAGGACACAAACTGGCATACACTTGACATACACTATGTTTGGGCCATGGCCAGTCATTTAAATTCCACATGCCAATTTCATTGGCTTTTTCTGAATTATCTTTGGTATTTGGGGCTCCCAAGAGTGACCCCTAGTGTTGTCACTCAACACCACATTTTGTTCCCTCTATCAGGGAATGTTGGTTACATAACCGAGACGTTCTTACCTGCATTAGTTTGTGTTCCTGCTGCTTCAAAATAAATCTTACTTGCATTTGAATCTCTGTCTCACCCTCACCTAACAAATTATTATGATTTTTGCTTTCAAAATGTAAATAGATTTTGGCTAGTGGTAGTAGGCCTATTCAAGTAAAAATTATCCAGCATAATGAAGTTTAGTAACAAAGTACAGTTGCTCAAGTACTCTACACGCCTGGGGCCTATGAAGCTAGATTAGAAGGATAGCTAGGTATGTTTCAGTTTAGTTTGTGCCAACCTTGGGTTTTAAGGCACCATAAAAGTGTATTGGATTTTAGCAGGTTCATCGCCTTCGTAACTTGTGTTCCATAGCTATGTTCTAGGTAAGAGATCTAAACCGAAATTCGACTAATCAGCTGTGAGCAAAGTGACACATATCTGATGAAATAAAGTCACTCCCCCAGCTTCACTTGCTCCAAATTAAAGGTCACTACGTAGTAAAGAATTTTAAAGACAAAATTGTCTGGCTTTTAGTGATGATCATTTATTATAATTATTTTATATGATTTATATATTATTTATATAATTATTATACCTCTAATCCATTACACCTGAGCAATTTTAGTTTATCAATTATTATTAAGCATTGTTTAAATAATTATAAATATATACCAATAATATGTAATCTAAATTTGATTTGGAATTGACATACATACATACATACTATACATGTGAGCAAGTCTCCTTATACCTGTATATTATCAACAGTCACATCATCTAAATTGTTTTAGTTTTAGTCTTTTAAAATCTTAAATCTAATGGCTTTAAAATGGATTAAATTATAATGCATTAATTTATAATTTATCTAAAAAATTCCAAACCCATTATATAGGTTACTCCTGGAGAAAACATCTATTAACCTGTTAATGATATTAAAATTTTGAACATGTAATACAGACAGATTTAACTACTGTGGCATATAACATTATCTTAAAATTAAAGGGGACCAAATAAGCCTCTTTTTACATGATGTGAAATAAGTCTCTGATGTCCCCAGAGTGCGTATTAAAGTTTTAGCTCAAAATACCCCACAGATCATTTTTAATAGCATGTTAAAATTGCCACTGTTTGGGCGTGAGCAAAAATGAGCCGTTTTTGTGTGTGTCCCTTTAAATGCAAATGAGCTGGTGCTCTCGGCCCCCTTTCAAGAAGAGGGCGGAGCTTTAAGAGCTTACGCTCCAGCATACCGGCAAAAACAAAACAGGACAATCTAATGCATTGAAAATGTCAGAAACTGTCAGTAGCGGTGTTCAACCTTATATTTCAGAATCAACCTTTTTGAAAATCCAGCATTGAAAAGACCCTCGTCTGTGATTGGTGCAAACGTATAATACTTTACCGATTTTCTTTGGGGCATTTCCTTTGAAAATGAAATTTAAAGGGGACCTATTATGCTCCATTTTACAAGATGTAAAATAAGTCTCTGATGTCCCCAGAGTGTGTATGTGAAGTTTTAGCTCAAAATACCCCACAGATATTTTTTTATAGCATGTTGCCACTTTAGTGGTTGAGCAAAAACGCGCCGTTTCAGTGTGGGCCTTTTAAATGCGAATGAGCTGCTGCTCTCGGCCTAAGAGGGCGGAGCTTCACGAGCTGATTCTCCGGTGTCAGGAGTCAGTCAGGACGCACTATAATGTCAGAAACTGCGAATATATGCTGCATGGAGATAGAACAAGTATAGTTTAGTTTAATTACGGTTATAACTTATATTGTCGTCTTGTTTTTATCCACTATATTACTGCAAGCCTGTTGTACTATACAGATGAGTTTTATGACGTTTATTGTACTTCATACAAAAGATGAAGTGTCCATTTTCACTCTAAAATCACTGTAAGAGCTTAATAAAACACTGCAAGTGTGCATTAAAATATTATCCATAAACTCTCTCTCTTTCCCTTGAATTATCACCAACATACATAGCGAAGAACACAAAAACATTCGTTACAACTAACAGTAAACAAATATATAAAGACCTTATGCCTTTTCGGGTGGTGCTTAATAAACTGGTAATCTTTATAATCTTCACCTTTAATACTGCTGTATCCAGTATCACTCTGGAGGCTGTAAGCTGGATCACGAACAGTTTGTACTTGTATATCCTTGAGTAACACATTTTTAGCACAGTCTCTGTTTTGTATTGTCCCTTTGTATTGATATTTGTTCACTAAGCAGTCTGGTGTGAAATAATTCGGACAGACATAAACGAATTTCGGCAGAACTGAGGGAGCATTTTCCTGGAAAACCAAGTTAATCCAACTCGTTTTCAGCAGCTCAGATTTAGGGAGTAAATGGAGAGAGTTATGTGGATTAATCCATCCAGCTACAGAACACCTAAAGCGCTTGGGAGACATTCTCGTCAATGCAGCAATGTCGGACTGTGTAAACTCGCTCAGAGCGGTTCTATGTTAAAATGACAGTGTCTGTCAACATTCGTGGGCAGGGCCTGTGGCTTTTGTGACGTCACACTGCCAGGGATCCGGAAACGGCTTGTTCTGAGACACTGCTTATGATTTATGGGGATTAAAAAAAAGAGGAGTGGGTGAATTTTTATCATTATAGGGTGGTTGTGTACACACACTGCCAACACACATTTATGTCCAAACACCATGCAAAAGTGAATTTTGCATAATAGGTCCCCTTTAAACACGATTTCCAAATTAACACTGAATTAAAGACATCTAATATAAAGTGGGAATATCAACTATATATACAGTACTAACTTAACAATTTTCTCTTGCTCTGAAAGAGCAAGATATTTTCTTCTGTAAATGCATTTCATATTCTGCAATCTCTTAATCTTCGGCAGAAGACTAAACTGAATCATGCACACAGTAAAAACAGAAGTGTTAATTTAACTCCTAAAGAGTTGAATTTGACTCTGTTTCAGATAACATTTGGTCCCACTCGAAATCAGTGTAAAATTTACTCTTTAGTCAGTGTCAAGTTTTTAGAGTTAATTCTACTCAATATTGTGTAAAAAATAACAATGAAATGTGTAAAAGAATTTAACAATCTAGTTTAATCACACTGTTAAGAGTAATATAATTACACAGTATAGAGTTAATTTATCTACAATTTTAATTGTAAAAAATGACACTTTAAGTGTAATATTTACTTTTCATTTCTCTACAGTGTTTTAAAAATATATAAATCATAAGATGCAGTGTTACTGAATTATAGAACTATCAACTGCTATCCAAATAAAAACAAGCACAATAACATCATATCACAGAACTCACAATTTATTGTAAAAAAAATAAAGCATTTCAATTTCATTGAATTTACATTGCCATTTGTCTCTGACCGAAACATAACATCATAAAAATGTTTACCAGAGAAAGCAATATGGCACAACAAGGAGAGTTGTGTCATTCCCATCCTGCTTTGCTCTGATCACCTCATATGCATGGAAATGTTCTTGAAAAGTTACTGTACCTAAAGGCATTGTGAGTACAGACTCTCATGAGAAGTAAATCGCAGTTTCTCTAAGTTTCAAGGCATGTGATTGACTGTTTGCTACTGATGTCACATTTACATGTGTGTGCACTCCATGAATACTGGATCAAAGCCTCAGTTGACAGAGCAAGTTGATGATTAGCATCATGGTAGCAACAAAACTGGATTGGATTGATTTGGTTTTATCAACTCAAAACTAATCTCTTAACCCTGGGTTTGCTCATGTTACAGGCCCCTGATAGCTCTGATTTAACTTGACACAAAGCATTTGACTGAACCTGCTTCAATTACTATTTTCCAAAAGGTGTCTCATTAAGTTTATATGATTTTATATTCAAATTAATCATTCTGATCAAATAATTTCAAACAATGATATAGTATGCCTCTAGAAGAAGGTTTTAGTTACATATCTTTTAAGAGCAGCTGTCAGTTTTAGCAGTTTTATACATTTTTCTTCACAAAAAGTCAACAAATAACACAGATCAGGTTTTGTGAATGCTTTAATAAAACAACATACAAAGACAAGTAATTGTAATGAAAATAATCGAGCAAAGTTTATATTTAAGCATATTAAGCATGTGATTATTAGCGAGCTTTGCAAGATTGTGGCTTTAATGCATAAGGCCTGATTTGAGATCCTACTAAAATCCTACAGCTTTATCCGTTTTCCATAAGTGCTACTGAATTTATTTGAGAAATTGTGAAATGATTCAAGTCTGGGCATGTCTTTAACCAGAACACCATTTCTTGAGCTGAAAATGTCAGCCAGAGGGGCAGCCATTGGAGAAGGTTTGTGTTCATTACACCGTGGGCCGTTTAGACTGGGAGCACATTTCACTTCATACTTAAAAAAGAAGGTACCATATTTAAAAACACAAGTGTCACGCACAATTCCACTTCTAAGATCAAAAGAGCATGAACCGAGGAGATCGCTGTTCCAGTAGCTGTCTGCATCATAAACTTTAAAAGTTAGTTTATTGGCCATGCTGATCTTAATAGGACCAAACTCAAATGTTTCTGGCCAACGTGGATTGTCATTATCATTAATAGTCTCAGTGCGCTTAATTTGTGTGTCATATGTAACTGATACAGTACCATCTGTTTGAGTATGTACATCTCCATACAGACCTTTAGCTCTGAGACCATAGACTTTCAGCGTGGCAAGTCCTTTTTCAGCTGGACAACAGTTAGACTTTATAATTTCACTACCTTCACAAACACAAGCACATCTGTCTCTTGCACTGCACTTCTTGCCAATGTTGCAAGACTCAGAGCAAACCTTCATGAGGGCATTTTCAATTATATATTTTTCAACAGCTCTCTTCAGTCCTTTCCTGGCAGGGTGTTTAGTACTCAGTAAGAAATGGAGGGGTTTCAGAGAGTAACGCACAATGTCAGGGAGGCTCTTCAAAGACTCAAGCCAGTTTTTAAGGGAATTTGGGTGTGATGAACCAGAAAAAAGAAGATCTTCACCATTTATTTTTCCTCCGATAATCTCTGTCTGGCGCTCACTGAACATGGTGCTGAACTTTTGATTTGTGCCCATCTTCTTCTTTTTTTCTTTACAAAAATGTGACTCTACCTTCACAGTTGCTACGTTGTATGAACCAGAGGCTTCTACATCCAAACAGTCTTTTACCGCAGTATCTGTAAGCCCACTCACCGTTGCCTGACAGGTTTTGATGGCTGTTATGGCTTTCATTTGCCCCCCTAATTTGACACCTTTGATATAGTGAGTGCCATATGTGGTGATCAGGTTGCGGTAGGCGTCTGGATCATAGGATTCAGGGAGTGATTTGATTGCTTCAAGAAACTCTGAATGAAGGGGAGGCTTTCCAGCTACAAAATAACTGTAAAGAAAGTTAATACCTTTGAATTCAGTGAGGTCAAAGAGGGAGCAATTTACAATTACAGTTTTCATTTCTTTTCATTGTCATTATATGAGGAAAAACAAGCCAGCTCTCTCACCTGTAAAAGCTGCATGCAACTTCATGTTTGGTGAAACTGTATTTGTCTTCTTTGGATTTTGTCATTGCAAATTTTGCTTCCCTGGAATGAGTGCTTCCGACCGCAGCTCCAGCAGCCTTCACATCTAAACCAACTTTCCAGCTGACGGAGAGTGCTGATGAGGAATCATTGACCAGTGCTTCACTTGATTCAAAGATCTGACTGGAGACTTTCATTGAACACTTTGGCAAAGTTCTCCAGAACACAACTGCTGCTGGTAGCTTCTGTTTTATTCCATTCATGTAACTGTTCTTGCGCAATTTACAAGTGCTGTTTCCTAAATCCCATTTCTCCATGTTAATCACATAAGATCCTTTTCGCTCCATGGTCACAACATCAAATCCCTCTCCAGCAAGATTGTACCCTGGAACAAATGGAGCATCTTCACACTCTTTTGATGCACCTGTGTCATCTTCTGCAGAAATGGTCATGAGAAGCAATGCCAAGAAAACAAGATAAATCTGGAACTGCCCCATGATCTGTAATGAGATAAGAAATTTTCAATATATCTGTCAAATCATTACTGGTGTGAAAATTAACATCACTGAACAAGAATGATTTGTAACAATAACCTTCATAAAGTTTGCTATTTTTAAAACAAATAACATTTTAAAAAAAAAAATCAAAAAGCATATTAAAATTGAATTTTCTCTTTAAAATCATAATATGATTAATTGAATGATTTTCAGTTACCTACTATTAAATGTACAGCTGAGATCATCAAAAATGAGTCTATGGAATAAGTTGTCTCTCTAACCTGTATTTTATATGCCGGCTGTGTTGCTGTGGGTGTGAAAGGTTTTAAGTGCGAATGATATTCAGTCACGTGGCTATGACAAATCTTCTAATATTAGTTGAACACATTGCATGGGCCTAAGATGAGCAATGCTATAAATATGTTCTGTGAACATAGAAGAACATTTTAAGTACAAGTTATCAGATATGTCAATAACCTCTGCAAATGGATGGCAGTGTTACAAAGAAGATGAACATCTATACCTTAGAGTTGCTTTTTAAAAGATGCTCTGGTTTCATTCTGGGAAGTCCCAATGAATAAGAGAAGATACAAATTATCTGTATATCTACTATTCTTGTATATTGCAATTTTAATTATTAATTTAATGCTAATTCATGAACAAACAGGTATGACACTGGCTAAGATTATTTGAAAACAATAAAAGAAACTGCTGGCAGTGACAGAGAGGCTAATAAAATAAAAGTCAATGATATTCTTAGCTTGACCCATCCCACTAAACAAAGACACGTCCAAAAGACGTCAATTTAATGTCTTTTTTAGACATTTTTTCACCGTTCAGTATTGACATCCAAGTGACATACATATTGAACGTCCAAAATACGTCCACTGAGGAGCCAGAATGAAAGTTTTTGCGCCGTCCTTTCTAGACGTCTTTTCACTGTTCAGTATTGAAATACATACTGAACGTCCAAAAGACGCCCACTGAGGAGCCAGAAACAAAGTTTTTCCGATATAGACGTTCATGGAACCTCCGTATTAGGTTAAAACCTAGTTTAAATGTGGTCATTGTGGATGTATTTTCAACATCTTATAAGGTCTCATTTAGACTCAATTTACACTGTTTCTGGACAAAATAAACACTCTCAGGATGCATTAAATTAAAACACGTTTATTACAATGTATTTTCAAATACAACTAAAAGAGATAATAATAAGTATAAGTATATAAATTAAAGAACATTAATTTACCTGAGACAGTATGGGACCGCCTTACTTGCAAAATAACCAACACGGAATTATAAAATTACAAAAAGGGTCAATCAAAAACTTCATAATACATAACAATATAAATCTTTAGTAAAATTAAACATTTGTCTGGCAAAACAATGAATAAAAATACATTTATAATGCTTAACTTTTCCTTTGCACCCGTCCACGTCTGGCAGATGAAAGAGATTTGAAGTGTGGGTTGAATTTGAAATGGCTGCGTCGAAGGCTGTTCCCATCCTATGTAGGCTTTTCCAAATGTCCTCAACGTACAGCAGAATTAAATAAATTACATAGAGGATCTGTCACTGTCTTGGTATCTTCAGTCTTTGGTAATGGAATTAATGCTGCCTTCACGTACTCTCGGAATTATCGTAAATATGAAATTTTCCTAAGTAAAAATTTGCCCATGAATGCCCTTCTATTTCTAAACTTGAGTGCTCGTAATCAGTTTTCGTAAAACCAGTTTAGCACATCCACAGACGTCCAAACGGGGTCCTTGTCAGATGTTCAGGTTGAACCTGTTTTGCACGTCCACGGATTTCCAAAAGGGGTCTCCGTCAGACGTTTAAATATTGAACCTGTTTTGGTGGTCCACAGACATCCAAAAGGGGTCCTACTCTGACGTTCAGATATTGAACCTGTTTTGCGCGTCCACAAATGTCCAAAAGGGGTCCTAGTCAGACGTTCAGATATTGAACCTGAATTGCACATCCAGCAGATGTACAAAAATGGGTCTAAACTTAAGGATGTTATAAAGACACGATCTGAACGTCTCCCTGAAGTTGTGTGTTTGCTGGGATAGTCTGGGATAGTTTACCAGTAACATCAGGGGTCCCAAAGGTTTGACGATGTGATGTCACA
Source organism: Megalobrama amblycephala (assembly GCF_018812025.1). Taxonomy (NCBI): domain Eukaryota; kingdom Metazoa; phylum Chordata; class Actinopteri; order Cypriniformes; family Xenocyprididae; genus Megalobrama; species Megalobrama amblycephala. The sequence goes on along the minus strand of NC_063052.1, from coordinate 16,496,716 downwards.
AGCAACTGGGAACAAGCATGATTCTAAGATGATTGCAGCCGGCAGAGATGAAACTTGCCACACTGTCAAGTTTGTCAGCTCAATATAAGGAACACCACTCCTAACATTGCTTGATGAGTGATGAGGAAGTCACCAGGGGCCAAATAAAAATAGCAAGCGCTTCCTGAAATGATTGGTTTCAATTGACTGGCACTACAGATTTGGGTGCTGCACCAGTTTACCAGGAAGTGAAGTTGATACAATAGCTGTGAAGGCCAATTGCATCACAGCAGCGTGACAAAGGCTGTCCCACTTTCAAGGCTCCTTCAAATGCGGCATCCAAATGCGTCCTTTGTTTCCCTTCAGTTTGTGAACCCTGTTTTGTTTCCAGACAGTTTAATAAAACTTTAAATAAAGTCCAGTACAAAAATTATGCCACTCATCAACGGCAGCTGTCACATTTGCTAGGTGACAAGAGCAATCCTCCTTAGGCTAGACCTTCTCATTTAACAACGCTTGTTCTGAACTTCGTGACTGTCGAAGGCATTGCCTTTGAAGTCTGCATCTTTCAAAGGATGCAGCCTCTGATTTGGGAAGCAGCTAAAGAGTAATTTTAGGAAAAATCTAATTGCAGGATTTCCCCAAAAGATACACTCTTCATGTTTTGCTTTAGGTGGAGTGTGCCTTTCCTTTGATACCTGGCTATAGAATGAAACAATGAGGGTGTGGCTGCTAGTTATTCCCTCCTTAGATCCCTGACAGCCCATGCTGAAAAATTCAGCATTGCTGATCACCAGCATAAGGTATGTTAAGCACATGATGCTGGTTACTGGTCATAGGAAGCAGTTGAGCTGGTGGACCAGCATATGTTTTATTTTGGTTGCTGGTAAGATCCCAGTAAGACCATAACAAAATTCACACATGTGAAACATATCACATTTCTTATTTGTGTTCAAAGACCAAGACATAAAATATAAAAATACATAATAATATAATAAAATACATTCACTCTACAAGTGATTATTGACCATGAGTGATGACACCTGCAGTTAACAAGCACCAAAAGAAAGAGGAACAACAAGAAAAGGAAAAAAAAATAAATAAATTGAAGAGACAAGCAGACAGCACAACAACCACCTTAGATGAAATCAACTGCAAACAAAATCAATGATAACTCGCCAGAATATGCTCAGACAATTCCAAAATCAGCATTACCATATAACTTATTATAAACCAGTTTGGCTTTATTTCCTTCAGACGGTACACGAAAAAAAAGTTGTTGCTACTAGTTGATCCAAAGTGCTGTACAATACAGGTAGAATAAAATGAATAAAAGACAACAAAACAATGAAACACAACATAACAATACGATTTACATGGCTAGATAAAAGCTATTGACATAAGATGATTTTTAAGCCGGCATTTAAATACAGGCAAAGAAGGCGCAGCTCTAATAGAAGCTGGTAAATTGTTCCATAGACTAGGACCAGCAACAGCGAAGGCTCGATCACCTCTGCAATGGAACCTAGATCTGGGAACAGTGAGAAGACCAAGATTACTGGATCTCAGGGACCTATTTGGTTTATAAATAGAGTTTGCCTCGGAGAGATATGGTGGGGCTTGATTGTTCAAGGATTTGTAAACAAAAGTTAAAATTTTAAAACTAATTCTAAATTTAACTGGTAACCAGTTTAGTGAAATAAGAATGGGCAAGATGTGGTCGAACTTTCGTCTGCCTGAAATTCGTCCCACATCTGAATAGCAGAACTACAGAAATGTGAGTTAGCCGGTTAGCAGGAGACATTCGGACTAGGGTGTACGTTACACAACATAACATACAAAACTATGAATTTTGAACGATCACTAGAAAATATAAACATCAGTTATTAATCATACTTACAGGTTGAGATTCAGAGGAGCAAGCTGGTCCAAATAAACTGGGCATTGATCCATATTTTAAGACCAAGCGTTTTGTGAATCCCACGTTAAACTCTCCAAGGTTTGAGAAACAGTCATCAGTAAAATGACGGGAACAAAACAAAAGATTGTACTGCTGTGGTATTGTTGAAAAAAATGAATTTTCCCTGGTGTCTGTGCACGCAATAAGTGGGCAGGCAATATGCTAATGTTTTGTCTTGACTTCACAACGAAATGGCTTGGGATTCGTTTTACAAACGACTTGTTTAATTGACTCAGAGTCGACTCGTACATTCGAGAGACAATAACTTTATATACGGTGCACTTTCAGATTTAAAACTTTGCAGGATGTTTTCATTCACTTAGAGCTATGTTACACACAACAGTACATAAAAAGGTAATTTTCGAAAATCCATAATAGGGGCACTTTAATATATTGTTTGTATACTAGGATACGCAAGAACAATACATTCAGTAGGTTCTACACTACCTATCAAGTCAACCCCCTGAATATTTGTTTTATTTCAAATAATTTTAGCTAACCATATTCATTAATATTAATTTAGAATATTGTAATAAGGATGCTGAAGCCGTGTTAGAATCCATGTGCCAAAGTTTAATAAGAACAGTCCAAAATAGGATTGTGAAGCCAGGCAAAAGGCCAAAACCTCAGTAAAAACCACAGTCCAATAGGCAAACAGGCAAAGGGATAATCCAAGGGCAGAAGTCAAGTAGGCAAGATGATCAAACACAATAAACAATCCAAACAGGCAACCAAGTCAAAAGGGTAATACAACAAACACTAATTAAAGTAATCAGGCATACACAAGGTAAACAGACAACAGATACAGAACATTCGGTAGTGGGCAGTGGAGCTGGCAATACTTCGCAAGGCCTGTATGGTCATGCCATGCTTAAAATGTAGAGGGAGCAGCACACAGTCAGAATTCAGGTGAGGACTCCCTCTGCTGGCGTGGCATTACAAATATAGAAAAACCTTATAGTAATTGTCTAGATTGGGAGTATGTTTAATCTGTCCTATATTAAACCATTCCTTTTTTGTTTTCTATTAAAAAAATAACAACACATGAATCTATCAATTTGCCATGTCTATAATTCAAAGTGACATCAAAAAACACAAAAAATACCTTTACTCTAGGGCTATAAATGTCACAATCAGCTGCTTGGTCATTATTTAGTAGAACGAAATAACTCCACATGGTGTTTCTTTACTTACTTATCTTACTTACTTTACTTACTAAGTTCAGCCAACAAATTATGTTTACAGTGTGATTGTGTTTTTGATAATTTCTATCTTTCAGTCTATGTCATTGTCATATTCATGTCAATCTAATGCCACACTCACAATAATAAGTTTTAATTAAAAATGTAAATCTTCAAATGAAAATAACATTTTCTAAAGTATGTCTTCTCGTTCCATTTTCACTGGAGAAAAACAACTGTTCTGTATGCTTGTTTCCGTAATAAAAAAAAAAAAGAAAAGGTAATTGCGGCTTTTTATCTAACAATTCTGACTTTTCCTCGCAATTATGACTTTACATCTCACAATTCTGCCTTTTTTCTCAAAATTGCGTGATATAAAGTTGCAATTCTGATGTTTTTCTTGCAATTACATGTTTTTATCACTCATTTATGAGAAAAGGTCAGAATTGCGAGATAAAAATTGCAATTATAATTTATTATTTTTTTTTATTTCAAAGGCAGAAGTTTTCCATAGTAGTATGGAGGGGGGAGAATGCAGCACTTTACAGTGGATGGGAAACCATGTTGTATTGCTCCCGCATCACATAATGCACATATCTCTGCTTCTGATGCTACGCTGCTACGGACTGCTAAATTAAGCAGAAAAGACGAGGAGGATCCAACGCCTGTCGCCGTTTTCATATTAGTTTTAAAGGGGAACGAGGTGATCACAAATTTGTGCTGGAGCCCCCTAAAAAGGGCATAGCGACGCCCCTGGTGGCAACAGACCTGAAGGACACATACTTCCATGTCTTGATTCTACCTGGACACAGACCTTTCCTTCAGTTTGCTTTGGAGGGTCAGGCATATCAGTACCAGGTCCTCTCTTCGGGCAATCCCTGTCCTGGGAATTTTAATGACCACAGAGAGTCAGGACCTTGGTTTAACGTCTCATCCGAAGGACGGTGCTTTTTGACAGTATAGTATAGTGTCCCCATCACTATACTGGGGTGTTAGGACCCATACAGACCACAGGGTGAGCACCCCCTGCTGGCTTTACTAACACCTCTTCCAGCAGCAACCTAGTTTTCCCAGGAGGTCTCCCATCCAGGTACTAACCAGGCTCAACCCTGCTTAGCTTCAGTGGGCAACCAGTCTTGGTCTACAGGGTGATATGGCTGTACCGCTTGCACACAGTGTCTTTCCCCTTCCTGAGGTGATAATGTGCTTCTGTCTACGTGAGTTCCCTAGAATGGTGAACCCTGAATATACACTGATCAGGCATAACATTATGACCACTGACAGGTGAAGTCACAGGTGAATAACACTGATTATCTCTTCATCACCACCACATTAGTGGGTGGGATATATTAGGCAGCAAGTGACCATTTTGTCATGAAAGTTGATGTTTTAGAAGCAGGAAAAATGGGCAAGTGTAAGGATTTGAGCAAGTTTGACAAGGGCAAATTGTGATGGTTAGATGACTGGGTCAGATCATCTCCAAGACTGCAGCTCTTGTGGGGTGTTCTCGGTCTGCAGTGGTCAGTATCTATCAAAAGTTGTCCAAGGAAGGAGCAGTGGTGAACCAGCGACAGGGTCATGGTCGGCCAAGGCTCATTGATGCACGTGGGAAGGGAAGGCGGGCCCATGTGGTCCAATCCAACAGACGAGCTACTGTAGCTCAAACTGCTCAAGAAGTAAATGCTGGTTCTGATAGAAAGGTGTCAGAATACACAGTGCATTGCAGTTTGTTGCAAACTTGGCACGGACGACCACAAGTACTGGGTCCTATCGCTTCTGTGTTTGTCTGCTGAGCTCGTTTGATCCTTCGTCTCTGAAGCCGACTGCAGAGCGTTGCCTGGCACGGACAGAGAGCTGCCGGTTTCTGTCGCTTCCGTGAGTGTTTGCTGAGTTCGCTTGATCCTGATGTCGTCTGAGGAGCGTTGCCTGAACTTCGCGCTGGCCTTTTACCTCAGGTCTTCAGTTCATCGAATAAAGAGGAATTAATTGCTGCACTGTCATATCGCCCCCTCCGATGTTGACTGCCGAACGTGTTGGTTCTTAAAACGGCCGAGTCCCGCCTCAACTAAACTCAAGTATTTCCTACCAATAACGCACTTTAAAACGTCCAAAAGCTTCCCCGACATCATTCGCCTCAGTACAACACGCGCACACGCGCACGCACACACACACACACACACACACACACACACACACACACACACACACACACACACATATATACAGGTGCTGGTCATATAATTAGAATATCGTGAAAAAGTTCATTTTTTTTATTGTAAATTATTTTTAAAAATGAAACGTTCATATAGTCTAGATTCCCTACATGTAAAGTAAAACATTTCAAAAGGTTTTTTTTTTTAATTTTGATGATTAGAGCGTACAGCTCATGAAAGTCCAAAATCCAGTATCTCAAAATATTAGAATATTTCCTAAGATCAATCAAAAAATGGATTTTCAAAACAGAAAAGTTCAAGTTCTTTAAAGTATGTTCATTTGTACACTCAATACTTGGTCGGCAGCACATATTACAGCAAATGACTTGCTCCTAGCACAAATTACAGCATCAGTGAAGTGTGGCATGGAAGTGATCAGCCTGTGGCACTGCTGAGGCACTATTGAGCCTTCAGATCATCTGTATATTGTTAGATCGACTGTTTCTCATCTTTCTCTTGAAAATATCCCATAGATTCAGGGGTCAGGCATGTTGGCTGGCCAATAAAGCACAGTAATATCATGGTCAGCAAACCACTTGGAAGTGGTTTTTGCACTGTGGGCAGGTGCTAAAGTTCTGCTGGAAAAGGAAATCAGCATCTCCATAAAGCTTGTCAGCAGATGGAAGCATAAAGTGCTCCAAAATCTCCTGGAAGATGACTGCATTGACTTTGCACTTGATAAAACACAATGGACCAACACCAGCAGATGTCACGGCCCCCCAAATCATTACTAACTTCGGAAACTTCCCACTAGACTTCAAGCAGCTTGGATCCTGTGCCTCTCCAGTCTTCCTTCAGACTCTGGGACCATGATTTCAACATGAAATGCAAAATTTACTTTTATTTGAAGAGAGGACTTTCGACCACTGTTCACTGTCCAGTTCTTTTTCTCCTTAGCCCAGGTAAGATGCTTCTGACGTTGTTTCTGTTTCAGAAGTGGCTTGGTAGTCCCTTTCCTGAAGATGTCTGAGTGTGGTGACTCTTGATGCACTGACTCCGGCTTCATTCTACTCATTGTGAAGCTCTTCCAAGTGTTTGAATTGGCTTTACTTGACAGTATTCTCAAGCTTGTGGTCATCCCTGTTGCTTGTGCACCTTTGCCTACCCAATTTCTTCCTTCTAGTCAACTTTGCATTTAATATGCTTTGATACATCACTCTGTAAACAGCCACCACATTCAGTAATGACCTTCTGTGACTTACTCTCTTTGTGGAGGGTGTCAATGATTGTCTCCTGGACCATTGCCAAGTCAGCAGTCTTCCCCATTAGTGTGGTTTCAAAGAACAAGAGATACCTGGAATTTATACTGTAGGGATGGTCATTTAATGAAACTCAAATGTAAATATTCTAATATTTTGAGATACTGGATTTTGGACTTTCATTAGCTGTACGCTCTAATCAACAAATTTTTTAAAAAAACTTTTGAAATGTTTTACTTTACATGTAGGGAATCTAGTATAAATGAAAGTTTCATTTTTTAAAATAATTTACAATAAAAAAAATGAACTTTTTCACGATATTCTAATTATATGACCAGCACCTGTATATATGTGTGTGTGTGTGTGTATATATATATATATATATATATATATATATATATTTTTTTTTTCTTTATCTTTAAAGCTTTACTTGTTTTTGTTTTCTTTTTGGGGTAAACGTTTGATTTTGAACTGTTGTTTTTCTGAATATTTTGATTATTGAAACTTTGTTGGTTGTTTGATTATTGAAGTGTTTTGCTTACCTTTTTTTATTTTATTATTTCATTGTGAGAAACAAACTCTTACCCCCATGGACTAATAAATACACAACATACCACATCAAAGGACTTTTTTGTATTTGTGTGTTTGCCGTGATCCTCTCTGCGAAAGTGTTTTCCAATTCTGATATTGCACATTACAATTTGATAAGATTTTATCTTTTGTGTGGGTTGTTTTTTGTTGTGAATTCCATTATATTCTGACATCTAATTGTGTGTAATTGGTGGTTTGAGTTATCCTGGGTTAAATGGTTAATTTAATTTGGTAGATTTTAAGTCTGCCTGGCGCCCGAATTTGTAAAGATTATTTTGGGGAATTGATTTAATTAAATTCCAATAGTTTAGGGTACCACCGTTACACTTACCTGGGGAACACATGGCACCAGGATATACTATGGGAAGAAGGCAGCAAAAGAGAGACCAATACAATAATATGAAGGTGGTCATAATGTTATGCCCAATTGGTGTATTTGGTCAGCACCCTGCAGCAGTCATATTCAGTGGAGGAATTCGATGCCAGGCTCAGTACTCGTGATGCATGCTCATCGGGTCAGCCCATATACTGAGCTAGGTGCTCCTCGTATGAAGTATTTTCCACAATACGGTTTCCCTAACGATAAACCTGTGTCTTCCCCTAGGCAGAGCTCAGTCTCTGCCACCAGTTGCCATGTTTGTAATAGCTTCCCCTCTCAGGTTGGACCTACTGCACGGACTTCTTTCCATGTGTGCTACTTCCCGAGAGGTAAATCCACCCGAGTTGCTTCCATATATTAACCTCCAAAAGAGTAGTGTTCTTTCCCCCAGTTGGGAGGAAGAGTACTTCCTCAGCAATCTGGTCTGAGGAAGAACAGAAAGAGTCAAAAGGAAATCCAGCTGAAGTGACCTATTTCCATTGTAAGCTCATCTTGATCACTGTTTGCTATGAATTATTATAAGCTTACGAGGGATGCTGTAGGTTACGTTGTCTCAAGTGCACCTGTTACCCGGCACACAGTACTTTGCCAACATCTGCGTTACTAAGACTTCATAACAGTCCAGCAATGTGGCGACCCCTAGTGTTATCACTCAACAACCCGTTGAGATGAACAACAGATAGGGAAGGTCTCGGTTAGTATAGTAGTGTACAACGGGGCTAAAGGCACTGCGGGGCAAAAGGCGCCTTTGATTTTATTTTCCTCTAAAACACTAGATGGCACAAGAACTTGCTGCAGCACCTAAACATCTGATATCACCACATTTTGTCATGTCATAAACTTAAAAAGTCCTAAAAACATCATGACATCATGGGGTTTTAGTGAGCAGTCAGCTTGGTGAAATTAAAGATACATCTTTGTGTCTGTGACAGAGTGTTTACCGAGCATGACTGATGATCCAAAATAAGTTGACTATTAAAAAGAACAGCTGAAAATCAATACACAAATAAAATATATTGTTTAAATTGTTACTACCTTTAGTTATTATTTTGGAATAAATGTAAAAATGCTTAAAACACTGACTTGATGAGATTGACTTGGTTTTAATAAATAGAACATTAATACAAAATAGAATTGCATTTGGTTTCTTTTTTGATGTAATACAACGTAATGTTCATTTAACAAAGAAAATGTGACAACGTTAAAAGTAACAGACATTAATAATTTACATTAAACTTATAAAAATAAAAAATAAATAAAAACTGAGGTCATCGTTTGCCGCCTCATTTCAGAACACCACTGCACGCAACTGATTGATATATATATATATATATATACACACACACACACATATATACTTAATTACACATTTGTAATGATGAAGTTGCAATTTAGTACATTTTTTGAATATATTAACTTTACATATAATATCGAATAACACATTACAGTTAAAATCAAGTACCTGTATTTTAGTATGTTAGTCAACAAATTAAAATGTGTATTTCTTTAAAGCATTACAAAGTTTTTTAAAACAATAATTTAAAATGTACATTAAAGTAAAATTGTTAATTTGACAATATCACAAAGTGTACGTTTTAAAAGTGTACTTAAGTGTGTTAAGAAACAGTCATGAAACTGTAATCTCTTCTTATATACAATAAAGTGGCCATTTATTTCATTAATATTACATAACCTGCAAGTACAGTTAGAAGATTTAAAGTACATGTTCAATACAATTAAGTGCAATTCTTTTTTTCACATGAGAAAGCACAATAGATATAGGTGAATTTTTTCAGATACCTGATAAGTTTTTCCACATTTCGAGGTCTGCCTCTCCGTTTGGTTGCACATTTCCCAGCAGTGCCTCTTTCATGAGGCTGAATTTCGAATATAGTGGGAATTGCATCCTCCTTTAGTCTGCGATAGCCACTAAAAAAACAAAAAAGGAGGTATCAACATTATTTATTTATTTGTACCTTCTAGGCCTGGTTTCACAGAAAGGGCTTAGATTAAGCCAGGATTAGGCTTTAGTTCAATTAGGACATTTAAGTATTTGAGACAAAACAATGGCACTGACATTTTATGTCAGTGCAAGTTGCTTTCAGTTAAAAAAAAGCTCAAACATGCATTTTCGTCTGGGACTAGGCTTAAGCCATGTCTGTGACACCAGGTGCTAATATATATTGTATTTTAACAGCAGAATTAATTGTAAACTTTTTTTTGGTAATTGCTTCTATGAAAAGTTAAGAGTCTAATAAGCAGCAGACCTGACTCCAGAGAGTTCAAAGCTATCAGGGGTGAAGTGTTTAGAACAGAAATAGATGAAACCACTCTGGGGGTCCCACTGGCCTTTTCCCTCAGGGCCTTTGCGATGAGAGTTGATAATCCAAGTTGTTCGACGAGGGTTTCCCTTTTTTGGCAACCTGTAACATGATAAACAATATTAACAAGTTAAGATCATTTAATTACCCTTGAGCAACTACTGCTGAGACATATTATATTCATTAACACTCTTTTTCAAAACACAAAACAAGAATATTGACAATAAAGTTGACAATTATTAGTAATCTCATGTAGTTCAGTGAATTGATCACTAGGAGGCAGATATGAATCGTTATAGTTTGTCTTGAGCTGACCAAAATTTTGGCCATATTTTGATTCATAGGGCATGGCAGTCTTCAAACTATTAGACTGTAAATCACAAATCCTTTCTATTGTAATTGTTCATTGCATTATTTTTAAATCAAGCTTTTTAATGCTTAATCAAAATGAAACCACCTGTGTCTGTGGAAATATAAACATGTTAGAGAGCAGCGGTTCTCCAATTGTTGGCCATAGGTCTGTTCTCTGATAGGGTCATGGACAGAAGGAAGAAAAAGGCTGAATGCAAATATTAAAATATTAAGTCGGTTTCAACATGGCCACTACTGATTTGGAAACATATTTGTGCACCTGTGAAAAGTGATTCCAGATTTCCTAACGTCTTTTGTGTCTCGTGACTTGCAACCTACAGCAGAGCAGTGTCTGGGCATCTAAGAAAAAACAAAACAAAAGACAAATGTTAAATCAGATTTGTAATACAATAATAATAATAATAATAATTGAAAAACTAATGGCTTTTAATGATTTAATTAAATGAGATCAGATCTAACTTTTCATGTTACCTACTATCACCTGCCAATAAGATGCAGTTAAATGGAAATTGTAAAAATAAAAATAACACACAAAAATAAGAACACAATAAGTAAAAAAAAAATATACATAATAAATGAACATAATTATAATAAATAGAACATCAATAATAATAATAATAATAATAATAATAAATGAATAAGTAAAAACTAAATAAATGTAATTTTATTATTTATTTTAGATTTTCAGGATTAACACATTTTCCTGTTTTAATTTGCTTCAAACTGCATGCCAGTTCTTTGCTGGCAGTTCATATGGTGGTAAAAGGCCCTACATCGTAAATCTTTCTGTTTTAGCAGATCTTCAAGCAGCCGACTATCGGCGATCGATCGCCCGTATCGATGCGACTTGCTGTCAGCTCATGTATGTGATGTGTTTGAGGCTGCAGTTTCGTCTTTAACTACATAGCAGGCTGCTAAAACAGACGATACTTAAGGCGGAAGCTAACATGTTGCTCATCTGGAAACAATATAAACCCAGACTACTGAATATAAATGCTGGCTGCTTTTCTGGTAAAGAATATTCTCATCAATTTCTGTTTTTAAGATCATCCTTTAAACTCACCACAAAGGCCTGCGACCTCACGAAAATGGCCGTCTTCTTCTTCCTAGGCGCTGTGGATTAGACCCGCCTTTCTGCAGCAGCCAATCGCAGCTATGCATTACTGTGACGTTGCGAATGGACGTAACTTTGCCATTTGAAGGGACAGCGCCTATGGACAGCGCACTGATGATGTTTTTATAACATCGCAGTCACTAAACAAACCCATGTATGTGATATGCTTAATGTCATGTTAATTTGGAATTGTTTTTAAATGTTCTTTAGGAACTTCAGACATAAGCTTATGCTTGCATTACCACAAGAAACCACCTGCCATGAAAAATAATTCCCTGTGGAACTTCTGTCATAATTTTGAAACAAAAGTCATTTGAGTTTATACTGATTTATTACATTTTAGATAAAAACTTTTACATGGAGAGAGTTGTAACGCCACCGATTCGACCAATCAGGGTTAAGCTAGGAGTCCTATGATGCGAGGCCATAAACAGAGGGGCGTTTGAATGGTTGTCAAGGCTGTACATGCAGATTTTATAAAGAAAAAACAGATATTTAGGTAAGAATTATTATTATTTTTTTTTTTTGAATAAAACTATATTTTGTTTAGTACTTAAACTTTTGCAGATAAAATCATATGACTTATATTAGATTAAATTGTATTTTCTCTGGCAAAACGTGATGCAATTTTAACCTGCTAATTTCAAACCATTAAGCTAAACACAGGCTGAAAGGGTTAAGTTGGGTTAAAACATTTTTAAAAAGTGTTACAACCATCTCCTTAAATACAACTAAGAACAGTTTCTTTTTAATAATCTTACAGAATGCCTAGACAGTGGAAAAGAAAGACAGATAAGATAGGCTAAGTTGTGTGGCGGCCAGGCGACCGTATTTTATAAAGAACATTTTTATAAAGTTTCATTTTTATAAAATAATTTTCATATTGCATATTTTTCATATTTTAATTGTTGTATTGAAAATATGGCACACTCGTTTTACGCGTATTTGGCGCCACCTATTGTTGTGGGTGTATTATTGACATGTGAAAATCTAGACAAGAGTTGGCGAACGTCGGTCCTGGAGAGCTACAACCCTGCAGAGTGTATCTCCAACCCAAACATTGTCTTGTATTCAGAACAATACGGTATGTTGTCTGTATGGAGCCATTTGGCAACTCAAAGCCAAAGGAAGTGTGAGTAAAATGTGCCCTATTTAGTTTGCCAACCAAGCCTGCACTTCAGGGTTAAAAATACTGAATTTTGAAAATACTGATTGAGAATATTCAGACGTTAACACAATAATTCACACTATGTTTCTGTTTGTTAGATATACATGTTTTTTACAACAGGTAACCTATGGTAGTTTTTGCATCTGAAGTCTTTATATGTACTCTGACCTACGTTGTGCTCCATGAAATACTAAATATACTGTAGCTTTTATCACATTTCTTATTCATCAACAATACAAGAAAAAACAAATCACTAATCAGTTAATATTATTGCTTATATGCTCATGTATTAAAACTACAGTATTTCCTGAGCATTTCCAAGTATGTCTATTGACGTGAAGTGTTTGTGGTTTGTAACAAGGACATGCTTCTGAGCTTTAGCATTTCACACATCAGCTGAGCTGAGCTGAAATGCATGTAGCAATCTCATGCACAGCACTTTGAGACTTTTATATTTTTTTGGAAAACCGTTCTAAGTACTAAGAAATACAAAGAAACGAATATATGTGTGAATCAATAGCCACACACTTGTGCACGTTTATTAAACTAGCATATGAGAACACGGGGAGACCGGGTATGGTTGTAACAGTTTTTGCTTCAGCATCTGTAACTCAGTAAATTTTTTAGCTAGAGTGCTCAAACGTTTCTTCAAAATACCCATATTTGTTTAATACAGAAGTCACCAATTCAAAACTCTTAGAATATCACAGCCTTTATGAGTTGATGTCACTTCCATGGTGTGTCATTGTTGCACGTCCTTATATTGCTGAGTTAGATGCGTTCCTGGGTCAACATATTTTGTTGATCCTGGAACAACATTCTAATCTGAAGATTTAGTCTTAACCCTATTCCTACCCCTAAACCTAACCCTACCCATAAATTATCCCAAAAATCAGAGGGAAATGATAGATGAATAACACTGATGTAGAAGCACCAATTCATGATTTTAAGCCTAAACTTGACATAATCTGTAAACTTATCCCTCAAATCTGATTGGTTGATTTGAATGTTGTTCCAGGATCAACAAAAATGTTGACCCAGGTACATGTTGAACTCAGAAATATCAGGTTATGCGTCATGGTTAGAATTTACCCCACTGCCGGGATAGGTTGTAACACATGCTGGGGTAAGTTGTAACATTTAGTCAAAAGAAGCAAATCAGTAGCCACACAAGCAATATGCTTCAAAAACAGGTTTATTGAAATAATCCAAAAGAACAATACAAAACAATGACTCTTTTCGTGATTGACCACAGCTCAGATACACTTGCTGTTTGACTCAGGAGTTTGTGCATGTGTCTGTAAATTAGTCTACTAGAACAAACATCCTTAGATGAACACTCGACTGCAGTGTAAAAACTCCAAGACCTCAGATGGGTTTGTCAGAGAGACATAAAAAATGTGCAGTATTGGGGGTTCTCCAGGACTAGGGTTGGGAACCGGATTAACTGGATTATGATTTTTTTTTTATTATCACAGCTACAGTGCATGTCACAATATCTGAAGACCAGGGTGTGCAGGCTGTGGGACAAACAGTGACATCTACAATATCTGCAACGTTAAAGTGCTGGCAATTGCAGATACATCAGAGACCAAAGGTATTTCACTACAAATGTCCACATGTTTATCCCCTGAACTACCATACATGTTTATCAATTACCCAAAGAGTTGTCTCTTTGAGGATGATAGTGGTGGTCACCCTAGTTGTACCTGAGTTTTTAATTTAACTGCTTACACAATGTGTTGGTTAAATATGTTTCTGTTTGTTTTCATTACCTTTCTAAGCAAAGTATTCTATTGTGGTACACAAGAAAACTAGATTGAAAAATGACTAAAATTGGTTAAAGTACTGGAATTTTGTATTCATAGTGTTAGGCTATTAAGTGTCAGGACTCTATGAAGTGCACTGTAACTGAAAAAGCCCAACAAAGAACAGAGTGCAAGAGATAAGGTGTTCCTTGCATATTGTGTGTATAGTTTTGTGAATTGTGTAGAGTTTTGAATAATGCAACTGAGTTTTGAACATTGTTGCATTTTAGATTTGGAATTTTGGAAAACATTGAGCCGGAAGGTGTATGCCTCCAGAACCGTAGACCTGGCCATGCTCAAGACGGGAAGACTTGAAAGTGCCTCAAAAAGAAAAGGCAAGTTTGATTTCAGGAATCAAAATGAACTATTATGAAGTAGAGGCCTGCCTTACCCCAGTGTGAGACCATATAAATAGCACTCATTATAAGTTGTCTGCATCATCACAGCTGTAGACTTAAGGCAGACTTTGCATGACGTTTTAGGCCTGTTGCTATTTCTGCATGATTACACTGGTATTTTGAACCAATGATAGGAACAACTCTCTCATAACTTTAACTCTAACTCTAATAAAGTTGTTATTATATAACACCTTAGTTGTTTAAAAGTATTTGTTAGAACTGATAAGAAAACATAAGATTTAACCTGAACGTTCAGATAACGTTGTGTTAAATAGAGAGCCAGAGCCTCTGTGACTTACCAGGCAGAGGATGACATTGGTTTTAACTCACTAATACAGTGATCAGTAATACAGTCGTGCAACAATACACTGTATAGTAAAACTAGTGTATAATGATAACCTGTATGTCTGTAACAGTAATATACTAATGTGATCTCCCTGATCAAGTTACCACCTTTCCTTCTTAAACTTAAACCCTAAGCAAAGCAATGTTAAATGTTTAGAATTCAAGCACCAAAATAGGGTTGTGTCAATTGTTACGGCCGTCTAGGCAAAACATAAGGCAAAAGCAATACTGAAAATTATAACTCGAACTGAACAAAAGCAAATTTTACAAAGCACACACAAACACAGGAGAAATCAAGACAGAGCAACAAACAAAATGGCACAAAGTCTGCCTCCATAGGGTGTTTGGGGTGGTCCTTATCATCGCAGCAGGAATCAGCCAATCGGGGCCAGACCAATCAGGATCTCTGTGCAGGCCACACCCTCTCCTGCACAGAAACACTCAAAACAACATACATATACTCCTAAAGACATCGGATGTAACACAATTCACAATAGTTGGAAATATTGCCAATAGCTGATATGTTTGTCGATAGTCAAAACGATATTAGAGTTGTTTTCCTATTAATATACTGTATCTCACAGAAGTGAGTACAGCCCTCACATTTTTGTAAATATTTTATTATATCCTGTAGCTCAGTGGTTAGAGCATGGCACTAGCAATGCCAAGGTCATGGGTTCAATCCCAGGGATTGCACATACTCAGACACAAATGTATAGTATAATGCATTGTAAGTCGATTTGGATAAAAGCGTCTGCCAAATGCATAAATGTAAATGTAAATGTGTGTCCCCTGAATGTGTCTGTGAAGTTTCAGCTCAAAATACCCCATAGATTTTTTTTAATAAATTTTTTTAACTGCCTATTTTGGGGCATCATTAAGTATGCACAGATATATAGGTTGCGGCCCCTTTAAATCTCGTGCTCCCCCACCCCTGAGCTCGCGCTTGCCTTGAACAGCATAAAAACAGTTCACACAGCTAATATAACCCTCAAAATGGATCTTCACAAGATGTTCGTCATGCATGCTGCATGCATGCGTCAGATTATGTGAGCATTGTATTTATTTGGATGTATTACATTTGATTCTGAATGAGTTTGAGGCTATGCTGCATGGCTAAAGCTAACATTACACACTGAGAGATTTATAAAGAATGAAGTTGTGTTTATGCATTATACAGACTGCAAGTGTTTAAAAATAAAAATAGCGACGGCTCTCTTGTCTCCGTGAATACAGTAATAAACGATGGTAACTTTAACCACATTTAACAGTACATTAGCAACATGCTAATGAAACATTTAGAAAGACAATTCACAGATATCTAAAAATATCATGTTATCATGGATCATGTCAGTTATTATTGCTCCATCTGCCATTTTTCGCTATTGTTCTTGCTTGCTTACCTAGTCTGATGATTCAGCTGTGCACATCCAGACGTTAATACTTGCTGCCCTTGTCTAATGCCTTGATCATGGGCTGGCATATGCAAATATTGGGGGCGTACACCCCGACTGTTACGTAACAGTTGGTGTTATGTTGAGATTCGCCTGTTCTTTGGAGGTCTTTTAAACAAATGAGATTTATATAAGGAGGAGGAAACAATGGAGTTTGAAACTTAGTGTATGGCCTTTCCATGTACTGAACTCTTGTTATTCAACTATGCCAATATAAATTCAATATTTAATTCTAGGGCACCTTTAAACACGGAAAAAGTTTCATGATGTGTCCCCTTTAAAGGCCTTGAAGCACTTGAACCCTGATAATTGCTGCTCGCAGCTACATATTTTTTTTATATTTTTTGGGGCCGTTCACATATCGCGTCTAAAAACGCTGGGAAAGCGTGGCCGCGCCACTTTCTCCTTTCCAAAGCACTTGCGCTCCCGTGCCGTCTGTCGTTGCTATATGCAACCATGAACTGCACTCTCCACAAGGAGTAGGAAGTTTCAGCAAAGATAAATTTCTAGCCCTTGCATTAGCTTTACTACTAGATATACCTGTACAGCTATGATCAGCTGCTCGGCAGAGCTTTTGATGTTTTGTTACGGAAATGTGAACGGCCCCTTTTTCTGCCCTAAAAGTGTCTGGCCAGCTAAAACCATAAGTCCTAGAAACACCAAATTTGGCAGGATGGTCCCAAATTACTCCCATTACTGCATGCACCCATTCTGAATGGGCCATAGGTGGCGCTATAATACGTACTTTTACGTTTTTGCTCATATTTATGCTCATATTCTCTGATTCTCTGAGTCAAGCTGAACAAAATGTATATCTCCGTTTTACGTACATCTCAAAACATATATCTCCGTAAATTATATATTCTGACATTTTGAGCTTTTTGATAAACATATTTTTTCAAACTCCTCCTAGACCATTTGCCAAATTAACACCAACCCTGGTGACAAAAAGTTGTCAAAAGAATTTGGATTCATCAAATGGTTTAGATTAGAAGATATAGTTTAATATGTGTATGGAGCCATGGCTACAAAATGAATGGGCTTGTATCTTCTAAGCGGTTTGAATAATTACAATTCTTTTGATAACTTTTTATCATAAGTGTCTATAGATGATACATGCCAAATTTCGTGTTAATCAGTCAAATGGTTTAGGAGGAGTTAGAAAAATACATTTTTGCCAACTCAAAATGGCCGACAGACTACAGCATGTTGTAATAATGTCGTCCACTAGAGGGAACCACAGGATAAGACATCTATTTTTTCATCAATTTGAATGTATGAATCCAAATCTCACAGAACTTCATACACATGGACGACAAGACATTCTGAGTAAACATGCAATTTGATGAGTTTCATGAACTTCTGATGCTCAGGGCGCTAACAGCAATTTTTTAAATATTAGCCATTTATATCAATGAGATTCAGAGATGAAGGCCATAACAGTAATATTGTCCACCAGAGGGAGCCACAGGATAACAAATCCTTTTAGATCTTAATGTTTAAAGTCGGCATGAAATCAAAATTGACCCTATTTACTTTGTTAGTGCATATTACTAGTCTTGAGGTGAACAATTAATCCGTGCAAGTTAATACACCGAAAAAAATGGTTTGTCGCGGCAATCTGTGTAAATGGTTCGATAGATTGACTTGTATAACCAGCTTGCAAAAAACTGTGTAATGCTTATAGATCATTCAGTGTTAAAATAACTTTTATTGTCAAGATTCATCTTTGTATTTGTTCCTACTTTATCCTGTGTGACGTTCATGTTTACTTGATTCTCATAGTTTCTGAGTATGCCCTTGTTTGTCAACATGGTTTTTGATTAGTTTCACCTGTGTCTAGTTTAGTGCCTTATTTTGTATTTATACCCAGTTTAGTTCAGTTCTTTGGTGTTACCTATTGAATGGTTGGTGTGTAGTGCTCCTGTGGTTTTTCCCGGGCCTTCCTGTGCCAGAGATTTTTTTTTTGAGTAAAATAAGGACTGCTGCATTGTTATCTAAGCATCATGTTTTCCTCTCTTCTGTCACTGACCCGTGACATTTATATATCCTAATAACATTGAAAATATGTCATGTAAACAGACATTATTAATTTGATTGCTGTATATCCATTTTATTTGTTATATCCATTGATCCATTCATCTATTCTTCAAACGATTTATCCTCTGTAGTATCAAGTCCATCCCAACATCTCGGGCCACAGACAGAAATATATTAAATTATTAAAATATTTTTTGTAGGCTGAAATAAGTGATTTACTTTGTTCCTTTTGACACCAGCATGTATTGCTAACTTGCTTCATCAAACCCAAAATATCATCCACATGGGCCATTTATTCTTGGACCCCAATGATTGCCCCTTGTGGCTATATTTACATCCAAAATAATAATAATAATAATAATAATAAAAAGTCAACTTTTGTTTGATCCAACTGATTGGTCCCAATTTCTAACAAAAATTCTGTTAGAATTCTTTTTGGATTTGTTAGACAAAACCTCTAAGAAACATTATCTCAAATTACTTGATTGACACTGATAGTAGGGACTGTAAGGCCACGATCATGAACAGGCCAGACTTTTGTAGTCTTACCCCACCATAATCTTTAACATGTTTGATCCCTGTCCAGTCATTTGTTGGTGGCATTGTAACTTTTGCCATCAAACTCAGTCATGGTGAATCTTTTGTTCTTATTGTTATTTTCATATGCTAACAGTCTAATAAATATGTGTGTGGCTATTGATTCTCACATATATTTGCTTTTTTGCATTTCTAGTAGAATGCAAGTAGTAGAACCCCTCCAACCCCCAAAAACAAAAACAAACAAACAAACAAAAAAAACATGTTCTAACTTAGCCAATGTCTCAAAGTGGCATGCAAAGGTTGCTAAATGCATTTTAGCTCAGCTCAGCTGATGTGTGAAACGCTAAAGCTTAGAAACATACTTACAAACCACAGACACTTGAATATATCACATTAACAGGCCTACTTCGAAATGTTCAGGAAATCCTGTAGTGTTAATACATGAGCATAAGCAATAATATGAATTACATGGTTGTTCAGTATTGATAAATAAGAGATGTGATGGATGACGCTAAAGTAATAAAGTAAGTTTAGTGATTCATGGAGCACAACTACATAGCCTCTATGGAGCATAGAGTACATAGCCTACATACACTACAGTAACTAATGAGACCTAAGCTTCATTACCTAGCATCATTTATTAATTACACTTCTATTAATTTAATGATTTCTATGATTATTGTTAACCAAAATGAATATTATAAAGCACATGCATCCAAAAGATTATGTGCTTGAAGGTAAGGCATATATAAAAAGCCCTACCACATAACTGTCCTTGATTGATTTAAATATAATATTCTGCAAATAATTAAAAATTATAAATAAAGTTATGATTTTGTAGTTTAGCTCAGCTGCCTACATAACATATATGGAGAGAGCTATCTGTTAGAATTCCAATTTCATATCAATAATAGTTTGCAATAGACATACGCAAGCTAGAAGTTGCCATCTTTTTATATGGCACAAATAGTAATTAAATAGAAGTATGCAATTCCAAATTCAACTTATTTTCTCTATGCCTTCAAATGTGAACCGAGAAAATTAAATATGACTGTGTAGTAAAATATACAAAAAAAAAAAAAAAAAAAAAATGGGGAAGTACCAGCACTGCCTGTAGTTAGTGCACTGTATAAGTGACAGTGTACAGTGTGTATACTATTTATTACTTTTTGCAAGTCCAAAATAATAAAAACCCAAAAAGAACAAAAACACACAGATCTGTCTTTAAGAATGCTTTTTAATGCAAAATCAGAAAATAAATCAGAAAAGCAATGGAAGAACTAAGCAAAGGATACTTATACACTTATTTTCTATAGCAGATGAAAGAGCTGTTAGGTCTATTGTTCATGCATAAAGGATGGATTCAAGATGCAGGTCACAGCATAACTAGTTTTTCATAAGTACTCTTGAAGTTGAACTTATTTGAGTTATTGTAAGCTGATTCAAGCCTGGGCATGTCTTTAACCAGAACACCATTTCTTGAGCTGAAAATGTCAGCCAGAGGGGCAGCCATTGGAGAAGGTTTGTGTTCATTACACTGTGGGCCTTGTAGACTGGGAGCACACTTCACTTCATAGGTAAAATAGAAGGTGCCATATTTAAAAATACAAGTGTCATACACAACTCCACTTCTAAGATCAAAAGAGCATGAACCAAGGAAATCGCTGTTCCAGTAACTGTCTTCGTCCACTCTCAGAAATAAAGGTACAGAAAAGACCAAAAAAAGGTACAAATGCTCGTCGCTGGGGCAGTACCCCCAAGGGGAACAAACTTGTACCATATTAATGGGTACAAAGAAGTACCCCTACAGTTTGTGCCTTTTAGGTACAAATATGTACCTTTGAGGGTACAAATGGCTCATCGCTGGGGTGGTACCCCCGAGGTACAGCAATGGTACCCTTTTATATTGTACCTTTTGAGAGACAATTTGGTACCTTAGCAATACATTTGTACCTTAATCCACTGGTACAAAAATGTACCCCATTAGATGGTACCAATTTGTTCTCGTTAGGGGTACCACCCCAGCGACGATGCCATTGTACCTATAAAGTGGCAAAAATGTCCTTGATAAATAGAAAAGAATGAGAGCAAAAGAAAGCAATATTTTGTTTTCCCACAATCAATGATTTAAAAGAAGTTAAACTGTACAAATTAAAATACTGGAAAGAGAATAACGACCGCACACCACAATCTTCGTTTGCAATAAACTTTAATAAACAAAGTTTTTCACATTTAAACAACTTTAATAGAGAATCACTTTATGAATGCATTACTTACTGCAGTGTAAGAACATAACATAAGATAACATAACGCTTTATATTGACTAAAAGCTACTGTGAGTGTTCATTGTATGCTTAAAGGATTAGTTCACCCCAAAAAGAAAATTTCCTAATAATTTACTCACCCAATGCCATCCAAGATATCCATGTCTTTCTTTCCTCAGTGGGAGAGAAATTTTGTTTTTTGAGGAAAACATTTCTGGATTTTTCTTCTAACAATGGAGTTCATTGGTTACCATCGTTTTTAAGTCCAAATCAATGCAGTTTTAAAAGTCTTTGAAGTGTTTAAACGGGCTGTACGCAATCACAGCTGAAGAAGAGGTTGTTTTCTAGCGAAACGATGTCAGTTTTAAAAAGAAGAGAATGTGGTGTTTCAATATTAGATGCTCCAGTCTTAGAAAGAAAAGACCAAACTAATCTGTGGTGGACAGGACAAGTTTCACACCTAGAATATATTGTCCACAGCACATCAGGCCCTCATCCACAGGAATGGTTACTCTGTCAATCCTCGTAATGATGTACTGTCATGCTGTGCTCTTCAAACTTCCAATGTAGATCTGCTGTGGTCTGGTCTTTGATGCGGTCTCAAAACTGCTGCAGAGGGATGCAATAGTGGCTCCACGCTAAGAGTTAAGGGAAAAAATAAATACATTTTAGGAGTTTATAATGCATCAAGACATCATTACAAAAATAACGGTCCATGTAAAACTTACCGGTACAAAATTAAATTGAAAGAAATGAAATTTCAGATTTAACATTGCATCGACTTCCAGGCAACGGTGGCAGAAGATATGCAAGAACAACCATCATTGTGTAGCACTTTTTAATCTGAAAATGAATGAAAACAGATTAGAGATGCAACAAATGTTTAAGTGTAGGATTAAGAGTAGGGCTGCACGATTAATCGCATGCGATTGTCACGCGCATTTCGTCAGTAAAGCCGGTTCCCTGATTACCGCTAAATCGGCATCACCTGCTTTCAAATGGAGCGGCATTTAATAGACAGAGCCGTAGTTCACTGACAAGCCACACAATATCGCGTTCATTATCGAAGGCGATTCATCTGCGATATGAACGCGATATTGCGTGGCTTGTCAGTGATCTACGGTTCTGTCTATTAAATGCCGCTTCATTTGAAAGCAGGTGATGGCGATTTAGCGGTAATCAGGGAACCGGTTTTACTGACGAAATGCGCGTGACAATCGCATGCAATTAATCGTGCAGCCCTAATTAAGAGCAGCCTATGGGCCTAGGGTTGTTGTGATAACCACAATATTACAATACTGACAAGCCAGCCACAGAGGATGGCAACCATAAAGTTTATTTTATTTATTTTTTTAAGACTAAACTGTCCACATTTTACACTCAGTGCATGTGTTTTTAAGGTTAAATAAGTTAGTAAGGGTGAAGAGTTTTTTTTTTTTTTTTCATTAAGACTTGAATGTGTACCATTACCATTATTATGTATTTACAGCAGCTCCATAGATTTGCACTAAAGAAACCTAAACAGTCAGAGATCAACATGTGCAATTACCTGCATCTGTCCTCCTTCACGTCAAGTCATATTAATGAATATTTGTTATGATAAATTAAACAAGAGATGTGCGTGTAAGTAAAGACCTCACACTTACATAGTATCTGCTTGGTCTTCCACCCCCTCTAAAAGAGAAAATTACTCCTTTCCAGGGTAGAATCAGCTTTCAACTCCTCAGTCTTTCCATCTGTTATTTATCCAAAAGAGGAAACATTTTCAAAATATATCAGTATCAGCAAATATATCAACTTTTGCATTGTCTATTAAAATATCTTAAAGGGATATTACACCAAAAAATGAAAATGTTATTGTTACTCCTCCTCATGTTCCAAACCTGCATGAGTTTCTTTCTTCTGCTGAACATAAAAGATATTTTTAAAGAATGCTGGTAACCAGACAGTTGACGGTAGCCTGTGACTTACATAGTTGGGAAAAAATATATAAAAATACTATAAGTCAATGGATAGCATCAAGTGTCCTGTTACCAACATTCTTCAGAACGTCTTCTTGTGTGTTCAACAGAAGAAACTCAGACAGGTTTGTAACAGTATGAGGGTGAGTAGAATTATTTTTTTTATAACTTTATGTAAAAGAAGAAAATAAGTAAAGACTGAAATGCAATGAGACCTACACACACAGCATATCCGAGCAGCAAGCCATTGTGGGAGTCCCCTTAGATGTTCATCTTCACTGCTGATTAAATCAAAGAACAAAAAATTTAAGAACAAAGTATTGATCTCAACAAAATACATTCATTTCTAATATCTATCAAACAGTCAGATGATGTTGTAAGCTGCATGTTAATAAGTTATATCATGAGAAATTTAGAGGCCAGCTGACAACAACCAAGGCATAAGATAGATTGACAGACAGAACATAGATTGCAAATTATATTGCCTAAACAAGTCATCTAAAATATCCTCACATTAAAAATACATTTACTATACAAAAAACAAAATACGTTACCTGGATTTGACGGCACTCTCCAGCATTTGTGGTAGGGCTCCTGTGCTTGACGTGAAATCGGTCAAACCTTCATCTCCGTCAACATCGAATCAAATTCTTGACAACGTCCTTGAAGAAAATTCATACCGTAGAAAGTAATGCGATGAGAACAGACAACATTTTACTCGGTCAACCGCAAAACACATCACAGGAGCACTTTGAACGTACCTGATGCAGCAAAGCAAACGCTCCACGTTAAATCCTTCACTTATAATGCACTCTTTTAGTTGTTTATAATGATCTGGTGTGCTGGGCAGCTTGTCGTGCGCTCTGCCTGGCTAACACTTCACTAACGCTACACTGCTCGACGTACGTCGCCACTCTCCAACTAACGTTAATTAACAACATATTTGTTAGCTAACTATTTCTATGATCGTTTTTTTCAGCACTACGCATTTTAACAAGTATTATCTACCGTAACTTACGGAACGGTCCAAAGCATCGCGATTCCCCTCAAACCAGGCCGGAGTGAAAAGAGCGCGATCCGCCGCAGTTTGAAAAGACGAGAGGCGTGACGTGATTGGCCGACAAAAAACAGCCGTTAACATTGTAATAAATTGAAATATATATAATGTATATTTATTTTTATAAATGATTATTCATTATTTATAGAGCTTTTTATGTGCTACCATATGAAATATATGTATTGTTTTTATTTTCATAAACACAAACTGCCCGCCCAGGAGATAACACATTTATTGTGTCAATCTGTCCAAGGCATACCACATTTACAAATTATGACAAAGGCTCTATCAGTCTTAGAAAAGGCACGCATAAGTAGCTGCTACCCCAGAGGATTGTGTACCCTGTAACTTGAAAAGTACTTCTTAGTACCCCACAGGAAGTGTACCCTTTGACTTGAATAAGGTACTTTTTTGTACCCTACAGGATGTGTACCCAAAAGGTACTTCTAAGTACCCCATGGGAACACGATAGGACCTTTAATGGTACATTTGTGAATGTTGTACCTTAACTATTACTTTATATGACAATGTACCTTTTCAAAGGGTACATATATGTACCTTTCACCATGCATATTTCATTGTGTACCCCTTTTCTTTGGAAAGGTACTTTTTGGTACTCAGCTGGATACATGTTTGTTTCTTTGCTGGCACATTTGTGAAATTTGTACCTTAAAGTACTTAATTGTACCCTCACTGTACCTTTATTTCTGAGAGTGATATACTTTAAAAGTTAGTTTGGTATTGGCCATGCTGATCTTAATAGGACCAAACTCAAATGTTTCTGGCCAACGTGGATTGTCATTATTATTAATAATCTCAGTGTGCTTGCTTTGTGTGCCATATTTAACTAATACAGAGCCATCTGTTTGTGTAAATGTATCTCCATACAAACCATTGGCTCTAAGCTTGTAAACTTTCAGGGTGGCAAGTCCTTTTTCAGCTGGACAGCAGTTAGACTTTATAATCTGACTACCTTCACAAACACAAGCACATCTGTCTCTTGCACTGCACTTCTTGCCAATCTTGCAAGACTCAGAGCAAACTTTCATGAGGGCATTTTCAATTATGTATTTTTCAACAGCTCTCTTCAGTCCTTTCCTGGCAGGATGTTTAGCACTCAGTAAGAAATGGAGGGGTTTCAGAGAGTAACGCACAATGTCAGGTAGGCTCTTCAAAGACTCAAGCCAGTTCTTAAGGGAATTTGGGTGTGATGAACCAGAAAAAAGCAGATCTTCTCCATTTATGTTTCCTCCGATAATTTCTGTCTGACGCTCACTGAACATGGTGCTGAACTTTTGATTTGTGCCCATCTTCCTTTTCTGTTCTTTACAAAAATGGCTTTCTGTCTTCACAGTTGCTGCATTGTATGAACCAGAGGCTTCTACATCCAAACAGTCTTTTACCGCAGTATCTGTAAGCCCACTCACTGTTGCCTGACAGGTTTTGAAGGCTGTTATGGCTTTCATTTGCCCCCCTAACTTGACATCTTTGATATAGTGAGTGCCATATGTGGTGATCAGGTTGCGGTAGGCGTCTGGATCGTAGGATGCAGGGAGTGATGTGATTGCTTCAATAAACTCTTCATTAAGAGGAGGCTTTTCAGCTACACAATATCTGTAAAGAAACAGTAAACCTGCTTGAATTCAGTGGGACCATAGAGGGAGCAATTTAAAGTTTTCATTGTCATTTTATGAGGAAAACAACCCAACTTTCTCACCTGTAAAAGCTGCATGCAACTTTATGTTTGGTGAAACTGTATTTGTCTTGTTTTGATTTTGTCATTGCAAATTTCGCTTCCCTGGAATGAGTGCTTCCGAACGAAGCTCCAGGAGCCTTCACATCTAAACCAACTTTCCAGTCGACCGAAAGTGCTGATGAGGAATCATTGACCAGTGCTTCACTTGATTCAAAGATCTGACTGGTGACTTTCATTGAACACTTTGGCAAAGTCCTCCAGTCTTTAACTGCTGCTGGTAGCTTCTGTTTTATTCCATTCATGTAACTGTTTTTGCGCAATTTACAAGTGCCGTTTCCTAAATCCCATTTCTCCATGTTGATCACGTAAGATCCTTTTCGCTCCATGGTCACAACATCAAATCCCTCTCCAGCAAGATTGTATCCTGGAACAAAGGGAGCATTCTCACACTCTTTTGATGCACCTGTGTCATCTTCTGCAGAAATGGTTATGAGAAGCAATGCCCAGAAAACAACAAGGTAAACTTGGAACTGCCCCATCTGTAATGAGATGAGAAAATGTTTCTGTCAAATCATTATTGGTTTCAAATTTTACATAACAATAATGTTCTCATAAAATTGATCATATCAACAATATTGCTATATTTTAACATTATAAACAAATTACAAATGTGTATGTAAAACGGTAATAATTTCTTCAAAATCATAATGTGATTTATGTGATGATTTTTCAGTTTTCTTTACCATTAAATTCACAGGTGAGCTGATCAGTTGAATCTGAAATATGTTGTCTCTCTAACTTCTCATTTTATATGATGCTTGTGTAGTCGTAGGTGTCAAAGTTTTGTAGTACAAATAATATGCAGTGATATGAGTGTCAGATTTCTGTGTTGGCCATATGTGCCCCTGTTGTCCCGCCTCTTGATTCCCTTTGCTACACTCCTTATGATGTCACCTTTATTTTAGTGCTGTCAAAATTAACACATTAACACATGCAATTATTTTTTTCAGTTTATTATGCAATTAATGCAGCCTCTGTTTTTTCACCATCCTTTAGCTAGCATTACATTAGCGGGTAGCCTATATGGTTACACTCTTATTTTTATTTGAATTTTACATTTTACAAAAAACTAAATAAAACAAGATAGAAAATATATACAAATCAATGAATGATAATATCAATAACAACAACAACAACAACAACAATATAAAATATCATTAATAACTGTTTATATGAGGGGGGGTGCTTATCTCAAAAAATGATTGAGATTCAGGAACCTCTCTGATTGCTGGATTTATAATACACACAATTTTACCATTATGTTTACATTACAACATAACCTGATACAAAAGTTTGCTTTCTGTATTTTGCACAGTGACAAATTGCATTTTAAGAAATTAACTGCAAAATCTTAAGGTATATCAGCAAGAGTGCGACTTGCTACAACATGGAAATAATATGTGCTTTTGTTTGGTTGGTAATGTATTTGCTGTCCATGTATTTCTCTTTACGAGACATGAATAAATGTGTAATGAATTCATAAGCACATCATCGCATGAAGAAAAGACAATACTCTTGAAATATGAGCATCAAGTATAATTAATTGTATGGAATGTGGGCATCCACCAGCAAAAACATAATTTGGCACCTATATGATCACAAATCCATGAGTACAGTTTGCAAAACTGGGGGAACGGATTGTGAAAACCTGGGCATGGATTTGTGGGCACGGATTTTAAAACCGAAGGTACAGTTTACAAATCTGAGTGTACGGACTGGAAATTCGTGGGTACGGTTTATTAATCAGTGGGTGCAATTTATTAAACTGAGGGAACAATTAAAGAATCTGTGAGTATGGTTTATAAACTGAGGTGACGAATTGCAAAACTGTGGTGACAGATTTGTGAGTCTTGTTTTTTTCTCTCCTCGAGGTGACTTCCCGGGCTCCATACTGCACATTCAAGTGCGACACGACTTTATTTACATACTTTATTTACAAACATGATCGCTGATTATGATCTGCGCTGTTATTAATACTTATCCACTTTTTCATGAGAAATGCTGTCTAAATGTCCCGTTTTTAATGATGACGTCTAAAGTCCCCGCCAAAGGAAGTAGTCCCTTTTAGCAATTTGTTAGCAACCGCCGATTTTAAGACACAGTAAAAGTTTAAAAAATCACAAGTGGGTTATAACTGGTGTGTTTTATGTCATAGATCAAAACGTGAAAGTATTTAGAGGCTTTGTTAACCACAGACCTTATTTCAGGCGATTTAGCAAAAACCCATTCAAAAAATCCATAGACTTGACGGCGTTGGAACCGGAAGTCCTAAAATGCTAACTCGCTTCCGGGCTTTGCCTACAAAAATGCGTCATCCCTGAGGCACTCTATGCCCATCATGGTGAACAGTTCAGCAAAAATGTGTCTGTCAAATCTTAAAGGGACAGTGGCCGAATAAACATGCCGCTCTCTATGTTGTTAATGTTAATCAAACAACAAAAGACAAAGAAACATTGTAACATCACTTACTGCTCTTGACTGATTAACTTCTGTAACTTTAATTTATTAATCTGTATTTAATTTTTACAATGAAGATTATCCAATGTTGTTTAACATTTCATTACTTTGTTTCTTTATTCAGTTAATAACCTGATCACTACTGTTAGACTACCTGAAAAAAAGAAAGCAGTCTATTTAATTTCTATCTTTATTCTAATGTATTTATTTCTGCTATTGTTAGTAATTTGTTATTTTTTCTTATTTTATTACAGTTTACTTGTTTTTTTTTAATTCAGTTTACCATTTGAAATCAAACAGACCAAATAAAAAAATATTATTGCTTCAAACAATGGTATAAAGCTATTCAAAACATCATTCAATGTAAATTGTGATAATCGTAATTAATAATTGCAATTACAATTTCAAGGGAATAATCGACAATTATGATTTTTGTCATAATCTTGCAGCCCTAAATAATACTACCTATTACTGTGCCGAGCAGGGCGGGTGAGAGCCGTGAGGGAACGGCGTGAGGCCGGTGACGCGAGAGATAATGAGCTCCACCTGTGAGGCGCACTGGCCTTGAGTCTCTCACGGAGAAGCTCCGGAAGCAGTTCTCTTTTGAGCTTGAATGGACGAAAACACACAAAATTATGCCAAAATACCCGTTTTGTCAAGTATCCTCATAAGCACAGTCTTAAATGAGTTAAATAAAGTCTTAAATGAATACAAAGCATTGTGAGAAAGTAGGATGCAGAGCCGCGTCACGTGCGGCAGATCTTAAAGCTTTTGCAGTGTTAAAGGGTTAGTTCACCCAAAAATGAAAATTATGTCATTAATGACTCACCCT
Source organism: Megalobrama amblycephala (assembly GCF_018812025.1). Classification (NCBI taxonomy): domain Eukaryota; kingdom Metazoa; phylum Chordata; class Actinopteri; order Cypriniformes; family Xenocyprididae; genus Megalobrama; species Megalobrama amblycephala. Next base: position 16,467,327 of record NC_063052.1, on the reverse strand, counting down.
CATGTCGTTCCAAACCCCGTAAGACCTCCGTTCATCTTCGGAACACAGTTTAAGATATTTTAGATTTAGTCCGAAAGCTTTCTGTCCCTCCATTGAAAATGTATGTACGGTATACTGTCCATGACCTGAAAGGTAATAAAAACATCATCAAAGTAGTCCATGTGACATCAGTGTGGTAGTTAGAATTTTGTTAAAGCATCGAAAATACATTTTGGTCCAAAAATAACAACAACTATGACTTTATTCAGCATTGTCTTCTCTTCTGGAATCCTTTCCATTGAATTGATTCCATTGAATTGATTCTATTGAATCCTTTCATCTGTCGGCGTTGGTAATGCACTTTTACGTCGCCGTGGTTGTTTTTGGCGATTAGGACATCCGCGACATGCACACTTACGCACCATTTTAAAAAATATAGCAAGACCAAAATACAAACAATGTAGAATAGCTTGAATACAGCGTGCGTCTCCCTCAGACTGTAAACAAAGCTCTGGCGCACTAGATAACACGTCAGCAGCGTCTTACATCAGCAGCGTCACTGTGGAGTCGTGAACCACACTCCGGAGCAGAAGGGGGCAGTAACGCACCAATAAGCTGGATGCCAACCGCCGTAAAACAGGAAAGAAGAAGAAGAAGAAGCGGAGTCGTGAACGCGAATTGACAACAGACCCGGAAGAGAATACAATGCTGAATAAAGTTGTAGTTTTTGTTATTTTTGGACCAAAATGTATTTTCGATGCTTCAAAATGTCGCGGATGTCCTAATCGCCAAAAACAACCATGGTGACGTAAAAGTGCATTACCAACGCCGACAGATGAAAGGATTCAATGGAATCAATTCAATGGAATCAATTCAATGGAAAGGATTCCGGAAGAGAAGACAATGCTGAATAAAGTCGTAGTTTTTGTTATTTTTGGACCAAAATGTATTTTCGATGCTTCAACAAATTCTAACTAACCCACTGATATCACATGGACTACTTTGATGATGTTTTTATTACCTTTCTGGACATGGACAGTCTACCGTACAAACATTTTCAATGAAGGGACAGAAAGCTCTCGGACTAAATCTAAAATAGCTTAAACTGTGTTTCAAAGATGAACGGAGGTCTTACAGGTTTGGAACGACATGAGAGTGAGTCATTAATGATATAATTTTCATTTTTGGTTGAACTAAAAATGATCAGTTAAGACTGGATCTCTTCCTAAATCGTCCCTCCCTAACATTTTCGTCTCGTTTTTATTTGTTGATGAAAATGTCAATAGATTTTCATCATAGTTTTTGTCATTCCAAATTGTTAGTTATTTAGTTATTATCTCGTTATCATTTGTGAAAAAATGTCATTGATGGAAATAATGCCGAACATTATTTGTCAAGTGAAATTAACACTTAAAGCTGCAGTAGGTAACTTTTGTAAAAATTAATTTTTTACATATTTGTTAAACCTGTCATTATGTCCTGACAGTAGAATATGAGACAGATAATCTGTGAAAAAATCAAGCTCATCTGGCTCCTCCCAGTGGTCCTATTGCCATTTGCAGAAATACACCGCTCCCGGTAAGAAACAACCAATCAGAGCCAGGAGGAGTGTCTAAGCAGTGTCAATCAAGCTCGTGTGCGCGCTGATCACTCTCCTGTCATGCACAGCCATAGTGCACAGCGCGTACAGGCGTTCAAATTCAAGATTACAAACTCATACTATTGATACGCATTTTCGTGTGATCGGGCTCTATTATGTCATGATGATATGCAGTTTTAAGATTTTTTTTAGGCGAGAATGTGCTGGTTTAAAGCTCAAATTTGTGGTTTATTGATAAAGATAGCGCCTTTCTGAAAATTTGATCTGACGTTGTCGGAGTTGTGAGATCCAGGAGATCACCGGACGCTCAGCACTCATGTACCCAGCCGAGAGCAGCCTTACCTCGGCTAATCCTTCTGACGTTTGCCGCTGGCACCATTTTGGCTGAAAGCAACGTGACGTTTCATAAATTTATTATGTGGCTATTTAACTTTTGTATCATACTAAAGCGCTGATTTTGTACGCTTGACTGACTTGTTTGCTTTATTTCTTATTGTATATTTTTATACCTTTTATAATGGCTATTATTGAACATTAAAACTGACATTTAACAAAAAGAGAAGGTTGTGTTTTATGTTAAAGCCTATTTCATTTCATTACAGTGAAGATAATCAGAGTATGCACAAATAGTATTACATTAAATATTTTTGAAATGTAAACGAAAAGAGGCGGGTTGTTTAATATTTTGTTATAAATATAAGCAGACATTGCAGATAATTAATCACTCGTTACCTGAGGCTATTATGTTTTTGTTTGTTTCTTTAAATAAAATGAAACGAGGCAGAGTGGTGTTTAATAACAAATTTTGTTTTATTCTTGGCTAAAATATACATACAGAGATAACCGGAGAAGCCAGCGCGAGCTGAGTGACGTTATCAAGTACGCTGCTGTTCCATTTGCAGAATCACCGGACTTGTGTTCTCCCGTCCACGGGAGTTCGTTCTCCTGAGAACGTGTCTCCCGAGTCCGAACTTAGTGAACTTGGTTTTGAGAAACGCCTAGTGTCAAAACTCTAGCCACATAACATACAGATAAAATGTCACGCACTGTGGAAAGCAACTATTGAAACCTACTAATTCAGTGGCTTGTCATGTTGCTGAAATAATGTACTAGTAAACCTTATTTAGCATTACATATCGATAGAATAATTACTTGCATACTGTAACGTTAGTTACCATTATATTATCTTACTAGCTATTTATTATAGAAATAGTGCAACGTCATATAGTTACATTACATGTAGGCTATTGCAAAATACGTAATGTTTTGAGGACCAAGTTTGTAGTCAAAGTATGGGCAGGCCATAGTCAATGTAAATCATATTGTTGATGTTTCGTCTGTACCAGTGAATGTGCCATAACTGTTTATCAGCCGTCATCGGTGGCCCTGCTTGCTTACTAGCCTGCGCGTTCACGGCAGGCTTCGTTGTGATGGGGGAGGAGCTGTGGAGGGAGGGCTGTAGCGCAGCAGAGAGCAAGGGGGAGTGACCTGTGAGTTGTGCTTGTTCGAATTTTCAGGCTAAGTCAACGTTTTCTGAAAACTCCCTACTGCAGCTTTAAAGACATCTAATATAAAGTGGGACTTTATCAACTACATAAACTAACTTCACAATTTTCACTTGCTCTGATATTGCAGGATATTTTCTCTTTAGTAAATGCATTTATATATTTCATGTTCTTCAATATCTTAATGTTCGGCAGAAGAGAGAATTTAATCGTGCAGACTTTCTTGTGGGAAGTGAATTGTAGTTTCTCTAGTTTTAAGGTATGTGATTGACTGTTTGCTACTGATGTCACACTTAAGTTGATGATCAGTGTCATGGTACCAACAAAACTCGACTGGATTGATTTGAATTGTCAACTCAAAATTCTTAACACTTAACCCTGAGTTTGTTCAACTACCATCATTGTACAGCCCCCTGATAGCTCTGATTTAACTTGACACAAAGCATGTGACTGAATTTGCTTCAATTACTATTTTGCAAAGGTTTTCTCATTAAGTTTATATGAATTTATAATCAAATGTATCATTCTATTCAAATAATCACAAACAATGATATAATGTGCCTCCCCAGAAGAAGGTTTTAGTTACATATCTTTTGCAGAGCAGCTGTCAGTTTTAGCAGTTTTAGGATTTTTTCTTTCTAAAAATTAAATAAATCACACAGATCAGGTTTTGTGAATGCTTTAATAAAACAAAATACAAAGACAAGTAATTGGAATGAAAATTATTGAGCAATGTTTATACTTAAGCATTTTAAGCATGTGATTATTAGCAAGCTTTGCAAGATTATGGCTTTAATGCATAACACCTGATATGAGATCCTACTAAAATCCTACAGCTTTATCTGTTTTCCAGAAGCGCTTTTGAATTTATTTGATAAATTGTGAGCTGATTCAAGTCTGGGCATGTCTTTAACCAGCACACCATTTCTCGAGCTGAAAATGTCAGCCAGAGGGGCAGCCATTGGAGAAGCTTTGTGTTCATTACACTGTGGGCCATTTAGACTAGGAGCACATTTCACTTCATAGGTAAAAAAGAAGGTACCATATTTAAAAATACAAGTGTCACGCACAGTTCCACTTCTAAGAGAAAAAGAGCATTTACCGAGGGGATCGCTGTTCCAGTAACTGTCTGCATCATATACTTCAAAAGTTAGTAAATTAGCCATGCTGAACTTAATAGGACCAAAATCAAATGTTTCTGGCCAACGTGGATTGTCATTATTATTAATAATCTCAGTGCGCTTCTCTTGTGTGCCATATTTAACTAATACAACACCATCTGTTTGAGTATGTACATCTCCATACAGACCATTGGCTCTAAGGTTGTAAACTTTCAGGGTGGCAAGTCCTTTTTCAGCAGGACAACAGTTAGACTTTATAATTTGACTACCTTCACAAACACAAGCACATCGGTCTCTTGCACTGCACTTCCTGCCAATCTTGCAAGACTCAGAGCAAACTTTCATGAGGGCATTTTCAATTATGTATTTTTCAACAGCTCTCTTCAGTCCTCTTCTGGCAGGATGTTTAGTACTCAGTAAGAAATGGAGGGGTTTCAGAGAGTAGTGCACAATGTCAGGGAGGCTCTTCAAAGACTCAAGCCAGTTCTTAAGGGAATTTGGGTGTGATGAACCAGAAAAAAGCAGATCTTCTCCATTTATGTTTCCTCCGATAATCTCTGTCTGGCGCTCATTGAACATGGTGCTGAACTTTTGATTTGTGCCCATCTTCTTTTTCTGTTCTTTACAAAAATGGCTTTCTGTCTTCACAGTTGCTGCATTGTATGAACCAGAGGCTTCTACATCCAAACAGTCTTTTACTGCAGTGTCTGTAAGCCCACTCAATGTTGCCTGACAGGTTTTGAAGGCTGTTATGGCTTTTATTTGCCCCCCTAACTTGACATCTTTGATATAGTGAGTGCCATATGTGGTGATCAGGTTGCGGAAGGCATCTGGATTGTAGGATGCAGGGAGCGATGTGATTGCTTCAAGAAACTCTGCATTAAGAGGAGGCTTTTCAGCTACACGATATCTGTAAAGAAACAGTAAACCTGCTTGAATTCAGTGGGACCATAGAGGGAGCAATTTAAAGTTTTAATTTCTTTTTATTGACATTTTATGAGGAAAACAACCCAGCTATCTCACCTGTAAAAGCTGCATGCAACTTTATGTTTGGTGAAACTGTATTTGTCTTGTTTTGATTTTGTCATTGCAAATTTCGCTTCCCTGGAATGAGTGCTTCCGAACGAAGCTCCAGGAGCCTTCACATCTAAACCAACTTTCCAGTCGACCGAAAGTGCTGATGAGGAATCATTGACCAGTGCTTCACTTGATTCAAAGATCTGACTGGCGACTTTCATTGAACACTTTGGCAAAGCCCTCCAGTCTTTAACTGCTGCTGGTAGCTTCTGTTTTATTCCATTCATGTAACTGTTCTTGCGCAATTTACAAGTGCCGTTTCCTAAATCCCATTTCTCCATGTTGATCACGTAAGATCCTTTTCGCTCCATGGTCACAACATCAAATCCCTCTCCAGCAAGATTGTACCCTGGAACAAATGGAGCATCTTCACACTTGTTTGATGCACCTGTGTCATCCTCTCCAGAAATGTTCATGAGAAGCAATGCCCAGAAAACAACAAGGTAAACATGGAACTGCTCCATCTGTAATGAGATGAGAAAATTTTTCTGTCAAATCATTATTGGTTTCAAATTTTACATAATAATGTCATATCAACAATATTGCTTTCTTTTTAACATTATAAAGAAATTACAAGTGCGTACTAATAATGGTTTCTTCAAAATCATTTTCCTTTACCATTAAATTCACAGGTTAGCTGATCAACTGAATCTGAAATATGTTGTCTCTCTAACTGCTTATTTCATATGATGCTTGTGTAGTTGTGGGTGTCAAAGTTTTGTAGTACAAATAATATGCAGTGATGTATGTGTCAGGGTTCCGCCCTGGAAGGTTTTTCACTGTTGACCATATGTGCTCCCCTTGTCCAGCCCAAGCGGCAACCTTCCCCAGTCTCTCGTGAAGCCAATACGGAAGTGACTTAAACTGCGATTCATCGACTGGCCGCTAGGGACAGGCTCCAAAAGAGAGCAGAATCTCATTGAGTCCCATGTTAAATTGTTCAAGTTTATAGCAGAAAAAAACATGTTTACAAGTTGGTTCACATTGTGGTTTTGGTCTATACTGCTAATTTTGCCCTTCATGACAACTCTGAGGGGAGTGAATTTTTTTATAACTCATCCGTTTAAATTATATAAAGCCTTAAAGTTCTGCATAATTAAGGGCGTGGTCACTTGAGTGACAGGTAGATTGTGCTGCTGTCTGTGACTGAGCCGTCACTTTACCTCAGCTAATTCCAGCCGCTGAATTTGGCATCTCTGCCGTATTTGTGCTTTTTCTCGATTATTTTATACAATTATAAAATATGGCTTGCTGCATAATATTCGAGACTGATGTGTGTCTGTGTAGATGTGCATGCCTGCGGAAGAAGAACACACGTTGTTGGATCGTGGCATTGGCTGAAAGTTTTGGTTGTGAGATTTACTACAATGACAATGGCAAAAGGATATAAAAATCCTACAGCACTGCTTGGATATTTTTTACCCAAGTGCCACAGATTGGATTCATCTCGCGATCTCTATTTCATTATAAAGGTATGAAGTCCTATTTGATTTTCCATGTTGTTATTTGCACACCCAACACTGGTGTTGGAGCATCTATATCTTTAAAAAAAAAAAACGCCGTAGATTGACAGTAAACCTTTAGAACTTTCTAATGATAAAACTTATCTTCATTAATATTTTAGATCGTGTCTAAGATAGATAGATAGCTCCTTTGACTGCTAACATGGTCACGTCGAGCTAGGCGGGCGTGGTTTCAGCAACCAGTCACATCAGCTCAAACCACCTCCCGCCTTTTTGCCCATTTTCAGTTGTCCGGGAGTGACTTGTGGTGACTCGCAGTAAGATGGCAGCGGCCTCATTTTCGCTTCAGAACTGCTGTTCAGAACTCTATGGGTGACGTCATGGACACTACGTCCATATTTTTTTACAGTCTATGGTCCAGCCTCTTGATTGCCTTTGCTACACTCCTTCTTATTTATTGTGCTCTGTTCCTTCTCATTATTTATTGATTGTTTTGTTCTTTAGGTTTTGTGTCACATGTTGTCAAGTCAAGTGATGTCACCTTTATTTTAATGCTGCAAAATGAACACATTAACACATCAAATATTTAACGTAATTAAGCAGCATCCGTTTCCCCTTCATGGGACCTCGAGCTGCATCGAGATGCTGTGGGAACGCCTCGGCGTGAATGCATCATGAAGCATGTGTAATCAGTCCAATGGTGTGACAGAACGTCATAGGCGGGTGACCTCATGGACCCAGGGCTCTCTGGTGTGCGGCATTTGGCTGTGGAAAAAAAGAGAGTCCTACATTTAAAAAAAAAAAAAAATTTGTTGATATCAGTTTGAGTTCATGAGTTTGCCTGCCAATGGTACGAGAGGAACACAGCTTTCACTATCAACTAAACTAACATTACTAGCCAATCAGAAGTTGAATGGGGCGGATCTTAGAAAACGTGTGGTTGAGATCCAGCTGCAACCGAGTCCTACTAATTTCAAGTACCCCAGAGTGCAGCCTGGAAGATGGGGCGGGGCGACACATTGGGGCGGAGTGATATGTGTTGCCCCGCCCCCAAAATTTCATTGGTTTGTAATACAGCAAATCTTATTGGTAGACACTTCAAACGAGCCTCAGCATGCGCATTCCTTTATGTACGATTTTATAAATGATTTTGTGTATACAGAAATATTAAGCGCTAACTCTAATCGTATTTTATTATCTGTTTAGTATTTTAGTTAGGATCTATTGGGTAATGTTTTATTGTACTTAAGAAACAGAATAGATGAAGTTATTGTTTACAAACGAACGCATGGTGACGGCACCTCTGGGTACTTCAGGCTGAATAGAGCTGTTGGAGAGAGCTATGTGGATTAATCCATCCAGCTACAGAACACCTAAAGCGCTTGGGAGACATTCTTGTCAGTGCAGCAGTGTCGGACTGTGTAAACTCTCTCAGAGCGGTTCTATGTTAAGACGACAGTGTCTGTCAACATTCATGGACGGGGCCTGTGGCTTTTGTGATGTCACACTGCCAGGGATCTGGAAACGGCTTGTTCTGAGACACTGCTTATGATTTATGGGGATTAAAAAAAAAGAAGTGGGTGGATTTTTTTATGGTTCATTTATGTCCAAACACCATGCAAAAGTGAATTTTGCATAATAGGTCCCCTTTAAACACGATTTCCAAATTAACACTGAATTAAAGACATCTAATATAAAGTGGGAATATCAACTATATAGTATACAGTACTAACAACAATTTTCTCTTGCTCTGATAGAGCAAGATATTTTCTTCTGAAAATGCATTTCATATTCTCCAATCTCTTAATCTTCGGCAGAAGACAGAACTGAATCATGCAGACTCTCATGAGAAGTGAATCGCAGTTTCTCTAAGTTTCGAAGCATGTGATTCACTGTTTGCTACTGATGTCACATTTACATGTGTGTGCACTCCATGAATACTGGATCAAAGCCTCAGTTGACAGAGCAAGTTGATGATTAGCGTCATGGTACCAACAAAACTGGATTGGATTGATTTGGTTTTATCAACTCAAAACTAATCTCTTAACCCTGGGTTTGCTTAACCACTATCATGGTACAGGCCCCTGATAGCTCTGATTTAACTTGACACAAAGCATTTGACTGAACCTGATTCAATTGATATTTTCCAAAAGGTGTCTCATTAAGTTTATATGATTTTATATTCAAATTAATCATTCTGATCAAATAATTACAAACAATGATATAGTATGCCTCCAGAAGAAGGTTTTAGTTACATATCGTTTGAGAGCAGCTGTCAGTTTTATGAATTTTTCTTCCCAAAAAGTCAACAAATCAATTACACAGATCAGGTTTTGTGAATGCTTTAATAAAACAGCATACAAAGACAAGTAATTGTAATGCAAATAATTGAAAAAAGTTTATACTTAAGCATTTGAAGCATGTGATTATTAGCAAGCTTTGCAAGATTATGGCTTTAATGCACAAGGCCTGATTTGAGATCCTATTAAAATACTACAGCTTTATCCATTTTCCATTAGCGCTGTTGAATTTATTTGAGAAATTGTGAAATGATTCAAGTTTGGGCATGTCTTTAACCAGAACCCCATTTCTTGAGCTGAAAATGTCAGCCAGATGAGCAGCCATTGGAGAAGCTTTGTGTTCATTACACTGTGGGCCATTTAGACTAGGAGCACATTTCACTTCATAGGTAAAAAAGAAGGTACCATATTTAAAAACACAAGTGTCATGCACAATTCCACTTCTAAGAGCAAAAGAGCATTTACCAAGGAGATCGTTGTTCCAGTAACTATCTGCATCATATACTTTAAAAGTTAGTTTATTTGCCATGCTGATCTTATTAGGACCAAACTCGAATGTTTCTGGCCAACGTGGATTGTCATTATCATTAATAGTCTCAGTGCGCTTCTTTTGTGTGCCATATTCAACCAATACAAAACCATCTGTTTCAGTACGTACATCTCCATACAGACCTTTGGCTCTGAGACTGTAAATTTTCAGGGTGGCAAGTCCTTTTTCAACTGGACAACAGTTAGACTTTATAATTTGACTGCTTTTACAAACACAAGCACATCGGTCTCTTGCACTGCACTTCCTGCCAATGTTACAAGGCTCAGAACAAACCTTCATGAGGGCATTTTCAATTATATATTTTTCAACAGCTCTCTTCAGTCCTTTCCTGGCAGGGTGTTTAGCACTCAGTAAGAAATGGAGGGGTTTCAGAGAGTAACGCACAATGTCAGGGAGGCTCTTCAAAGACTCAAGCCAGTTTTTAAGAGAATTTGGGTGTGATGAACCAGAAAAAAGAAGATCTTCACCATTTATGTTTCCTCCGATAATCTCTGTCTGGCGCTCATTGAACATGGTGCTGAACTTTTGATTTGTGCCCATTTTCTTCTTTTTTTCTTTACAAAAATGTGACTCTACCTTCACAGTTGCTACGTTGTATGAACCAGAGGCTTCTACATCCAAACAGTCTTTTACTGCAGTGTCTGTAAGTCCACTCACTGTTGCCTGACAGGTTTTGATGGCTGTTATGGCTTTCATTTGCCCCCCTAACTTGACACCTTTGATATAGTGAGTGCCATATGTGGTGATCAGGTTGTGGTAGGCGTCTGGATCATAGGATGCAGGGAGTGATTTGATTGCTTCAAGAAACTCTGCATGAAGGGGAGGCTTTCCAGCTACGAGATATCTGTAAAGAAACAGTTAATACCTTTGAATTCAGTGAGGTCAAAGAGGTCAAATTTCTTTTCATTGTCATTATATGAGGAAAAACTACCCAGCTTTCTCACCTGTAAAAGCTGCATGCAACTTCATGTTTGGTGAAACTGTATTTGTCTTCTTTGGATTTTGTCATTGCAAATTTTGCTTCCCTGGAATGAGTGCTTCCGACTGCAGCTCCAGCAACCTTCACATCTAAACCAACTTTCCAGCCGACCGAGAGTGCTGATGAGGAATCATTGACCAGTGCTTCACTTGATTCAAAGATCTGACTGGAGACTTTCATTGAACACTTTGGCAAAGTCCTCCAGAACACAACTGCAGCTGGTAGCTTTTGTTTTATTCCATTCATGTAATTGTTTTTGCGCAATTTACAAGTGCTGTTTCCTAAATCCCATTTCTCCATGTTAATCACGTAAGATCCTTTTCGCTCCATGGTCACAACATCAAATCCCTCTCCAGCAAGATTGTACCCTGGAACAAAGGGAGCATCCTCACACTCTTTTGATGCACCTGTGTCATCCTCTCCAGAAATGGTCATAAGAAGCAATGCCCAGAAAACAAGATAAATCTGGAACTGCCCCATGATCTGTAAGGAGATAAGAAATTATCCATATATCTGTCAAATCATTATTGGTGTGAAAATTAACATCACTGTACAAGAATGATAGCCTAGATTTGTAACAATAACACCCTCATAAAATTTGCTATTTTTTAAAACAAATAACATTTAAAAAAAAAAAAAAAAAAAAAAAATCTCTTTAAAATCATTATATGATTAATTGAATGATTTTTTTCATTTACCTACTATTAAATGTACAGCTGAGCTCGTCAAAAATGAGTCATGGTTGAAAAGAGAGACAAAAGTTGTCTCTCTAACCTGTATTTTATACGCTGGCTGCGTCGCTGTGGGTGTGAAAGGTTTTAAGTGCGAATGATATGCAGTCACGTGGCTATGACAAATCTTCTAATATTAGTTTAACACATTGCATGGGCCTAAGATGAGAAATGCTATAAATATGTTCTGGTGAACATAGAAGAACATTTTAACATTTTAAGTTATCAGATATGTCAATAACCTCTGCAAATGGATGGCAGTGTTACAAAGAAGACGAACATCTATGCTTAAGAGTTGAAATTTAAAAGATGCTCTGGTTTCATTCTGAGAAGTCCCAATGAATAAGAGAAGATACAAATTATCTGTATATCTATTATTCTTGTATATTGTAATTTTAATTATTAATTTAATGCTAATTCATGAACAAACAGGTATGACACTGTCTAAGATTGTTTGAAAACAATAAAAGAAACTGCTGACAGTGACAGAGAGGCTAATAAAATAAAAGTCCCTAGTCAATGATATTCTTGCCTTGACCCATCCCACTAAACAAAGACACGTCCAAAAGATGTCAATTTAACGTATTTGTCGAATGTTTTTGAAACGTCTTTTTTAGATGTCTTTTCACCGTTCAGTATTGACATCCAAGTGACATACATATTGAACATCCAAAAGACGTCCACTGAGGAACCAGAATGAAAGTTTTTGTGTCATCCTTTCTAGACATCTTTTCACTGTTCTGTTTTGACATCCAAGTGACATACATATTGAACATCCAAAAGACATCCACTGAGGAGCCAGAATGAAAGTTTTTGCGTCGTCCTTTCTAGACGTCTTTTCACCGTTCAGCATTGACATACATATTGAACATCCAAAAGACATCCACTGAGGAGCCAGAATGAAAGTTTTTGCGTCGTCCTTTCTAGACGTCTTTTCACCGTTCAGCATTGACATACATATTGAACATCCAAAAGAATGAAAGTTATGACATCTTTTTATGACGTCTTCTGAACGTCCGATAGACGTTCATGGAACCTCTGTATTAGGTTAAAACCTAGTTTAAATGTGGTCTTTGTGGACGTATTTTCAACATCTTATAAGGTCTCATTTAGACATCATTTATACTGTTTCTGGACAAAATAAACTGTATCAAATTAGCTCAAAATAAATATGAATAATTAATCATAACTAGTTATAATTAATTATTAATATTTGGATCAGTTGATAAAATTAACTTAATGTAATAAAATTAATATTACAATCAATTAACCCGTTGTCCAATGAACACACAGTGTTAATTGTTTATTAATTCTAAGAAATGGTCATTTCCAGGTTATGGGAAATAACAATCTTATTGTACAGTACTACTAAGAGCCTGTAAGTTAGGTTCGACATGAATAGGGACTCCAGTATATGAGCGCAAAACACAGACAACTTTACATGTAACAGGAACGAGACTTTATTAACTAGACTAAACGGTAACACTTTACTTGAAGGGGTGTGCATAAGACTGACATGACACCTTCATAATCATGACATAACACATGTCATGAATATGAAGGAGGTTTTATGAATGTTTATGACAACTGTCATTAAGTGTCATTCGCTCAGTTATGTCATTTTTAATGCAAATATGACATTGTTTGAGATGTCCGAGTTATGACAACTTGACATAAACCAATACATCATAACCTGTCAGTGTCTTTGATAAAGCTTGGAAAATATGAAATATATTATTGTGACGTTACGTGTTAAGTGACAAACTTAACTAAAAGAGATCAACATAAATTTATCTGAGACAGTATAGGACTGCCTTACGTGCAAAATAACCAACAGGGAATTATAAAATTACAAAAGGTGTCAATCAAAAACTTCACGAGCTTATAGGACAAGCAAATGGGCCTAGCCTATACATTTATTTATATCATGAAAAGAAAGTTCTACAAAGACTGTGTCACTTTTCAGTTTTCTGAATAGTTGTCGCAGATCGTGACTGAACACATTCATCCCTTCCTCTTTACTACGAAACAAATAAATATGAACGAACATCAGAAAATATGTCAGAGTTGGAAACAATGTCACATAACATTATACCTCAGAAAAGCCATTCGTTGACCATAAACTTGATAGTCAGCCACAAAACAAACCATTTAAAACAAAACAAACTGGATTAGAAAATTATGTAAGTATAAGTATTATAACTTTATTATTATAAAATGGACTTAAATTGGGTGCTCGCCTGTGTGTAATCAAACACATCATTTTTATCCTGGAGACTGAACTCGCGCTCTGCTGCCACACTGGAGCGCATGCACCACCAACTGGACAGGGGTGGGAATTACAGTTACAAGTTACATCAACCTCAGTGTAATCTGTCAAAATGACGGACGGCCTTTTCCGTCATTGCAAAAAAATTCCATCAATGACGGAAAAATTTCGGTTAACGCAACCTCTGGTACATACATGTTTTTACATTGTACTTATTTAAAAATAAAAAAAAACTGCATGTAACTATATCTGTAATTACACTGTTGACCATTCATTCCCCTTACTCTTAATCCACCCTTAAACCTACCCATACCACCAAACCTATTCCTAACCTTACCCGTATCCCACCTCAGTAGCAGCAAAAGTGTTTTACAATACAACATGAACACAATGTACATTTTATTTATTTTTTTACGTAACGCTATCCCCACAATAATGCTTGCATACAAAAAACTGGCCTATTCACACTCCACCCATCTTGGATAACTACCTTCATAAGAAAGACCGTGCTTGTAAACCATGGTATTTGAGAACAGACTTTGCTGGTCCAGGCTAGAACAGCACTATACCAACACTAACTTCGACCAACAAGGCATTTGTGCTGGTTTATGCTGGATTTTCAGCAGGCCCCTCTGGTTTTGTGGTTGGGCCCTGGGATGATGACCATGTAAGGTAGGAGACATGACAGGTGGTGCAGGGTAGGTCATCTCCAGGACAGTACTGGCTGACCGGGGCACCATGGAGGTGCTGGGCACTCAGGAGGCCACGGAGGTGCAGACCCCTTGAGACACTCTGGCGGTGCTAGCCACCTGGGATGCCATGGCGGGGTAGGTTCCTATGGCCTTGGCCCTAACCCCAGGCTCGGCCACCAAGTTCGGGGACAGATAGCCCCCCCCCAAAAAAAAAAATACTTGGGCGAGACTCTGGGTGTTTTGGCTAGCATAGACTCTTAAAAGGGCCTATGGGCTGGCATGGAGCCTGGAGCGGGCTCATGGGCTGGAGTGGGCTCGTGGGCTGGAGCGGGCTCGTGGGCTGAAGCGGGCTTGTAGGCTGGAGCGGATGCGGGAACTGGAGCGGAGTCTGGAGCTGACTCAGGAACTGGATCGGAGTCTGGTTCTGTCATTTTTGACAGCGGCCATCTTGTCTGAGGGCTCAGGCGTGGCGGCGGTCATCTTGGCTGAGGGCTCAGGCGTGGCGGCGACCATCTTGTCTGAGGGCTTGTTTGTTTCTGATGGGACTGGACGAGGAGGATACGTTTATACTTTAACTTCTTCAACTTCAACATTAGAACTGTTTAAATAAAGAACAAGATTTATCGATTCGACTAGGGAGAATTCACAAGCAGGTTCACGATAGCGAATAGTATCTTCATCCAGACCCATCAGAAAACAAGCATTGAGAGAAACATCAGGCCAACCCACCTGATAAGAGACCTCCAGAAACTCCTCCACATACCTCTCCAACGGCCAGCCCTTCTGCTGTAGTCCGCACAAGCGGTCCTCAGCCATGAGAGAGTCGTTTGCTGCGGTATGATCCATATCTTTGAGGTCTGTCCTTCTGTCAGGGCTGGTTGTAAACGTAGAGAGGAAGCAGGATCAAGTTGTAGCAGCAAAGGTTTATTCACCAATAACTATAATACAACACACTCAAACTGGAACAGAAACAACCAACATAACCAAAGACGAGGACAGATAAAGGAGTGCAGGAGGAGTGAGTCTTTAAAGGAAGTGCTGATGAGGATGTGCAGGTGCAGGGAATCCATGGCTGTTTCTCAATATGCGTACTTGTCTGTACTTGTGTTCTTGTGGACTTGTGAAACGTCATCAGTCGCTGTCCAAGTACTGTTCCAATTCAAAGTTTGCATCTAGCCAAGTTCAGTTCAAATTCCCGGATGTGTTCTTGAGCCGCCCCTTTTATCGAGGATGCATCAAGAGGTGACTTGAGACAGCCAGGTATCCCAGAATGCATCTAACCAGCACTAACCAGCAAGCGTCAATAGTAAAGGAGAAACCCCGCATAATTTAAACATATTACTGTTTATATGTCATGATATGTAGTTTTAAGAGTTTTTCAGGCGAGAATGTGCTGGTTTAAAGCTCAAATTTGTGGTTTATTGATAAAGATTGCGCCTTTCTGACAATTTGATCTGACATTGTCAGAGTTGTGAGATCCAGGCGATCACCGGATGCTCAGCACTCATGTACCCAGCCGAGAGCAGCCTTACCTCGGTTAGTCCTTCTGATGTTTGCCGCTGGCTCCGTTTTGGCTGAGGGTAACGTGACTTTCATAACTTTATATATGGCTATTTAACTTTTGTATCCTACTAAAGCGCTGATTTTGTACGCTTGACTGAATTGTTTGCTTTATTTCTTATTGTATATTCTTACCTTTTATAATGGCTATTATTGATCATTAAAACTGACATAAAACAAATAAAGACATGGTTTTGTTTTATGTTATAGCCTATTTCATTTTATTACAGTGAAGTTAATCAGAGTATGCACAAATAGTACATTTAATATTTTTGAAATATATACGAAAAGAGGCAGGGTTGTTTAATATTTCGTTTTGTTATAAATATATGCACATTGCAGATAATCAATCACTCGTTGCCTGAGACTATTAATATGTTTTTGTTTGTTTTTTAAATAAAACGAAAAGAGGCAGAGTGGTGTTTTATAAGAAATTTCGTTTTATTGTTGGCTAAAATATACATAAAGAGATAACCGGAGAAGCCAGAGCGAGCTGAGTGACGTTATCAAGAACGCTGCTGTTCCATTTGCAGAATCACCGGACTTGTGTTCTCCCGTCCACGGGAGTTCGTTCTCCTGAGTCGAACTTGCCAAGTCCTAACTACCAAGGACGTGAGTCCGAAGTTTGCGAACTTGGTTTTGAGAAATGGCCCATGTGATGAGAAGAGATGAGATGACTGGGTGCAGGTGTGGATCCGAAGGGATGCTGGGAAGTGGAGACCGGGGAAGGTGAGACAGACGGTGACTGTGGCAGTAGACTTCTTACAAAGTATTTTACAGTGTTTTAAAACTACAAAAATACAAAACACTAAAGTATTTTGATACAAAATACGAAGCCATTTTCATCAACCCTATCAAATACAAATTACAAACTACTATTTTGTATTTGAAATACATGTATCTTAAATACTGCCCATCCCTGACCATTACCGACCCTGAATTTTTTTTACAATATTATGTATGATTCTCAAATGATTCGTTAGAAGTAGTTTGAAGTATCAGTCTCTCTAAACCCCTCCTTTCTGTGAGTCTACACTTCTCTGATTGGTCAGATGGCCCAATCCTTTGTGATTGGTCTACCGCGCCAACCGCGTGCCAGAAAAGAAATGCCCATTGCAATAACTGAATGACAGCTATCACTTTGCAAGACATTGTATACGGTGTATGAACAGAAAAGATGGCATCAATTTTACTGCATAAATTTGAGCCCGAGTTCGACAATGAAATGTCTGAAGTAGTCGATCAACCAGAAACTGACTGGAGCAGGACGTTTCTCTATGGTAAGTGTCACCTTAGTTTGCGTTATTTATAAGACTTGATAGAAGCGTTATTGTTATACTTTATGTAGGGGCACAGAATGCCAAGCGAAGCTGAAAACCTCTAAAAAGATAAACATTTAGGCCAGATGTGTACAGACTTTTTCGCTATAACTATTAACAAAGTAAAAAATGGCGGTCCCACTTTATATTAAGTGGCCTTAACTACTATGTACTTACATCAAAAAATAAGTACAATGTACTTATTGGGTTCATATTGAATTGCAGAACACTTTCGCTGATATTGAGGTGGGATACGGGAAAGGTTAGGGAAAGCTTTGGTGGTATGGGTAGGTTTAAGGGTAGGGGTAAGGGTTAAGGGATGGGTCAACAGTGTAATTATGAATGTAATTACAGAAATTAATTACAGATGTAATTACATGCAGGTGGTTTTAAAATATGTACAATGTAAAAACATGTATGTACACAATAAGTGCATTGTATCAAATGGTTAATTAAAATGTAAGTACATAGTAGTTAAGGCCACTTAATATAAAGTGGGTCCAAAATGGCTATATCATTGTTTGACATTACAATGTTTACAGAGAGAATACTTCAACTAGTTAGCGTGGAATAGCATCTTAACATCCTATTACAATACAGATAGAGCTCCACTCTATCGTAATAATAAAAATGCAGAGGAAAAAAAATGTCTTGGTTACGTATGTAACCCTCGTGCCCTGAAGGAGGGAACAGAGACGTACGTCAGTAGTGACCGACGAATTGGGATATCGCTAGAGAGCCCCTATCAGCTTCAAGAAAACTAAAACAAGCCAATGGACATTGGCGTGTGATATTTGCATAACGCACCCCTCCCCTAACCGGGGCATATAAAAGGGGGAGGAGATGCAATCGCACTCTGGTTTTCGCTGAGGAGACAACAGGTGTCCGCACTGCAGCAAGGGTACAGAAACTGTGGCGACGGGACCTACGTCTCCGTTCCCTCCTTCAGGGAACGAGGGTTACATACGTAACCGAGACGTTCCCTTTCAGTCGGTCACGTTCGACGTACGTCAGTAGTGACTGACGAATTGGGATCCCAAATAAAACGCCACAGTTACGAAACCCCTTCCAGTGCCCAGCGCAGGCTCTAGCCGCCCGTCGCACCAAAGGGACGGAGAAGGGGGCGAGCTTACGCCGGGAAGTCTACTGCTGTTCCGATATACCCACTAAGTAAACTAGACTACACTGGGGAAGCGAACCCGTAGGGGACGCTGCAGAACCACTACCAACCAAGTGGGGAAGGAATTTACGTGGAACATATGGCCTGGCCCGAAGGGCAGAACGCATACGAGTCCCTGGGATGGCTCCACCTGAGTAGGGGGAGACTCATCTGACAGGTGATAGCAGAAAACTCTACTAAGGGAAAGACACGGGCTCATCGTAGGGAGTAACCGTGGACAACACACATATGGAATCACTCACTTAGAGGGTTTGCAACATATGGAACCCAACCAATAGACAACATCGAAGATGGATCTGGCATCAGACACTCCGCAATGTCCGAGCCGAAGGGGGAGGCGGAGGAACTCGACAGGGTTCACCGAACGGGGAACACGACTGGAGTCAAAGATGCACGTATCCAGCCCAGAGGGCGGGAATGGCATTGCAAGCCGACACATAGAACAGGTTCAACGCGTCTACCGGCTAGTGGAAGCGAGTACACGGGAAAAAACCGGTTCCACACGTAAGCTATAAAACCTAGCAAACGTGTTGGGTGTCGCCCAGCCCGCAGCTCTACAGATATCTGTCAGCGAGGCGCCATGAGCCAACACCCAGGAAGAGGCCACCCCTCTGGTGGAGTGGGCTCTCAACCCGAACGGGCAAGGCATGCCCTGGGAATCCTAAGCCAGGGCGATGGCATCCACTATCCAGTGGGCCATCCTCTGCTTGGAGACAGCCTTTCCCTTCTGCTGGCCTCCGTAACAGACAAAGAGCTGATCTGAGGTCCTGAAGCTTCGAGTTCTATCCACATAAACGCGCAGAGTGCGAACTGGACAGAGCAAAGCCAGGGCTGGGTCTGCCTCCTCCGAAGGCAGCGCTTGCAGGTTCACTACCTGATCTCTGAAGGGAGTGGTAGGAACCTTGGGCACATATCCAGGCCGGGGTCTCAGGATGACGTGAGAATCCCCAGGCCCGAATTCCAGGCATGATTCGTCGACCGAAAATGCGTGCAGGTCCCCTACCCTCTTGAGCGAGGCCAATGCAACCAGGAGGACGGTCTTAAGGGACAGTACTTTTAACTCGACTGATTGCAAGGGCTTGAAGGGATGACGCCGAAGCGATAAAAGAACTAAGGTGAGATCCCAAGAGGGTATGGAGGGGGGACGAGGCGGATTCAGTCTTGCCACATGGTTTGGCTTGAGCGGGCTGGGCGCCACGTCCGGCACCGGCTCCCTGCTGTTTGGCTGATGGAGGCTGCTGCTTGGCCAACTTAGTAGGGGCTGAGGACGATGCGGGCGGGCGCCCTCGGCGACGAGCAGGCTGAGGTTGCGCCGCTGGCGGGGTGGAGGCAGCAGCGGGCCGGCGGGGCAGGACATGTTTTATCGCCTCAGCCTGCTTCTGGGCAGCGGAGAACTGTTGGGCGAAGCTCTCCACTGCATCACCGAATAGGCCAGCCTGGGACACGGGGGAGTCCAGGAACCAATATTTATCGGTCTCCCTCATGTCTGCCAGGTTTAGCCATAGATGCCGCTGCTGGACTACCATAGTAGCCATCGCTTGACCAACGGAGCGTGCCGTCACCTTAGTCGCCCGGAGAGCGAGGTCGGTGGCAGCACGCAACTCCCCCAGCAGATGTTGGTCAAGACCACCCTGTGGCATTTCTGATAACGCTTTTGCTTGGTACACTTACAAAAGGGCCATGGCATGCAGGGCGGAGGCGGCCTGCCCACAAGCTCTGTAAGCCTTCTCCGTCAGAGAGGAAGAAAACTTACAGGCGCGGGACGGAAGGCGTGGCTCACCACACCATCCGGTGGCCGTAGGGCACAACTTCATCGCTACAGACCGCTCGACTGGAGGGATCCCCGTATAAACTTTAGCCTCTCCGCCATCCAGGGTGATGAAGGCGGACGAGGGCCCTGGTCTCGAACGAACACTATACGGCGTCCGCCAAGACCTGGTCACCTCGTCGTGCACCTCCGGGAAGAAAGGCATCGGAGCGGGACGCTGAGGACCAGCGCGGCCCGCCCCAAGGTACCAATCATCAAGCTGAGAGGGACCGGGACACGGTGGAGTGTTCCACACGAGCCCGACCTTCTCGGCTGCCCGGAAAAGCACAGCCGTCAACTCAGGATCTGACTCAGCCACAGCCGCCGCCCCTTGAGACGGGGGCTCAGCCGAGTCATCCTCTCCCGAGGACTCGTGCTCGCCTTCCGATGCCGTGATCGACATCTGATCCTCTGCAGGTGCACCGAAGGACAGCACCGCATGCTCCGAAGAGGGCCCGGCACGGCACGGCGGTAACACCACTGGCTGCGGTGCTGAAGAGGTGGCAGGGGCTCGCGGAGCAACGCTCGGCGGGGAAGCCCTTACTGTGATCCTCAAGTCACCCTACCTACACGCCGACGAACCGTCACTCTGACCGGAGCCAGAGAAAACGGCCGCACAGGGCATAGGGGAGGGGACCCCCGCTCCCTGAGAACCAAGGAATGAGAGTCTCGACCTAAGCACCGCGATAGTCATGTTCCCACAATGAGAACATGAACCATCTACAAATGCTGCCTCAGCGTGCTGAACGCCCAAACAGGTGATACAGCGATTGTGCCCATCAGCAGGGACCAGGGAACGACCACATCCAGTAGCGCACAGACAAAATGACATCTCCCCAGATGCAGGGTTCGTCTGTAAAGTCTGGTAGAAGGGGAAATCACAGCTCTTTCGTGAATGAGACACACAGGGAGTGTCACGAGAGTGTGAAAGACACACACAAGGGACCCGGGCCAAATCGCAGACCAAACCACTTGGAATTACAGCGGAACACTGTCTCACAGCCGTTGTTCCTGCCCGGACCCGGAAGCTCTCGGACTCGCTGCAGTGTCGTCGCGCCAAACACGGTAAGAGATTTCTGCTTGTTTGAAGATCTTCTCCAGCTTGTAGGACACCAAAGCTTGGCTCCGAAGCGAAAGACAGAGTGCGATTGCATCTCCTCCCCCTTTTATATGCCCCGGTTAGGGGAGGGGTGCATTATGCAAATATCGCACGCCAATGTCCATTGGCTTGTTTTAGTTTTCTCGAAGCTGATAGTGGCTCTCTAGCGATATCCCAATTCGTCAGTCACTACTGACGTACGTCGAACGTGACCGACTGAAAGGGAACTCTTAGTTTTACAGTTATGTAAGCAAACCGGGCACACAGCTATGTTGTAATCTCCCACGTTAACCAAGCACAAACGTGAATAGCTGATAATGCATTAGACTTTGTATATAAAAGTCATGCTCCATCCTTGATCATTACTCCAAGTAATAAGACAGACAAGCTGCATTAATCGACACATTTTTAGACAATATTGGACCCACATTTGAATAGTAGAACTACAGAAACGTGAGTTAGCTGGTTAGCAGGAGACATACGGACTAGGGCAGGGATGGGCAACTTCAGTCCTGGAGGGCCACTGCCCAGCAGAGTTTAGCTCCAACCCTAATCAAACACACCTGAACCAGCTAATCAAGGTCTTTAGGATTAGTAGAAAGTTATAGGCAAGTGAGTTTTTATCAGGGATGGAGATAAACTCTGCAGGACACTGGCCCTCCAGGACCGGAGTTGCCCATCCCTGGACTAGGGTGTATGTTACACAACATAACATACAAAACTATGAATTTTGAACGATTACTAGAAAATATAAACATCAGTTATTAATCATACTTACAGGTTGAGATTCAAAGGAGCAAGCTGGTCCAAATAAACTGGGTATTGATCCATATTTTAAGACCAAGCGTTTTGTCAATCCTGCGTTAAACTCCCCAAGGTTTGAGATACAGTCGTCAGTAAAATGACTGGAGTAAAACAAAAGATTGTACTGCTGTGGTATTGTTGAAAAAATGAATTTTCCCTGGTGTCTGCGTGCACAATAAGTGGGCGGGCAATATGCTAATGTTTCATCTTGACTTCACAACGAAATGGCTTGGAATTCGTTTTACAAATAACTTGTTTAATTGACTCAGAGTCGACTCTTACTTTTGAGACACAATAACTTTATATAAGGTGCACTTTCAGATTTAAAACTTTGCAGTATGTTTTCATTCACTTAGAGCTATGTTACACACAACAGTACATGAAAGGTAATTTTCAAAAATTCATAATAGGGGCACTTTAATATATTGTTTGTATACTAGGATACGCAGGAACAATACATTCAGTAGGATCAAGTCAACCCCCTGAATATTTGTTTTATTTCAAATAATTTAGCTAACCATATTCATTAATATTCATTTAGAATATTGTAATAAGGATGCTGAAGCCGTGTTAGAAGAATCCATGTGCCAAAGTTTAACTAGAACAGTCCAAAATAGGATTGTGAAGCCAGGCAAAAGGTCAAAACCTCAGTAAAAACCACAGTCCAATAGGCAAACAGGCAAAGGGATAATCCAAGGGCTGAAGTCAAGTAGGCAAGATGATCAAACACAATAAACAATCCAAACAGGCAACCAAGTCAAACACTAATTAAAGTAATCAGGCAAATGGTCATACACAAGGTAAAAAGACAAAAGATACAGAACATTTGGTAAGGCAGTGGAGCTGGCAATACTTCGCAAGGCCTGTATGGTCATGCCATGCTTAAAATGTAGAGGGAGCAGCACACAGTCAGAATTCAGGTGAGGACTCCCTCTGCTGGCATGGCATTACAAATATAGACAAACCTTATAGTAATTGTCTAGATTGGGAGTATGTTTAATCTGTCCTATATTAAACCATTCCTTTTTTGTTTTCTATTAAAAAATAACAACACATGAATCTATCAATTTGCGATGTCTATAATTCAAAGTGACATCAAAAAACACAAAAAATACCTTTACTCTAGGGCTATAAATGTCACAATCAGCTGCCTGGTCATTATTTAGTAGAACGAAATAACTCCACATGGTGTTTCTTTACTTAATTAACTTACTTTTTAAGTTCAGCCAACAAATGATGTTTACAGTGTGATTGTGTTTTTGTGATTTGTGTTAATTTCTATCTTTCAATCTATGTCATTGTCATATTCATGTCAATCTAATGCCACACTCACAATAATAAGTTTTAATTAAAAATGTACATTTTCAAATGACTGGAGAAAAACAACTGTTCTGTATGCTTGTTTCCGTAATAAATAAAAATAAAAAAGGTAATTGCGGCTTTTTATCTAACAATTCTGACTTTTCCTCGTAATTATGACTTTACATCTCACAATTCTGCCTTTTTTCTCAAAATTGCATGATATAAAGTTGCAATTCTGACGTTTTTCTTGCAATTACATGTTTATATCACTCATTTCTGAGAAAAGGTCAGAATTGCGAGATAAAAATTGCAATTATAATTTTTTTTTTTTTTTTATTCCAAGGGCAGAAGTTTTCCATAGTAGTATGGAGGGGGGAGAATGCAGCACTTTACAGTGGATGGGAAACCATGTTGTATTGGTCCTGCATCACATAATGCACATATCTCTGCTTCTGATGCTGCACTGCTACGGACTACTAAATAAGGCAGAAAAGACAGGGAGGAGCCAACGCCTGCCGCTGTCTGGGGGACTGAGGTGATCACAAATTTGTGCTGGAGCCCCCCTAAAAAGGGCCTAGTGACCAGTGTTAATTTTGACAGCAAATTTTTATTTAGTTTTAGTCATAGTCTTTTGACTAAAATGCCATTTAGTTTTAGTCATACAGTACAGACCAAAAGTTTGGAACCACTAAGATTTTTAATGTTTTAATCTGCTCACCAAGGCTACATTTATTTAATTAAAAATACAGTAAAAAACAGTAATATTGTGAAATATTATTACAATTTAAAATAACTGTGTACTATTTAAATATATTTGACAAAGTAATTTATTCCTGTGATGCAAAGCTGAATTTTCAGCATCATTACTCCAGTCTTCAGTGTCACATGATCCTTCAGAAATCATTCTAATATGCTGATTTGCTGCTCAAGAAACATTTAATGTGTACAATTGTACAAAATATTTGTGTACAATATTTTTTTTCAGGATTATTTGATGAATAGAAAGTTCAAAAGAACAGTGTTTATCTGAAATCTAATCTGTATTTTAGTACTGTATTTTAGTCATCGGAAATTGTTTTAGTTTTAGTCTAGTTTTAGTCGACTAAATATCATAATTTAGTTAAACTGTAATGCATTAAGCATTTCTCTAACAATACACAGATCCTATGCACTGATATAGGTAGGCATATTCCCCAAACTGTTTATGTTCACCCAACTGTACTTTGCTCGCCAAAGCGGACGTTTTTTGACCGTTCAAGTGAAAAAAGACACGAAAGAGCAAAATTCAGTACTTTTCAGGGATTGACACACTTATCATTGAGGTACTATTATAGTTTTAGTTTAAAATTTTTATTAGATTTGATTTTTAG
Organism: Megalobrama amblycephala; assembly: GCF_018812025.1. NCBI lineage: Eukaryota > Metazoa > Chordata > Actinopteri > Cypriniformes > Xenocyprididae > Megalobrama > Megalobrama amblycephala. The sequence continues at coordinate 16,442,620 of NC_063052.1, read as the reverse complement.
TTTTTCTGTTTTCATTGTAATTTTAGTTAAAAGTTCTAGTAATTTTTTGTTTATGTCTTTTAGTATTTGTTTTTAAATGTCTATAGGTTTTTATTTCTGTTTGTTATTTTAATACCTCAGGTTAAGCTAAAGCTTAGACTTTGCATTTTTTATATATTTATTTTTTATTTCAGTTAACGTTTACTGGTTTTAGGTTTAGTTAACCCTTATACTTGTAAAATATATTGATTAATGTGTCAAATAATATTCTTAGTCTTTCCTTCCTGTGACAGAAGATACAGTAGTTTACTATAAATTTAATATAAATTAAATTAAATACAGTTTATTGCGTAAACAAAATAACAATGGCCATCATTGAAAAAATCATTATAAACCATCCCGAAATACACCGTGACTCTTATTCTGAAATGTCTGCAGTCTGCACTGTAGCTACTCATGAGGGTGATAGAATATGCATTCTTACATCCGTCAAAAAATACTGCCATATAAACATCGTGTAGTAAACATCATAATTCATCAACATTAGCTTATAAGCAATCGCTTGGTATAAATGTGCACTATTCATTAATTGCGAAGTACTCTGAAGTGTTGCTGCACAGGCCTGTAGAGCGCACAACAGCGCCGCGTTTCCCGCGGTTAGATCAGCACGTTACACTTCAAATGTGCGCATCTTCCACACAGGACATCAGTCCTGACTGGAAATCTTCCCAAATCGTCCCTCTCTTACATTTTTGTCTCGTTTTTATTAATTGTCGAAAATTAGAGTAGATTTTAGTCATAGTTTTAGTCATTCAAAATGCATTTTTATTTAGTCATCGTCTCGTTTTCGTCTGTGAAAAATGTTGTTGACGAAAATTATGGCAAATTTTTTGTCAACGAAATTAACACTGCTAGCGGTGCCCCTGGCGGCAATAGACCTGTAGGACACATACTTCCATGTCTTGATTCTACCTGGACACAGACCTTTCCTTCGGTTTGCTTTTGAGGGTCAGGCATATCAGTACCAGGTCCTCCCTTCGGGCAGTCCCTGTCCTGGGATTTTTAATGACCACAGAGAGTCAGGACCTTGGTTTAACGTCTCATCCGAAGGATGGTGTTTTTTGACAGTATAGTATAGTATAGTATATAGGGCTGGGCGATATATCGCATGCGATTCTCACGCGCATTTCGTCAGTAAAGCCGGTTCCCTGATTACCTCTAAATCGCCATCACCTGCTTTAAAATGGAGCGCCTTTTAATAGACAGAGCCGTAGTTCACTGATAAGCCACGCAAAATCGGGTTCATTATCGAAGTCGATTCATCTTCGATACTGAACGTGATTTTGCGTGGCTTCTCCGTGAACTACGGCTTTGCCTATTAAAAGGCGCTCCATTTGAAAGCAGGTGATGGCGATTTAGCGGTAATCAGGGAACCGGCTTTACTGACGAAATGCGCGTGAGAATCGCATGCGAGAGCTAGGCAGAGCTCCGTCTCTGCCACCAGTTGCCACGTTTGTAATAGCTCCCCCTCTCAGGTTGGACCTACTGCACTGACTTCTTTCCATGTGTGCTGCTTCCCGAGAGGTAAGTCCACCTGAGTTGCTTCCATATATTAACCTCCAAAAGAGTAGTGTTCTTTCCCTCAGTTGGAAGGAAGAGTACTTCCTTAGCAATCTGGTCTGAGGAAGAACAGAAAGAGTCAAAAGGAAATCCAGCTTCCATTGTAAGCTCATCTTGATCACTGTTTGCTATGAATTATTCTAAGCTTACGAGGGATGCTGTAGGTTACGTTGTCTCAAGTGCACCTGTTACCCGGCACACAGTACTTTGCCAACATCTGCGTTACTAAGACTTTGTAACAGTCCAGCGATGTGGCGACCCCTAGTGTCATCACTCAACACCCCGTTGAGATGAACAACAGATAGGGAATGTCTCGGTTACTATAGTAGGGTACCAGGGGGCAAAAGGCGCCTTTGATTTCATTTTCCTCTAAACCACTAGATGGCACAAGAACTTGCTGCAGCACGTACAAATTTGTCTGATCCTTGATGGGATCGCAGACAGCAGCGAAAAGTTGATTCTGAGGTAGTTTGATCTATTAATATTTGATTTTTTTTTAAATATTGTTGATTTAAGTAGCAAATGAGAATTGATTAAATTAATGTTTATATTTTCAGACAAAGGTCTTAAGGCTGATTTATACTTCTGAGTTGAGTGTACGCCATAGCTCCGGCATAGGCTGTTTGTACCACACGTAGCCTCTTCAAAAATGGAACAAGAAGTCAATTCTACGCGGACCGCAAGCGCTGTGATTGGTCAACTAGAACCCCTCCCTCAGGTCAAAAAATGGAGAAGAGCGAGCATTTTCATCTTCCATATGAATGAAAAAACACTCTGTTCCAGGGGACACATTGTAACAGTTTGAGAAACTGTTATCATGGTTTTCTTGTAGTTTTTCTTCCTCACCATGAAGGGGCGCTAGTAAGTTATATGCAGGTAGGAATAATTTCTGTTTAGTCAGGGAAGGATTCAGTCTGCTATGGAGAGGTAGGAATGGCCTACCTGATTTTGACTCACAATTCACTCTTGTTGATCAAGTTTATCACCCAGTATAAGTAAATTTTTTTTTTCTTGTTTTTTGTGTATAGTGTATTTGTTGTAAATGTTTTCTAATCGCACATATTGTCTATCGTAAAGGGGCTTCATGGTATGTGACTACTACTAAGTGGGTTAGTGTGGTACGCTAGTCCCGCATGGTTCGGCCTGCTCAATGGCTCAAAGCTTTTGCATGACAGAGCGGCAGTTATAACATTCAGTCAAACTGCAACAAAAATCGTTACCTATTTGCCGCTTCTCTGCCACTTCTATTTGTAAGCTTCTCTGACAATGTACATGACAGGCTGCTTCTTCTTCGGCTTTTGCCTTGATCCTCAACATGACCACGGACAGTGCCTCCTAGTGGTCTGCATGCACGTTGAAACGAACAACGATGCAGAAGTATAAATCACCCTTTAATGTAATAAGGATTTTTGCTTTGGAAATGTAAATAGATTTTGGCTAGTAGTATTAGGCCTATTCAAGTAAAAATTGTCCAGCATATTGGAGTTTAGTAACAAAGCACACAGTTGCTCAAGTACTCTACATGCCTGGGGCCAATACCATGAAGCTGGTTTAGGACGATAGCTGTTTCAGTTTAGTTTGTGCCAACCCTTGTTTTTAGGCACCATGAAAGTGTATTGGATTTTAGCAGGTTCATCACCTTAGTAACTTGGGCTCAATGGCTAACCTGCTCCAGGGCAGGTTATGTTTTAAGTTAGAGATCTAAACCGAAATTCGACTAATCAGCTGTGAGCAAAGTGACACATTTTGACGCAATATAGTCACTACCCCAATTTCTCTTTTTAAGACAAAATTGTCTGGCTTTTAGCAATGATCATTTATTATAACTAATTTATATGATTTATATGTTTTTTTATATAATTATTATACCACTAATCCATCACACCTGAGTAGTGGTTAAACAGATCACAAAACTCACGGTTCAGATCATATCAAGGTTATTGTTACGGTACACAGGAGGCAGACACAGATGTAAACAGGTAACTTGCATTTATTGACACCAGTAGAGCATAGAGCATGAAACAGGTAAGCAAAGTAGAGTCAATGGATGATTAGATGATAATAATGGAGATAGTTACTGTCCTTTTCCTTTCAGATATGAACACGCTGGAGCTTGGAGATCGCTGGAGGTAACTGGAGCTGACTGGAGCACACCCACACAGAAGACGAGGCACACAGAGGGAAGGAGTCATGCTGGAGACAGGTAGGTATGGAACAAGGAGTCCTTGAGGTAAGCATTAACAGAAGTATATGCGAACGAGACCGGACATGGAGTGCTGTGTGAGTGTGCTCTTTATAGTGCTGTTGATGAGTGTGGTGATGAGGTGCAGGTGGCGGTGATCAGTACTCTGGGGATGGTGTCCGCTGTGATTGGTGGATGTTGGAACCTGACGTGTCTGTGACAGTTATTAAGTCACGGATCGGATAATTTTTCAGCTCAGCACACAAAAAAATTATTACTTAGCCCACTTTAACTACTCCGATACCAGCAGAAACTACTAGCCTAACTAATACATTATTAAAGATAAGTGAACAGACTGTAAAAAGAATACTGGTCTAACTGGTCTACTGGTCTATACAAGGTCTAACTGTAGTATTAATTTTCGTTTACAGAACTGTAATAATTAAATGTAAAATGAGACTGTTCACTGTATAAATTTAATATAGATTAATCGGTTACACTTTCTTTTTTAGGTGTCTTTGTTAATTATATATTTAAATACTGAGTAATATTAAGTAACTACATGTACTTACTACAGGTTTAGGATTAGAGTTTGATTTGGTTTAGGTTAGTTGCATGTAATTATGCATAATTTATAGTTATTACTATATTAACTACATGTATCATACGTAACAATGGCACTGAAAAATAAAGTGTTACCGATTAATCTTTATTAAAGCAGTGTTATGATGTTTGATTTACATGACAGACAACAGCAGGTATTTATAGGTTGCTGTCACTTTAAGAGTAAGACCCCATGCACACATTCTCACCTTGTTCAGTTAAAGTCCCCCTGTAGTCAATAATTTTTTCCCTTAAAACTCATCTTTGATGACAAAATGACATATTTTAACAAAAATTCAAGTGAGAAAAAAAATATTCAGGCCTTAAAATAGCTTGAATGTAACTCTACAACCTTACCTTATTTAATACATGGATCAATGAATATACAAATTATATGCAAATTAGCCCCGCCTCCACACACTCACGCCAACTCGGAGAGTCTACTGTTGCTGCAGTGAGGACGATGAGGCAATTTGTTGTTTGTGTTGTGGCTACATGAAATAAATGCGCATCCTTGAATGAGCACGGATTTCCAGCGTATTTACTTGAACTTATCAGGTAGGCTAATATCTATGGTTTGATCCATTCCAGAGGTGGCCAAAATCAGAATTTATAATTGAACTTATGAACTTGGCGTGCGATTCCACACTGACTGACATATGCACATAATCACGGTCACACACACACGCTCAGAGCAATATTGTTTTGGCTACGTTTTACAGTATTAAAGTATTTTGAAGGACAAAAACATGAACTTTATTGGCTTTACTTCAAGTCAGCTGTCACTTTACTTTGGCGCGAGCCCCTATGCGCTCGCACACTTGGCACAGCCCTTGCGATGGTTCTTTTGTGTTCCCTCGCAAAACTTTTGCGTTCCCCCGAGAAACTTTGCCTTCCCTCCAAAGATATTTGCGTTCCCTTACTGTGAGTTCGGACAAACACTTCCTCTTTAATGTCCCTATGGCTGGCAGTAGTGTTTCAGTTAGTTCCATACGTTAATGCACACAAATAAAGCGCAGCTCTTAAGAGTTTGAACTTGTTGGAAACAAATATAAAGAAATGCAGTCAGTGCTTATGTCAAGAAGTTCAGTAAAGTTGGCAATATATATTCACAGATTCGAGCTTCCCGGATCAATAACTCATAAGCTAAAAGTTGTTAAAACACAAATGCAGCTTCTTCCAATCATAGTAACCTACACAACGAGCTACAATGACCCAATTTTCCTCAAATGTGCTTTATAATATATAAATTGGTCTCTATGAGCAGGTGGCGGAAGGGACCGTCTGAAAAGTGCAAAACCCAAAACCCTTTTGTTTTTTATATTATGAAAAATACTCAGTAACTTCACTGTAACCCACTTTGCTGTCACCAAATTCAGTTCATACATCACTGCTCTACTGTTGGTTATAGGTACTACAACACTTACTTTGGCAAGTAGCACATAAAGGCCTTCTTTACACAAATGATGTTGGTACACAACGTGCATACAACAGCTTTTGCATGATAATTACTGTAAGGAACCCCCCATCGGCCCAAAAACGGAATCCGACGGCCTGGGCGAAGGTTAACGCGTGTATGTCTTTTCAGGGCCTCTGTTAAGTTCACTTAATTTCACTCGTTTATCAATTTCAGAATCAATTTCAAATGATTCTTATTCTTAGGTTGTGTTTCCAATTAGAAGTTAATCATTAGTTATGCCTTAATTTAGATTATTCTGATTACCTTATATTTTCAAATATTTCGTTCACTGCAGTCCCGGTATCACTTTAGAAGAGTCCCTTTGGCCAACTGAATGCTCTTCCCAAACACAAACTCGTCAATTCTGACCTTAAACATTGGATGCAGGGTAAATATCTACCTTTAAAGTCCCTGTAAAGTCATTTTAAAGTATGTGTTCTGAGTTTGTCACACCACAGAAAAATGTGTTATTAACCACCAAGCCAAATTTGAATGATTAAAAAAATCTGCAAGTAAATGAAATAAGTTATCAAAATCTCGAAAAAATAGGCAGCGCTCTCTGCTCTCAAACGCTGGGGGCGTGTCCGCTGTCGGCGCTGAAACCACACCCACTCGCGAGAGCTGCCGTCTCAACTGACTTGAGTCTAATGAGTCAAACATACTGATGCATATTGTCATGATCATAGAAGAGAGTGCCCGTCACAGTCACCAGAGGGCACTCCAATCCGGACTATTCATTCATACCAGAACTCCATTTCCCATACACCCTGCACCTGCCATTCAGCATTCAGTCACTCACACACACACACGGACTGCTTCACTACATTTCCCACAATCCCTGTCTCTGGACTCTGTTTGTACACCTACAGACCAGCTGGTCCTCATCATTCAATCACTGACACACATCCACGCACTTTCGTACTACACTTCCCACAAGCCTCATGATTGGACTCTGATTACCCCACAGGTGTAGCTCATTAGATTTGTATTTAAGCTGTCTGTTTCCTCATGTCAAGGGTGAAGTCTTGCCTTATCCCGTGTTTGCATTTCTGAGCATTTATCCCTGTCTGTCTGCCTGCTACCGTCTTGGTCTGTTTATCGTGGTTGAAGCTTTGCCTGTTACCTGTTGGATTACTGCTTTGTTTATGGACTTTGATACTCTGCCTGTTGCCCTGACCTCTTACTGCCTGCTTCACGACAACAAATCTGCCTGCTCTCTGACACTGTGTTTGTTCCTATTGACCACTGCCTGTACGACCACTCTACTTCAATAAAAGACACTGCATTTGGATCCCCTGCCTGTGAGTCCCATTCGTGACACATATAAACAAAAGAATCACGTTAGAGGGTTGCACATTTTAGTAGAGTTACTGTGGACTACATACTAATTATAACATAAGCACACACAACAACTTACACTCATTGGGCACGTACTGCCGGACTGTTGTCGAGTCGACAAATGACGGTGCCGCGAGACGGGAGGATGAAGGCCGGGACGGGAGAGACTCTGTCCGGCCCCATATATCATCGGTTATCGTCGGGACGGTAAGAAGGCCGAGGCAGGAGGGGGGACGAGGTCTGTTCAGTCACATTCACCAAAAACAGCGGATTATCTGTGAATCCCAGCTGTCTGATGAAAGTTTGTAAAATAGAACGATCACTTTAGAATCCTTCATATCATCGTTTTAGGAAATTTAAATAAGGAGACCGAGCATATTGTATATTATAACAACCATGTAATATGCATTTGCGTGACGAAGGCATTACTAGCTAAATGTGGACTGTAATGACACTCGAGATTGAGCGACTGAACCGCTGTAGAGTTAGAGGCGACGCTACGCTTGGTGCATCATCGACAGTTATATAGTGTTAGGGGAGGGGCTATGCTCGGGGGACGATGTGCGTCATTAGACCCCCGTTTAGCTCCGCCCAAAAAATCCTGAGCAGAGACTTGGTGAAAAACTGTTTAACGCTCTAACTTCACAATTAAGCATTAGACAGTTCACAGACTTTGTAATGTGTTTCATCAATACATTTGTAACATTTATAAAGCGTTTAGAAAGAATTCTCAGAATTGACTTTACAGGGATTTAAGTCTGTCGTGCTCTGCTTACTCATAACAAAAAGCATAGTTTTTATATATTTACGAAAACTGCAACTTATTTAAGGCAGCGATAGTCAGAAATCGAAATGGACTTAATTGATGTGCCCCATGCTCCATCTATTAAACCTTCCGTATGATCAATCCTGAACACAGATTTGCGGTAATACCTTCGCTTTAATCTACTAGAAATAATGAATTAAGAATAATGCAGAATGAACCAAATATAACATTTTATTTGTCAAGTAAAATATCACGCCAATTACATTACAGTTAGACAATTAGAAGCCAATTCAGAAATAATAAATGCATAACATCAGTTGAAATGCACATACACACAGTGGTGGACTAGTGTTCGAAGACACTTGTCCATCACTGTGTGGGGGTCTCTGGCTACAGAAAATAACCCATGACTGCTTTGCAATTTACCTTATATACAGAACAGAACAGAAAGGGTTATAAATATTTACTACACCAACACCTGTTTTGGGGGGAGAGGAGTGGCTTTTCACAAAAGGCACCAACCAAAAAGAGGACAGAATTTTCCTTAGTTTTCAATCTTCTTCATAATACCAGTGACTGCTGTGAAATTGAGACCATTTTATCAATCGCACTGAGACATTTAAAATGATACCAAACATAAAAAGGGAAAAACAATAGATACACAAGTTCCATTATATGTCTTAATGAATTTTCAGTGACTTGAGTCAGAGGGAAGGGAAGGTGTGTGTGTGTGTGTGTGTGTGTGTGTGTGTGTGTGTGTGTGTGTGTGTGTGTGTGTGTGTGTGTGTGGTGGGGGAGGCGTTGTCCTTTTGGGGTTAGGGCAAGGTGTTGTCCTTTGCTACTTCTTTGAGATCTTTTTTCCAGATAAGTTTTATTATTGTATTGCAGGATGCTTGATCTCTGTTTTTATCTAGCAGGAAAATCAAGCCTTACATTACTTACTGAATTTGATGGCATTACAATTTATTTAATATTTTTACTAATAACAGTGAAGTTATTGATTTTGTTTAATAATTAATAATCATAAAAGTTATGCTTTTTTTTTTTTTTTTTTTTTTTTTTTTTTTTTTTTATCAAACTAAGTGTTCCAGTACAACCAGCAGCAGAGCAGTGATGCATGAATTGAATTTGGTGTCAGTACAATGTGTTACAGTGAAGTTGAGTATTTTTCATAATATAAAATGAGCAAAAGTGTTTTGGGTTTTGCACTTTTCAGACGGTCCCTTCAGACGTGTCTTTTTACGAGGGAATGCAAAAGATTTGGAAAAAAATAAAAATCTTCCCATCCCAAATTTTTTTTCCACCAGTACGTCAAATTTCCTTCTTTCCCAATTTTTTTTCTACCACCACGTCCCTTTAAGGGCTCCGTAGAAACGCGCCTCTCTCTCTGTGCATGCAAGACTTCTATGTATGTGCGTCTGTGCGCACCAATAACAGCTCTGCGTGCGATACCGAATTAAATCCTCTTTTGCCTCTTCTAGCGCTGGAATGGATTTATATTTATTTAATGTGTAAACTAGCAAGGCAAAACACGTGCAAATGATAAGCTTTCACTCTATTGCGGTTAAACTTAAAATTGATCCGCGAATCACATGCGTGCCGAACCGTGGGGCTTGGTCCGTATGGATCACGGATCGGATCAACAACGATCCATTTAACCACTACACCTGAGCAATTTTACTTTAACAGTTATATTAAGCATTTAGTTTAAATGTAATATGTAACATACATATGATTTGGAATTCACAAATAAAGCTTTAAAATGACTACATGTGAACTGTGAGCAAGTCTTATTATAGGCTACCTATATTTATTATCAACAGTCACCATTTAAATTAGGTGTGTTTATGTACTAACATCAAAAATGTCTTCATATTGTATTGCAAACCACTTAATTAACATAATTAACATAAATTAATTACACCTATAATTACATGCAGGTTTTTTAAAATATAAGTACAATGTAAAAACTTGTATGTACACAATAAGTGCATTGTATCAAATTATTAATTTCAGTGTTAGAATTCAAGTTTGTCTTTCTATGTACTGACAACTTTTTTCTCTCCTTTCCTTCTGCTCTCCTCTTTCTATATCACCCATCATAATAAAAGTCCTAATAAAAAAAACATCCACTTTAACACACAATAGATACTGCTGAATTAACATTCAAATATTTTAAATATAACATCAGCTTTCATCTTTTAACAATGTGCTAAACTTTTAACTCTTACAGCTGTTTAGTGTTAACTCAGTAATTTAGGCTACACCAGAACAAAAGATAACATCTATGCTTTCATGTCCAAAAACATTATTTTTGTCTTACATTTCATAGTAAATTCTATAACATTGTTTGATTATTTGTATAGAATGATTATTTTGAATATACAATCATATAAACTTAGCAAAACACAATTTGCAAAATAGTCATTGAAGCAAGTTCAGTCACATGCTTTGTGTCAAGTTAAATCAGAGCTATCATGGGCCTGTAACATAATGGTAGTTGAACTAACTCAGTGTTACAGGATTTATTTTGAGTTGACAAAACATGAATAAAAGAAAACACTTGGAATGCCTCCAGAAGAAGGTTTTAGTTACAGAACAGCCATCAGTTTTAGGCAGGGCTGTATGATTAACCGTAATTGATTTTCGATTTTGGCTTCCAGTGATTATGAAAACAGGATAATTGACGTGAAATGATTAATGTGCCACTGCCGCATTCCATCCTGTGCACCTTCCTTTCCTTTACAGAGGTGCACTTTCATTCCTCCCTAAAAGCCCAAACTTGACATCCAAATCAGCCAAATAAGTGAGTGTTGTACTGTAAAATGCAGTCTACTGTTGCTAAACTGTGGGAGGGCCATTCCACCGAATGGGTGGCATCTGCTTGTTGTAACTCTTTGAAATTAAACTTTATTTTTAAAATCTTTTTTCAACACTGAATCTAATACTACACATATTAAACTATTCAAAATATGTATTGGTCAATCTCGGGCAACTTTATTTAATTTTTACAAGGTTTCAAAGCAGAAGATGGATGTACGTTTTCTCAGTCCTGTTACCAAAACTCATGTGCCCTTTAAAAAGCATGTTTAAAAGCATGTCAGTTAATTCCTTTGTATTCACCTCAAGAAAGTGTTTATTTTAAAGAAATGGTTATTTGTTCAAATAATTGATATTTGTGACTAAAAAAATCACTTTATATTAAGGCAAGGTATATTTTAATAAATGCGAAACCTTTTTTTTTCATTTAAAAGAAGACGCAAGCCTCAAGTTTATCATTTTTTAAATAATTTAATTTATTTAACAATTGTATAAATGATGGACCAAACAAAACTGATAAAAACAGTAGTTTAACTTTAGATTTTTAGAGAAAAAAAAAATACAATTCAGTAACAGGAATGAGCACTTTGTAACAGGAATGAACATTGGGTAACAGGAATGAGAATCCATATGTGTGTGCGTGTGTGTGAGAAAGAGAGTGTACATGGCCATGTATGCATGTGTGTGAGTGAGATTTCTGGGTTGAAGGGATGTACTATGTGCTAGTAGTACATCACAGCGAAGGAAGTGGAAAGAGAATGAAGGAGAGCTAGGAAAATAGAGAGGGAGGGAGAGAAAGGGAAGGAAAGACAAAAAGTGGGAAAAAGAGAGGGTTGCGGGTGTGTTTCACTCCTTCCCTTGCAGCTTGCCATGGGTGGGTCTTTCTGGCACCTGCATAGGATGGTTTCTCTCCATCTTCTACAAAAGATAAGACAGACAAAGACAAAAAGTCACTTCGTGGTGGACTGGCTTCCTGTAAATATGGTATTCACATTGTAAAACTAATCCTAAAAATTTACAATTTAAGTAATTTCAACTGTAAAACTCATGGTACAGGTGAATAGTATTATATCAACTAAAATTCACACTATTAAATCAACAAAACAGATGATTCTACTCACTTCTGTTACTTTTACTCACTCTTGTTATTTTTCAGTAACAGGACTGCAAGTAACTGGATTGAGTTTTTAAGCAAAAAATGATCAAATACATGACAGGGCCACATGACATACATGCTAATAGCATGAGGATAAGCAAATTCTAGTGACTTACCTAAAGTTCATATTTTTTAAAATAGATAAATAACATCTAAGAAATAATTTAGGTAACAGGAAAGTACGTTGAGATTGACCTTCTCAGTCATAGTTCCAATTTCATCAAATATACAAACATTAAAATGAGAGGACTTACTTTTGGTCTTCTCATGGCCTGCATAAGATCCAGATGATGCAACTTCCTGTTGAAAATGTGTCTTGTGGCATGTTCCAAGTTTTTTAGAGGGGGCAATGTGAAAACCTGGGGACACGACTAAAATGTGTATTTTATATAACATGTTATGGATTTCTTATGAAATTTCTTTTTGTTTAGCATAGATGGTATATGGAGTCAAAAAAAAAAAAAGATTTCAGAAAGATTTTAAAGATTATATTTCATGATAAAGTTAAAGTTTAGATAGCGGGGATTTGTAACAAATGCTATTTTTTTAGTGTTCTCAGTAGTTTTTAATAATGTTTTAAATTATATATTTTAAATTTGCAGTCAGATGAATGTTCAGGATTCTTTGCCTAATAATAAAATGTATTTTAGAGTTAATTTTCATGCGTATTTATACATACAATGTCCTGGGGACAGAAATGTCACCCATTCGGTGGAATTGCTCAGGATGCTTGATATTTAACAGTGTTATTAAAAGCATAAGCCATGAAAGAGATATTGTTAGGTGGCCTCCTGTGCACGCACTCTGAGATGGGGCAGGACGCGCATAAGCGAAGTATACTCTGGGCTTCAGATACGCACCTAAATGGTCAAATAGCTTACACACAAATATGTTTAAATGGTGTTTTGGTAAGTTACCTCTTAAAGGGTCATGAACCCCTCCTGTTTTAGCCTGGTCATTCACACCTCTGAGCTGCAAAAAATCAGTAAAAATGGGCGTGTAAAGCTCTGGAAAAGTGGGAGTATAGAGGGGGAGAAGAGGGGAGAGAACAACCAATGAAGCACAGACATAAGACAGACTCATTATACAGAATAATGAATATTAATATATGAGCACGGAGAATATGACAACAAACTCACAAGCACAAGGGAGAAATGCGAAAGAATATTTAATAGGCTACTTACGTTTAAGAGCACTGCAGTCTCAAAATCAATCTTTTGTCTATTAGAATAATCGTGTCGTCGCATTCAGATAGGCTACACCACTGTATCAGTATCCAGTTTGCACATATAATTCATTTGAAGAAGACTTGATGAAACGTGTGCACCGTGCTGGTTAATGTTTGGTGCGGGAGAATGTGTGAAATAAAAACTTTAAACACGATACTTTATTCTGTATGAGCTATGTGCCACGTGGCTAGTGTTATTAAACTCATCGCGAAGCTCTGCGCTGAAACCGATCATATGCGCGCTCCGTGTGTATAGCATAACAGTCGTATTTTTCATGTGTTCGTATTCAAACTCCAGTTCTGACCGCATCGCAAGCAAAATACAAATAACACTGTGCTGCTGTGCTGAAGGAAACAGCCTAAGGCTCGCGTGTTTGAACGCAGCTAGAGCAGGCAGAGGTGAATGAGCCGCACTTTTGTGACATTTGAATTCTCCGCTGTAATGCGATCTCACGCAAACATATTTTCCATTTGTGCTGGTAGATTACAGCAAAACAATCCACATGCACACAAACCTCTGCTCTGGTCGCAGGAAAACGCATTGTGTTGTAGCACTAAGGAAATGAACACCAGCGATATATCTCTGAATGACAAGAGACCGAGGCGAGGGAAGTGATACTTCCTCACGCATAATACCGCAATTATAATCTTATGCATACTACAGCGGAGTGATTGGATTAAATGAGCTTTATGTCATGAATATATGTCGAGAATCGCTCGAAACGGTCTACGTCAGCATGTTCGACCATGCCCATACTTGGGCCGAAAGTACACGATGACGTCAGATTTTGTGACGTTGTTCTGACAGAAATCGCTCTGAAAAATGCAAAAATAACTATTTTTCACTTGTGAATAACATGAGTACCTTTAGTGTTTTCAATGATGTGCAGCCTATACATATCTGTTTACATCTCAAAAAAAGTGTTTTGGGGTTTCATGACCCTTTAAACACAGTACGGTTATGTCTTAAGTAAATGTAAACGCTGAGAATGAGTGCGTGTGTAACAGTATATTGGGTCCATGGGTTAGCTCTTAAAGAAGCAGCAGACTAATAAATCTGCTGCAGTCAGTAATGTTAATCTAACAACAAAAGACAAAGATAAAATCACTCACTCCTCTTGAATGAATAAAGTTTTAATAAGGATTAGTTTTAATAAGGATTAGTCTATTTTAATGCATCAGCAGTGTTATTTTACATTTTATTCAATGTCTGTTTTAGGCTATTATCTGAATACCACTGTAAGTTCATCTTCCTGAAAATTATTTAATATCTATTTTTGTTCTGTTGTATTTTTTTGTCTTTTGTTTGTAATTTAGTTTCTTTGTTCTTATTGTATTACTGACTGTTTATTTGTCCTCTGTAACTGTTTTGAGGACTGTTACTTACATTAATTAACCTAGTATTACATTTTTTTCTTAAGTATTGATAATTGTGAAATTTCAGTGACATTTAAAATAACTCATATCATGAAATAAAACATTGATCATATCACCCACCTATAATGTTAAATAATTTTGATTTCAATATTGAGCAAAATAATCTTATTATGAGTTTGCCATAATCGAGCAGCCTTAGTTTTAAGAATATTTCTTACCAAAAAATAAATCACACAGATCAGGTTTTGTGAATGCTTTAATAAAACAAAATGCAAAGACAAGTAACTGAAATAAAATTAATTGAGAAAAGTTTATACTTAAGCATTTTAAGCATTTAAAATTATTAGAAAGCTTTGCAAGAATATGGCTTTAATGCACAAGGCCTGATTTAAAGGTGCCCTAGATTCAAAAATTGAATTTACCTCGGCATAGTTAAATAACAAGAGTTCAGTACATGGAAATGACATACACTGAGTCTCAAACTCCATTGTTTCCTCCTTCTTATATAAATCTCATTTGTTTAAAAGACCTCCGAAGAACAGGCGAATCTCAACATAACACCGACTGTTACGTAACAGTCGGGGTGTACGCCCCCAATATTTACATATGCCAGCCCATGTTCCCAACATTATGTTGTTGGGCATTAGACACGGGCAGAACGTCTGGATCTGTGCACAGCTGAATCAACAGACTAGGTAAGCAAGCAAGGACAATAGCAAAAAACGGCAGATGGAGCAATAATAACTAACATGATTCATGATAACATGATATTTTTAGTGATATTTGTAAATTGTCTTTCTAAATGTTTCGTTAGCATGTTGCTAACGTACTGTTAAATGTGGTTAAAGTTCCCATCGTTTCTTACTGTATTCACGGAGACAAGAGCCGTCGCTATTTTCATTTTTAAACAATTGCAGTCTGTATATTGCATAAACACAACGTCATTCTTTATAAATCTCTCCAACAGTGTAGCATTAGCCGTTAGCCACGGAGCATAGCCTCAAACTCATTCAGAATCAATGTAAACATCAAAATAAACACTGTACTTACGCGATTAGACATGCTGCATGACGAACACTTTGTAAAGATCCATTTTGAGGATTATATTAGCTGTTTGAAGTTTTTTTATGTTGTTTAAGGCAAGCGCGAGCTCTTGGGGCTTGGAGCACCAGATTTAAAGGGCCACACACCCTGAATCGGCTCATTTCTAATTATGCCCCAAAATAGGCAGTTAAAAAATGAATTAAAAAAAATCTATGGGGTATTTTGAGCTGAAACTTCACAGACACTTTCAGGGGACACCTTAGACTTATATTACATCTTTAAAAAAAAAAGTTCTAGGGCACCTTTAAGATCCTACTAAAATCTTACAGCTTTATCCATTTTCCATAAGTACTCTTGAATTTAATTGAGAAATTGTGAGCTGATTCAAGTCTGGGCAGGTCTTTAACCAGAACCCCATTTCTTGAGCTGAAAATGTCAGCCAGATGAGCAGCCATTGGAGAAGGTTTGTGTTCATTACACTCTGGGCCTTGTAGACTGGGAGCACATTTCACTTAATAGGTAAAAAAGAAGGTACCATATTTAAAAACACAAGTGTCATGTACAACTCCACTTCTAAGATCAAAAGAGCATGAACCAAGGAGATTGTTGTTCCAGTAACTATCTGCATCATATACTTCAAAAGTTAGTTTATTGGCCATGCTGATCTTAATAGGACCAAACTCGAATGTTTCTGGTGTAACGAATGTAGCGGTTCGTACAGTTATTAATCAATTTATGGATGAAATATGAATATAATAATTCATAAGGTTATGAATAAATTATGATTCATATATCGACCCAACGGGGAATTAAACATATATTGTGAATCAATTACAACGAATTATAATCAATTACGTATATGATTAGTTCTGGTTTAGTAATTATTTAGAGAAACTGTTCGTTTGTCCAGCAAACTAAGTCCCTCACAGAATATTATAAACAGAGTTATTTTCTGGCCATGAAAATAACTAAAGCATAAAGCGATCGAAAAACGTTAAAGTGACTTGGTTTTCAGCTGAAAGAACAAACAGAACAATCGAGCGTGAATAACGTTTTAATAAATGCAAACTACGAATACAGAGGTTATACATCTAAATATATATACAAGAATACACACCTATGTACAAGAGTGGAAGTAGAGAAGGAAAGAGAGAAGGCAAGTAGCAAACTCACAACCAGTCCTAGGCCAGCACGGAAATCAGTTTCATCATCTAAGATTGAGAAACGGCAGTATACTTGCATTGGTTGCGTGTGTCGAATTTCAGGTTAGCGCTGGTGCAGTTCGTTGGCTTCCTCCGTTCCGCGGGAAGGTTCGAACTGAGGACTTGAGAGTGAGTTTCGCTGGAAGATGGCGGTCCCGAAGCTGAGCGCGATGGCAGCGCGTGGTCACCGGAGATGTCCGGGAAAAACGTGCACGAGAGGCTCGTGAGACAATCGGGGAGAGCCGGGAGAGAGAGCCGGAATTGTGCGTCTTTGCTTTTATGACAGATAAGCCGACACACCTCCTTGAGGTGGGGTAGCCAATAACATGGGTGCAAAGTTGGCGGGAAAGCTTTTCCTTTGCTTGGCCTCACGACTTAATCTGCATGATTTATGACTATCAGTTCAGATCTCCAAATGGAGTGTGTTCTTCACAGTATCATTAAACACATAG
This sequence comes from Megalobrama amblycephala, assembly GCF_018812025.1. Taxonomy (NCBI): domain Eukaryota; kingdom Metazoa; phylum Chordata; class Actinopteri; order Cypriniformes; family Xenocyprididae; genus Megalobrama; species Megalobrama amblycephala. Next base: position 16,425,394 of record NC_063052.1, on the reverse strand, counting down.
AAAAATGCATTTGTCAGCGGTGTGACATATCTCAGTAAATAGCTCGTGTCCGGAGCTTTACGGAGAGACCAAACTCGACAGATCATAAAGGCATAGACAAGAAGTTATGGTTTACAGACAGAATTCCACTATTAAAATGCACACTAGCACAAATACACTCATTTAAACACTAGGAAACATGCATAGGCCCTAAAATATATGAAATATATATTTCAGCATAGTGGTAGTTTACAAATACAGTTCAAAATGTATGATTGTGTGTTTCTGTGTGTGTCTGTGTGTGTGTTTTTGTGTGTCCCTGTGCGTGTGGGGTGTTGGAATGTGGATCTGGTCAGTCTCTGGGGGGGGTGCTCCTTTTGAAGTCACCAAAGAGAGGAAGTTGGACTTTACTGTTTACCATCGCTTGTCCACAAAAGTGTCAAGTGGGCTCATCTTATGGCAGACTATTCAGAGTCGAGATGGTTTTACAACCCAGTCCAGCATGCTAAAAGCGTTCTGAACATTCCCAAGTTTATTGATTATCCTGATACGTGTGCATATGCTACAGACCCCCCTTCGGCCAACGAAGTCCCCGTGCGGACTTCGTTGGACGGTAACCAAGTTCGACGGCACATGGATCCGGATGGTCACGCAGCAGGTGGTTCCTACTGGTCCTTGAGGGAGGGCCGATAAGCACTTGTTCATGGACTCTTGCATCCCTTTGATCCCTTGGGATAGGATGAAGGCCAAGCCCAGGGCGAGTGTGTACTTGATTGCCATGGAGAAGCGACGGACTGTGCTGACAGCAGTCCAAGCTTGGGCTTTAGGTGAGCTGGGCAGGACAGGCAGTCGTGAGAGTGCTTGGAGGGCTGCATCAATAGGAGTACTGTCACTTAGCTGGGACCCCCCTTTGTCAATCCTCAGTTCCATTCCTGGATCTAAGGTGTGATGGTGATCCCTGGAGGAAGCTGGGATTTCCAGTTCTGACTGGTCCTCTTTGCTTGAGAGACAGTGCACTGCCAGATGGCTGCGATGAAGGATGGGACTCAGGGGTACCTGGATCCTCTTACTTGGAATGGGCAGGCCGACACGAGTGGCGGTGTTGTGCTGCTTGTAGATTAGGATGGCAGCATGAGTGGGGGTGTGGACGAGCAGTCGATCACCCACAATCTCGGCTTGTGCTCTGCTGACTGGGGTGCGAGGCTTGGCCTCGGCAGGGCAGCGTGTGTTGCTGGTCATAAGCTGCAACCGGCCCATTCCTTCAGTGTGGTTTCTGAGGAAGAGCTGGTTTGGGCAGAAGTACTGCAAGTCTTTGGTGAAACCACACCTGCGAAAGTGGGGAGCCAGGCACAGCCGTGGGTTGCTGTTGTGGTGGGCTACCACATCTGAGGTGTGTTTCTTGGCATGGGTGTTACATTGCCACCACCTGATATTGACCTTGTCTTTGGGTCTGGAGAGGTTATCTCGTTCACCGCTGGGTAGATTGAGAAGGACAGCCAACTCATTCTGCTCAGGGTCGACGTGCAGTAGGATGGCAGCACCCAGGGAGTCAGTGAGGTGGGCTGGAACAGTCTTGGTGGGTCTGCCAGTAGCAAAGTCCAGCACACTTTGTGTAGGATACTGAGGGATCCTATTCATAGCCACTCTGTCCATAGAGAAGCTAATTTCTCGCAGCAGGTCTGTCAACAGAGCTATAACCAGCTGATTTTGGGCAAAGTCATTCTGGAGGACTGTAAACAGTTGCTTCCTTGAGTTCGCCGTTTGGATCAGCAGGAAACTGTGATTACAGAGAACCATCACAATACCTTTCCGGGATTTGCAGGTGATTTGCAGGGTTTGGCTCTGTGTTGCGAGTGGTTCTCTCAGCTGTAGGCGGAGCTTGTTGCGATGCTGATGAGTGGGGTAGGCTGGGATGACACCCGAGCCTCCTGGTTGGTACAGGTGCAGCGGCAGTGGCACCTGCCGTGCCATCAGTAGTTCTGTGGGGAACACCTGAGTTGACTCCTGTATGGTGTCTGTGATGGCCATGAGCATCAGAGGAGGTTTTACAGTCCAGTCTTTCTGGTCGACTGACCGTGGAAACGTGACTCCTCGGTTTTGCAGTGGAGCTCGGTGCTTTGCGTTTGCAGTCTGGACGTGACGGCAAACTTGACATCCTCTGGCGCGCTCTGCCACATCTTGCTGCATGTTGGGCCAGTGCGCCACTTGTTTTAATGTCTCGTCCGTGGTTCTGGTACCATGGTTTTTGGCACATGGTGTGTCGTGGGTGTATATCAGTTCACCCCCCTTTTGGCCCTGTGGCAGTACAAGCTTTGGCGCTGTGAGGGCATCAGGGACATATTTTAGAAAGTTCACTCCCACACGCAGCATGTGGTTGGTCTCATGTAGTTGTTTGTGGCCAGGGGCCGTCGTGGGACCAGATGCCGTGAACGGGAGGTTGGAGGGGTATGAGTGGTGGTACAAAGCATTTCGCATGGAAGTGTTGGCAAGTTTGGTTGTCAGTGGCAGTGGCAGTAAGGTGGGAAATGTTGCAGGAACAGTCCGCTGGCTGCGGGTTGTTGTTGCCACACTAAGGGTGGGTGAATGGGGTGGGTGTGACCATAGCTTGTTATGCAGTGTGCCAGTCTTGGCAAGGGCATTAGTTTGGTCGTTCCCACCTTTGTCACACCCTGGTTGCTTCAAGCATCTTTTCACCTTTTCCCAGTAAACGATCATGTCGTGTGCTTGGGTGAGGTGATCACGTGTCTGGAACATGTGTTGATGTTTCACCTGCTTGTTGCATTCAGTCTTGAAACCAGTTTGTTTCCAGCCCAGAAGATGGCATGTGAAACAAGGTCTGGCAAAGTGTGAGTCTGTGCACATGAGTTCCCTGATGTTATGAGCTGAGGAGATGTGAAGGGTTTTGAGGGTAGCTGCTGCTTCACCATACTGACATGACTGGGGACCCCACCTGCTGTTCTGTGGTTGGCAGGGTTGGTTTCTTAACCATCGTACCCCTGCATTTGCCTGTGGGATGCCCTTATGGGTGTAGAAACGTCCATTGACGTAGGCCGTGGGCATTCCTTGGCACGCATTCTCTTTGAGGTATCTGTGACAGGCTGGTCGCTGTTGTTGGGGTACCAGTATCACAAGTGTCAACGCTGGTGTGCTGTTATAGCAGTTTTGGCAGGCAGCTGAATCTCCGCTCTGTGCAGACTTGTGCTTTCTGGCACGTCGTGGCAGTGGCACTTGCTGGTTTGACATCCTGAAGTCGATGGTGGGTCGCCACTTGCTGTCTGGTTTGACAATGGACCAGATGGGGACTGAATAGGTGCTGTTGCATGGGCAGCTAACACCTTTTCCTTCCATGAAACGAATAGTTTCCTGCACTGGTACATGTGGGGCGATGTGACCTTCGTACTGCCTGATGAAGGTGGGAGGAGCATTTGGGTGTGTTGCACTATGCACTGTGTGAAGTTTAGTGGGACCACAGCCTAAAAAGTCTTTGTCAAATGTCACTTTGAATTTGTTCAAGATGTTTCTGAGTCTTTGACAGTCTGCGTCATTCTTTAGGGCACTTGCATCTTTCTGGATCTGTTGGCCTTTAGGCTCAAACCTTGGGAATGGCTCTGTTGTTGTGGTGTTAGCTGTCAGGTTGGCTGTCAGAGGTGCAGCGCCTTTTTGAGTTTCCCAGGCAGGCTGGTTTAGAGACTGTGGGTACTGCAAGGTGTTTGTCCTCCATCAGCTCCGTTCTGCGCACCTGTTCTGTGGGTACCAGTTTGATGGAAGTGATGGAGATGCTCTTGAAGGATGCTGTGAAACTTGTGTTGCTTAAGCTTCCTTCTGGGACCATGGCAGCTGGTATTAAGTTAATGACTGTTAACCTGAGTTTAAAGTCATAGAGGCCGTGGTCCACTATCCAGTCTAGATGGTAGGCTTTGGGAATGCCGCTGTCTGTGACCATGCATTCGTTGAGCCAACTGTGAACTACGTAGGGTGACACTTCAGTTAGCAGTGTGGCTTTTAGAGTGAGTCCAAGTTCCACGCCTTCAGGTGAAAGTGTGAAGGAGCCCAGCATGTGGCTTAGGGTTTGACCACATTGCCTGTTGAGCCAAACAGCACCCCCTTTGGTGTAAAGTGGTACTACAGTTTCCTGTGTGTGGAGCCAAACAGCACCCCCTTTGGTGTAAGGTGGTACTACAATTTCCTGTATGTTGATCCAAATAGCACCCCCTTTGGTGTAAGGTGGTACTACAGGTTCCTGTATGTTGATCAGGATGCAGACCTGTTGGGTGGTCTGGCCTGACAGGAAGTTGGCAGTGTTGACAGGAACAGCAGGAAGCTGTACAGTCATTGGGGCCCACAACAACTCATTTGCATTGTCCGTATGAGCATTAGAGTGCATCAGGAGGTCTGGACGGACCAGGAAGTGATGGGTTAAATGCCGGTTGTTCCATTTGAAGTTCACAACACAGGTGGCCTTGACGGTCATCGTGGTTGACAGACGAGAGTCCAATGGGAAGCGTGTTTGCATGTTGACAGATGGGAGGTCCGGTGTCCCTTCACTGAGAGCACTTAACAGCGGGTGGCTGAAGGCTGAGTTGTCTGCCCACAGCGTGAGAATAATGTCTGTTGTAGTTACATCATTCAGCTGTGAGTCTGTCGTGACCTTGGAGCAGAGGGGGTTACAGTCTATGGTGAGTTGAAGTACACTGGGTAGCGAACTTGAACCGTGCTCTGAGACGGGGTTCCCGCGGTTAGCTGGGAGATTTCCCGCGACCTCTGTGACCTGACCGTCTGGCTCAGGTGGTCTGGGTGACTGGGAAGGCAGAAGTTCACACACTTGAGCCCAGATTTTCAGCGGTCTGGCGTTCAATAAGGGCTCAAAACAGTCTAGCGGGTCTTTGTGGGTGAAACAGAGAAACGTGTCCATTTGCGCTACGCACACAGGAGGTACCAGGCTCACTCGACCAATGGGTGGTGCGTGGGAGCTGTGTGTTCAGGGTGGACCTCATTTGGACTGTGCGACTGCACATTCAGCTCACATCTTTGTGACTTGAGAGTCTGATTTTGTCTTTCAGCTTCATTTCTCAGTCTTTCAAAAAGGCAAGGACAGGTTTCTGGGCAGTGATCAGAGACTGTGTAACTGGTTTGATTTTCTACAGTCTTTTCAGGAGCAGTGTTCTGCTTGGAGTGAGCTTCATCGACCAAGTTTTGCAGCTGCTGAGTAGACATACTGCATGAGCAGGCCAAGGCTGCCAGATGATCACTCACCGCAGGGTGCAGTTCTGGGAGAAACAGAGTTTTGAAGATGAAATCTTCCTCCATTGCTGGCTGACCACGTGCTCTGAAGTAGGCCATTTGCAGTTGGCTGTAGCAAGTGTATGGGTTTTTCAGTCTGCCCCGTTTTAAGGTCCATGGCAGCAGGGAGCCCTTGATCTGATGCAGGGTCAGGAAGCTTTTGGATCAGAGCCTGTCGCAGGTGCTGGCAGTTGGACGTGACAGCTGCTGGCACAGTTTCCTGGCCGCTGGACATTTTGGGCAGTGGACTTTTAACCCCATTTGGAATTAGGGCTTCTTGACTGGTTAGGGGAAACTCTGTGATGTGTGTTTCCCCTCCCATGCCACTTTTCAGCTCTCTGTAACCATTGTCAAGTTCATTCACATAGTCTCTTTGTTGTTTCGGAGCCATAACCCCTTTCTGGGCCTGTTTAAGATGATTTTCACAGGTCAGGGCTTTAGTGTGTCTGTCTTTCGGCTTAGTCTCTGCTTTGGCTAGGGGAGCTTCGCTGTGTTGTAGTTTTTCAGTCAGTTCTCTACGCTCCACCTCCAGGTGGAGCTCTGCAAGGGCTTTTTGAAGTCTTTGCAGCTCCTCCTGCAGCTCGGGTTTGGATTCATCCGCTGTCCAACGCTGGTCCTGGGTCTCGACGAGTCGCTGATCGTGGTGACGATGAATCTGGGCCTGATTCCTCCGGGCATCCTCCGCCTGGAGCTTGAGGTTGTGGGCGATGGCTCGGATGACTTTCGCCCATTCTTTGTAGCTCGGCGTCGGATCGTGGGCCATCAGTCGTTTCAGGTTGTCGTCCAGCTGCTCGTTGCTTGGGTGCTGGGGATCCACAGCGGCGTTGGGCAGGAACATGCTGGTCAGGGAGTCCAACCAGGTCTTGAGTCGGTCCCCGTGGGTGCTGGGGCTGGCTGCTCTGAACACGTTAGCTTGCTGTTGGCGAGAGAAAGACAGCACAAACAGAACCAATGCAAGCACGCGCAGAACTAACGACTTATAATAATGCATGATTATATAATTCTTTGGTTTGGTTCCAGTTAACTGGTGCAGACAGTTAGTGGAATGTAGGCTAGACACTTAATTGTCAATAGCCAAAAGGACCACGCGGGTCAATTTGTGTGGGTGAGTGCCGGATTTAAACAAAGAATTTGACAGGCGGTGGCCCTAAGAGTCCTTTGATGACTCTCGCTGCTCGGTCGTCTATCTATTCCTCAGTTTTCCGTGATGGCTCTCACAGGCTCTGCTTTTACATGAACTGAAAGAAACAAACACAGTGGAAAAGCAAAACAGAACAGAATAGAACAGGATGCAATTAAATGAGAAATAGAGCAGTAGACAAATAGATAGGAATAAAAATAGAATAGCAATAAACTAAAACAGAAGGGCTAGAGGGGAGAAGTGAAACTTAAACTTCCTATTCCAGCTGGGTTTATGACAGTGTCAGGCGAGTGCACTGTTGTGTCATAAAACCTAGAGGGATGGTATGGCTCAAGAGTATAAGGGTTGGCCCGCACCTGAATAATCAAAGAATATGTAATATTCTGTGGCTTTCAATTAGGTGAAGTGACTGTATGTCACTAATTTAGGCCTGGGTGAATTGTGGGTGCTCAGACAAGAACTCAATGGCAGGCAACCTTTCCTCGACGTTCAAACACTCCACTGCGGTGTCCGTGGTCACCTGTCCCCTTTGTAACACGGTGCAACCTCTCAAACAGGGAACATCAGCACAATTGCGCACTTCGGCAAGGTATTTGCGCCAACGGCCCGAGTGACCAGTCAAAATTGAGTTTTCCCTGAACCCAGAGTCTGTCCCCTTTACGGGCAGTTACTCCAAACGGGCGGTTCTGTCGTGCAGAAGCCTGAGCAGGGAAATTAAACAAAATTGCCGTTTGTTGTCACTTTGGGTCTCGTTGCCTCCCTGTACCTGATACACAACTCGCCGATGTCCTTGCGTGTTGCCCGTGATACGAGGTCAGAATGTCCACGATTCACACACGGTTAGTGTAAGACACGCTAGGCTAGGCAGTTCCACTCACTGGAACTCACTGGAGCAACCGTCAGCTCACCACCAGGCGGCAAAGGGCCTTATCTGCAAATACACAAGTGGTCACACAAACACAGCTTAATTGTAAATTTAAATCTCAGTTTAACTCTTGTTTAAACCAAATTTAAATAATTAAGTGTGTATGACAAAAGAAAATGAGCCTACAATGACAGTCAGAATGAACTAGTTAAACTAGAACTGAAATGAGCAGAGGGGATAAAACAAAAACAAAATAGTTCAGATGCACTTGATTCAAATTTGCATTAAACGAGTGCGCCGAATAGCAGAATGGGAAAAGAGAAAGTAACGAGGATAATTCAGATGCATTTGATTCAAATTTGAATGAAATCTTTTTCAGTCAAATTTAAATGAGTGCATAGAATAACAGAACGGGAAAAAGAAAGGAGAAAGCCTTCCCTATTTGTAAGTTTCCTTGAAGAGAATTGCTTCTTTTATGAGCAAAATGCCAACTGATTGACACTACTTAATTTTAAAATTCAATTAAATGTTATTTAATTAAATTTAAAATAAGTGTATGAAATAAGGGAGGCTTGGGTGTGCGTGAATGTTATTACTTAAGCAATAACAAACAGGACACAGGGCTAAGGGTGAATAAAATAAAACATTAAGTAATAAAAGGGAATGAATTTCCAAAGTAAAACTAAAGAAGTAACTTGAGAGAAAGAGAGAGAAAAGACAAAAAGGGAATAGATGAAATAAAACAAAGTAGAATAAAAATAAAATAAATAAAATAAAATAAAATAGAGTAGATCTGTGAATACAGGAAAAGAATGCAAGGAAAAGAGAATTGACTTATCTGGCAGTGTCCACCAGGGGGCGCACTCTCAGAAAGTGAATTCCTTGTTGGAAGGGAAACAATTTAAATTAGAAATTTAAACGTGTTTAAATTAAATTTAAATCAGTAAACCACATTCCAACAATGATTGGAAAGCATAACCACCAAAAGCAAATTACTTTTACAACTCCCCGCAGTATAGAGAAGCAAAGATAATTTGGAGATAATTTCAGTTCAAAGTATGGAGCGGCTTTAACTCAGAACGTCCACGCGGTGGCGTCAATGAGTCCACACAACCAATAAGTAGGGAGGGGTGGCACACCTGAGCAGACTGCCCTCTGGCGTCTGGTCAGAGTTACTGCATCCCCTTTCTTTAATTCGTGATATAAAAACGAGCGCTTTGTGGGGTTCTGACCCTTACGCTGTTTTAACTGCACGGTCACGATTACAACTATAGAACCTCAGCGGATTCTTTCATAAATATATGTGTACCGTTTTACTCACGGGTACACAACTCTGGGAATCAGTCCCTTTGGTGCAAACTTTAATGCACGCGAATATGTAACGCTTTTGCGGGATTCCTTCGCCGCGGGTTACAAATCAACATTGGATCAGGATGCTGATATAGCTCCAAACTCTCACACATCAATCGTTAAATCAGACGGACTGCTTTTCCGATTAGATCTGTAACGGGGATCACGTGGTTTGGGTAGCTAGTCCAAACGACGTAACCCAGGAGCAAACCGGCTATTGTGAATTTTTGGACGACACAAGAAATTCAGATTTAATAGCGGGTAAATATAAAGGCCTTTCAAGAGATTTAGTGGGAATCTTGCCGCACGATCTCAAAACACGCTGAATACGACTCAACTCGTTTATTCAAGCGGAAATTAATATTAGCTGTATTGCAGAAAATTTGTCGCCTTTTCGCATACAAGTCTGAATATTAATGGACTGCAGTTTATTTCACGGTCAACCAAGACTAGGCCTGCAGTGTTTTTAGACACAAACAGCAGCTTGTTAACGGTGTGTAGAGTGAGGACGCGTGCGTCTGCGTCGTCTCACTGAATAAAGCGCGCATAAACACATTAAAAATCACACAAAATTATTCTGGATTGCTCATACACAAAAACCAAGTTTAAAACGTGCCCGCATTCTCCACCAAAACTGTAATATATAACGAATGTAGCGGTTCGTACAGTTATTAATCAATTTATGGATGAAATATGAATATAATAATTCATAAGGTTATGAATAAATTATGATTCATATATCAACCCAACGGGGAATTAAACATATATTGTGAATCAATTACAACGAATTATAATCAATTACATATATGATTAGTTCTGGTTTAATAATTATCTAGAGAAACTGTTCGTTTGTCCAGCAAACTAAGTCCCTCACAGAATATTATAAACAGAGTTATTTTCTGGCCATGAAAATAACTAAAGCATAAAGCGATCGAAAAACGTTAAAGTGACTTGGGTTTTCAGCTGAAAGAACAAACAGAACAATCGAGCATGAATAACGTTTTAATATATGCAAACTACGAATACAGAGGTTATACATCTAAATATACAAGAAAATACACACCTATGTACAAGAATAGAAGTAGAGAAGGAAAGAGAGAAGGCAAGTAGCAAACTCACAACCAGTCCTAAGCCAGCACGGAAATCAGTTTCATCATCTAAGATTGAGAAACGGCAGTATACTTGCATTGGTTGCGTGTGTCGAATTTCAGGTTAGCGCTGGTGCAGTTCGTTGGCTTCCTCCGTTCAGCGGGAAGGTTTGAACTGAGGACGAGAGTGAGTTTCGCTGGAAGATGGCGATCCCGACGCTGAGCGTGGTGGCAGCGCGTGGTCACCGGAGAGGTCCGGGAAAAACGTGCACGAGATGCTCGTGAGACAATCGGGAGAGAGCACCCAAGAAATTGTGCGTCTTTGCTTTTATGACAGATAAGCCGACACACCTCCTTGAGGTGGGGTAGCCAATAACATGGGTGCAAAGTTGGCGGGAAAGCTTTCCCTTTGTTTTTGTCTTGCAAACTCATTTGCATGATTTACAAGGTTGGATTAGTGTTCATTTTCCTTCGAAGTACTATTAAAAATAGTACAATGCATTTGTCAGCAGTGTGACATACATTATGGAATAAATCAGATGAACAGCTTTCAAAAGAATCTAGACTTGACATATAAACGAAACATGTAGAAGAAGTTATGGTTTACAGACAAAATTACATTAATAGGAATGAAACTAGAATGGCTACAGTCATTTAAACTCTAAAATCTAAACACTAGGAAGCATATATGCACTTAAAATATAGCGGGTACACTTTGGCACAGTCATATCTTGAGAATAACTGTACATACCATCTCTAGGCATGTTTGTATATGTGTGTGTGTCTGTGTGTGTGTGTGGGGTGTGTGTGTGGAATTTGTCTGGTCAGTCTCTGGCGCTGAGTTTCTTGCCCACAACCGGGGGTTGATCCTTTGATGTTCCAAAAGCTAGGAAATTGGGTCCACTGTCTTACCTCGCCCAGGCCACAAAGATGTCAAATGGGCTCATCTTTGCAGACTGGTCGGAGCCGACTTAGTGATTAACGAACACAGTTCATCAGGTTAAAAGCATTCTGAAAACTCCAAAGTTTATTGATTGTCCTGATACATGTGCATATGCTACAGTAGGAAATTAAGTAAATGAAATGTGGAGGATGTAAGATGATTGACAGGCCAGTTTACGGTGACAGGATGCGACAGAGAGAAAAAACGCGATTGTATGACGTGTTAGTATGTCCCAAAGCTTGTCTACTCTTTTGCTACACACTCAAAAGTAAGTACTTTTTGTTCACAGAAAGAGTACATACTTTTAGGGCGTAGTATAAGTAGGCGAATTGGGACGCAGCAATACAGTGGGTTCCAAACGGGATATATCGCCCTCCGAAGGGCACTTCGGAGTGAAAACAATCATGGCCGCCATATTGAAGGGTCGTTCCAAACCGAAGTGCTCAAAACGGGCCACTTCAAAGGGCTCTTCGGAATGAAGGATTTCGAAGGGTACAACTGATGGACACTTCAGGCCCCCATGATCCTTTGCACAGGAAAGTTGTTTGACGTCACAGAATGGGTACAGGAGGTTAGGAGATTTTACTTATAAATGTATGTATAGTATTTTTCTGTACTATTGTAATATTTATACGAGTTAGATTTAGTAAATTATTATGGTCAAAACGACAGTGTACTTCAACAAAAATACTTTACAGCTCCCTTTATCAGTCCATTCAAATGTTTCAAATACATAGACACAATATGGTGTAATAAACCTAAATAAATAAACTAACGTTAAACAAAGGGCGCTGCTTGCACAATTTACTCCTCCTTGATTGTCTCGTTAAGATGACGCAGAAGTGCGTTCCAAAAAAAGAGGGTTTTTTTTACCCCTACACCCTTCATCCCTTCGAAGCTCTCACTCCGAAGGGGAAACCATCTGAAAGGAATTAGGGCATAGGGATGAGCCCTTCCGAATGGAACGCAGGGCTACTTCAAGATGAATATTTATGGTTAAAATGTATAAAAAAAATATATATTTTTTTTAGAAAATGAGTGATGGTTTCTCTAGATAAGACCATTATTTCTTGTATGGGATCGTGTAGAATAATTTGAAGGTGCAATGAAACTAATTTTGACCTTCAACTGTTTGGTGTCCATTGAAGTCTATATGGAAAAAAATCCTGGAATGTTTTCATCAAAAACCTTAATTTCTTTTCGACTGAAGAATGAAAGACATGAACATCTTGGATGACATGGGGTGAGTAAATTATCAGGAAAAGTTTATTTAAAAGTGGACTAATTCTTTAAGTGAAAACTCTTACCTAAGAATTTTTAATGCTATTTAGGAGAACTTTTAGTTGTAAGATAAAACATTTCGTGAATACGGCCCCAGGTATATTGGACCAGGTTTGGTGTTAAAGTCTGCAGGACAGTGGTTCTCGAGGGCCAGAGCTGAGATCACCTACAATATGTTATGAACATGACTTTCAGAGATCCAGATTGACTGCTAGATCGATCACTTACAACAGTGGTGTCCAGTCCTGGTCATGGAGGACCAACGTCCTGCAGTATGTAGCTCCAACTTTCTCACACACCTGCCTGTAGTGTCTGGTGATCCTGAAGACCTTCATCATCTGGTTCAGGTCTGCTTAATGGCTGGAGCCACAGTTAATTCTTCAAACAGGACTAGATGGCAATAAATACTGAAAAGAGAGAGGACAAACAACATTTAATGGTATAAAGCCAGTTTAAAATTTTATTTTTTATGTATAATAACATCTGAGAATGTACATATGACACCACTGTACTGAAAAGTATTTGCCATTTAAGTAGTTGCAATTTAACATACAGTATTTGCCATTTAAGTGAGGATCATCTCATTTTTAAAAAATGACACCCGAAATATTAACGGATAACATAAGCAAAATCTTCATGAAAATACAGTTATATAATGCAAAGAAAGTTTTTGTAAATGTGCATGACAAATCTACAATGCAAAAACTGAGAATGTGTGACTGAGACAAACAGTACTTACAGGGCAGAACCAATGATCTGATTACACACAAGGAAGAGGGAGAAAAATAAACAAAAATATATTAAATATTGCTCTGTATGGATGAATGTGCTGATTAAATGTACACATTCAAGATAAATTATTACATTAACATTTTAGTGATCTATTTCATGGCCTAAATGTTTTACTTCAGTTATATCTTTTCATAATTAATTAAATATTACAGATGGTTGATTTAATTTGACAGTTATCTTTTCGGGTGAATATAGGCCAATGAGTCCTCTCTCTTTCACTCTCTGTCCCCGCGCGTACACGCGCCAGCTTGACAACGCGTATAAAGTTATTGTAAAATTTGTTATTTTTAGGTCACGATAACATGATAGTAATATGGCCGTAGCTTATGCAACGAGATTTAACCTGTTAACTGTCACCCCCACTTTTTTTCTTAGACAAGAAAATGCACTATACAAACTTAAATGGTTGTAATTCAAGAATACTTTGGAGTATAGACATAAGGTTGGTCTTGTTTTAAAGATGAAATTTGGCAGATTATTGTAGAAGTGAAATAACCTATGTAAGTGAAACAAAAAAAAAGTTATAGAAGTTTAAGTTTATGAAAATGTAAAATGTAAAAATATAATATTTGGATGTTATCTTTTGAACTCTTGGCATGAAAACAAACATGTTTCAACCAATCTTTAATGATTTTTCATGTTCATCGCTATTTCAAAATAAAGGTCTGAACATGCCTTATGAGTATGAAAATATGCTTGTTGCAAATTGATAAATTACTGCTCTTCTGTAATTTATTTTGAAAATCAGTCACCAAATATGTAAACTAGAGATTCTAAGCTTTCAAATGATATATAGTTTGTCAAGATTAGTTTAGGTTTAGTATAGAATATTACTGTTTTAAATATGTAATGGCTGTGGGCCCACCGGTGGGCCCGTGACAGTTAACAGGTTAATAAGGGTGTGCAGCTTAGTTATTGTATTTACGTCGCTGTTTAAATCTTTAATACAAAGACACAACTGACTCAGGCCGGCCATCATAACAAGCTCGGTCGAGTCATCGCGTAAAATAGCAACGGAGAAACAATAATAAATCAAATTAACACCGAAATGGTTGTAAAACAATTCAAGGTAATGAATTAATGCGGTTTTTAAAGTATATTACCTCAGATTACCAGAAAATGAATTGTCTGAGCGGCTAGTCGACCGTTATAACATTTAAACGCAGCACGCTAAATAACATAACGTTACTCATCAGATAGACCACTAAAGCAGGTGTAATTTAATTCCAATTAATTCATTCATTACCATTTCGACCTGTTACACTAATTTTAATTGAAAACTCAGAAATTACTATAGAAATATAAAAAGCTTACCTGTTTGCGGTACCAGTCGATTCCGGAATGACAGTTCATTGATGCTGTTCCAGCAGTCTCATTGGTTAGAATTAATCACGTGATGTCATATTACTAATAATTTATATTTATTTATTTATTTATTGTCATTTCAGAAAAATAATATATTAATATTGTGTGTGTGTGTGTGTGTGTGTGTGTGTGTGTGTGTGTGTGTGTGTGTAATATATTATATATATATATATATATATATATATATATATATATATATATATATATATATATATATATATATATATAATATTATATATATATAAAACTGAAAATTCAGCTTTGATCACAGGAATAAATTACACTTTACTGTATATTGACATAGAAAACAGCTGTTTTAAATTGGAATAATATTTGACAATATTACTGATTTTGTTTGTATTTTTAATCAAATAAATGCAGGCTTGGTGAACAGAAGATACTTCTTTTAAAACATTAAAAAAATCTTACTGACCCCAAACTTTTGAATATATATACACACACACACACACACACACACACACACACACACACACACAGTTGTCTCAGTCTCAGTCTACAAATAAACAGGTAAAGACAGTACTTGTCTTGCTATCTTGTTGACTGTGTGCAGTTTTAGTTATGGGATGGGCAAATGAATGTAATGACATTGGTGACATTTTACTAGATTGTTAAAAAGTTTGATTAACCCTGTGCCTTGAGCATTTAATCATAAAACAATGATTTAACTTGTACTGTGCTGTGAACATGGGGGGTTGCCCACAGTAAACCTGCTATGGGCCCCGGAGCTAAGGGCCCCACATGGGCTAACCAACCCCACAGAAAACCCACACTTAGTGGGTGAATGATGAAATCACATTAAACTTGAGTTCTATGTTGATAAATTAAAATTGATTTCTGGATATCGTTATGTTATTTTTGTACACACACAAACAAACACGTTGTGCTTTCATGTTTTATGGAGACTTAATGGTTTTTATACTGTAAAAATTGTATATTCTATCCCCCTACACTAACCCTACCCCTAAACCTACCCATCACACAGAACATTCTGCATTTTAAATTTTTAAAAATCATCACTTAGTATGAAAAATCTCCCCACACGGACAAGGATTTCAGATATTGCCATCTTTGTGGGGACATTTTATCCCCATAATATAGGGTTTACCAGGCCACACACACACTCCTGTCCCACCCAGTTTTTAAAACAAAGTTACGACACTGTTTCCCATGCGGTTACACTGCAAAAGGGAAAATGGGACAAAATGGAAAGTTATGTTGACCCATGACCTATATGAATGAACAATTTTGTGTGAATTCTATTAAACAATACATATATTTAACAGTATAATTTCTATACATATTACATAAGGATACCATTAAACAATTGAAAAATGAGCTAAGATTTAGTTTGTGTGTCATATTTAATCTATTTTGTTGTGTTGTAATAATTGTAAAAAATAAATAAATAAATCTGCATCTAACCTATAAATTGTACATCATTAAATCAAACTAAAGAAACCACTCAATTTATTGGAGTTCTAATGGTTCATACTGGTGTCAAGATACCAACGTGTAATCTATAGGTTGCCAAAGATGTTCTATTGGTCCTTAATGGTATCCAATAGGCAAAATATGCTACCAATAGAAGAAAGTAAATTACCAATAGAAACCCACTTGGACCATTACATTTTCCATTAAAACCAATACAGGCAAATAGGCAAAACATGCCACCAATAGAAAAAAGCAAATTACCCATACAGACCCACTAGGACCATTACAGTTTCCATTAAAACCAATACAGTTCCCTTTAAAACCATTAAAACCATTACAATTTCTGTAATGGTTTCTATTGTTTTTTTCAGCAGGGTCATCTTTGCATAATGATGCATTTAAAAGTTAATGACCGAACGCATCGTTATAAAAGTTCACAACGCTGTTGCAGATGAAATATAATGCGGATAACATTTAATAAATATCTTTTTGTCAGGTTATATTGATTATTAATTATTCAAGCCCCTTTTTCTTAACCGCTCTGCTTAACCGTCGGACCTCGCAAGTGTTTTCCACATTCAGATCAGAAAGAAGTTCGAAAGCACTTGGGCTCAATGCACGAAACTTACTTTTAGCGTTAGGTAACGTTAAGTGCCTATTACCAACACAATCCAATCTTAAGTTAATACATTGTTCGACCGGACATAATAACTGTTATTGTGTTTGCGCACGTGATATCAGGAAGCAATGTATACACACATGACGGCAAAGCGCAAATCGAGATACCCCTCATCTTATTTTACTGCAACTATCTGTTTCTGCTTCTTTATCATATTTATAGTGTGTGATTTAGAAATTACCTTATCCTACATCACATATTTTGATTTTGGACGTCTGGTCACTTTATTTCTTATATCAGAATATTATATAACTGTTAAGCCTACTATGAATATTAAAATATGCTGAACAATGTGTCCTGTATCAGCTACATGAATAACCTTTGCCGCAAAAAACCCCCGCGTCAGAATCAGTTAGGTATTCAGTGAGATATGATTAATTAAATGCGCTGACAGCTCATTGCACCTGGCAAACAAGTTACACTGAGTGGAGCTGGCGACCGATCCAAGATGGCGGCTCGATAGGGCGTTGTGGGAGCTGAATGAGGCCGCTGGAGCGATTGCGCAACACACGCCTCACGAGCAGTGTAACTTTTATTATGACACAGTCGCCAGCGCTGCTTCCGCTTTTCCTGTAAATGAGTATGAGGTAATGCAGCTCTGTTTATAGAGGGTGAATTCAGGTAGAGTGGGACATCAGGTTGAGTGGGACACTTAAGCTTTTGGGTACTGTAAAGGGTTAATTTTGTAAGCCAATCACAACAATTGTTACTGTGTTGTAGCTGAATGTCTATTGGATATGAAATAAAGGTTGTGATTGGTGTGACATCACAGATGTGGTCCGGTTGTTATTTTTCAAATTGCTTGACTCCTGGGACCTCACGGTAAGCCACCCGGCAAGTGTAAATCTATTTCAGAATAATAAGGTTGATAATTCTGTCACTTATGATGTAACAATAAAACTTTTACTTTTACATACATTTATACTGTCTGTGTATTAGAGATTAATAACAATGAGCATCTAACTGTATAAAATATTTGTGAAAATTAGATTCACAGCACTGTCCCACTCAACCTCACAGTGTTAGGTTGAGTGGGACAGTGCATTTCAGGTTGAGTGGGACAGTTTTAGGGCTAATGCTAGCAAACACAATGCAGCCATTTCATGAACAAGAAGATAACATTTTAAAGTTATAAGTTATAAGTAATAATAATGTGTCTGAATATAAAATTTTTATAACATTTTTATTTTTCAATATACACAAGATGGCACCCATACAGAGAGGAGAGGGACAGAGAGAGAGAGAAAAAAGGAGTGACAGGGCAATACAGAAAAGGAAAAGACAGCAAAGTAGGAAAGGAAGAAAACTAAACCAGTGGAGTGAAGAGAGAATGGCAGGGGCTATTGAAGAATATGAACAGGAGGTGACTGAAGGACACAAACCAAAATTAAGGTTTCTAGCCAGGGCATGGAACATCCCAAAATCAACACTGCAAAGGCGAGTGAAAGGGCTGGTGAGTGGCTACCGCCATGCCTCAGGTAAGAGCCCCCTGCTCTCAGCTCAGGCTGAGAGTGAATTGGCTAGCTTTGTTAAAATGTTAGCTGAAAGGGGGTTCCCCCTGGAACGCAGTGATATACGGCGTATTGCGTTCCAGTACGGCAAAATTAATGGCATCCCTGGTTTTTCTGCCGGTCACTACTGGTTTGAGGGGTTCATGAAAAGGAATCCAAACCTGAGCCTCCGCAAGCCAGAATCACTCTCAGCTGCAAGGGCCTCTGGGATGAATCTCACAGTAGTTGAGCAATGGTTTCAGACCTACACGTCACTCCTCCACCGCCTACAGATCCAGGAGATGCCATCTCACCTGTGGAACTGCGATGAATCCGGACTGCAGGACCATTTCATCTCAAAAAAGGTTGTTGGGGTGACTGGCAAGTCCTGCTTCCAGGTAACATCAGGGGAAAAAGGAGAAACGACAACAGTCCTGGCTGGGTTCAATGCGGTTGGGACTTACACCCCCACAATGGTAATTTTTAAGGGAAAGAGGCTCAGGGCAGAGTGGCTGGAGGAACGACCAGAAAAAGCAATTATCCGCGTGTCAGATAATGGCTGGATAAACTCCCAGCTGTTTCTGGAGTGGGGCCAGCGGTTTGTCCAGCAGCTGCCTAAGGAGGATCCAAGACCCCATGTCCTGCTCTTAGATG
Organism: Megalobrama amblycephala; assembly: GCF_018812025.1. NCBI lineage: Eukaryota > Metazoa > Chordata > Actinopteri > Cypriniformes > Xenocyprididae > Megalobrama > Megalobrama amblycephala. Next base: position 16,407,035 of record NC_063052.1, on the reverse strand, counting down.
GCCATTACAGCCATGTCTTCAATCTGGAATTCTTGGAGCTCATGAAGAAAAATAATATCCATGTAGTGAGCTATCCTCCCCACACCACCCACGCCCTCCAGCCAGCAGACAGATCGCTGTTTCGAAGCCTGAAACACCACTGGCAGGAACTGGGACGCAAGTGGACAAGAAAGACAGATGGGAAGAAGCTTCCAAAACAGCTCTTCTTTTCTGTGTTCAGCCCCGCGTGGAAGAAGGCCGCCACTGTTGAGAATGCCCAAGCAGGTTTGACTCTTTTATTAATAATTAGTTGTCTTGAATTATTTGTATAAAAAGATTAGCAGTAAGTGGATCATTGTTTTTACTGTCTTATTAACATTGCATCATTACATTATACAAATTACTCTTCTACAGGTTTCCGAGCCTCAGGGATGTTTCCTGTCTCCATGAAAGTCATTCCAACTGACCTTTTCTTGCCAAACCAAACCACTGAAAGGGTGATTGAGGAAACATCAGAAACCCTTCTGTTGTCAGAGGAGGACATTTATTTTGGTGTGGAAGAAGTGGTGGTAACCAGCCAGCCTGATGAGGACGCGCATACCTCCACCCTCACAAAGGGGCCAGCCCCCCTTGTCTCCACCCTCACAACTAGGCCAGCCCCCCATGTCTCCACCCTCACAAAGGGGCCAGCCGCGCATACCTGCACCCTCACAAAGGGGCCAGCCCCCCTTGTCTCCACCCTCACAACTAGGCCAGCCCCCCATGTCTCCACCCTCACAAAGGGGCCAGCCGTGCATACCTGCACCCTCACAAAGGGGCCAGCCCCCCTTGTCTCCACCCTCACAACTAGGCCAGCCCCCCATGCCTCCACCCTCACAACTAGGCCAGCCCCCCATGTCTCCACCCTCACAACTGGGCCACCCTCTCTACCCAGCACTTCAACAGCTGAGTGGGCTTCCATTGTAAGGTTCTCAGACCTTATTGAAGTACCTGCAAGAGAGAGGGGAAAGAAGAGGATGATGGCGAGGCCACCCAGCTACCACCTAACAAGCCAGGAACACTTCAACTTTGTCCAGGCCAAAGCAGACAAAAAGAAACCAAAAACAACCAAAGTGCGTAAGCCTGCTGGTGTCCGCCCCCAAAAAGCTGCCGTTCCTGCCCTGCAAACAGTTCAGGGAAGTGACCCCTGTACTGGTTGCAAGGGGGTCTATGGGGATGCAAGCGACCCAAAGGCCAATGAGGAATGGGTGGCTTGCTGCCACTGCCAACGGTGGTATCATGAGTCCTGCGGAGAGCTCAACGGACTTATGGATGACGATGACTTCATCTGTCTTGGATGTGTTCACTGAAGTTGTTAAAAGGTGGTAAAAGGATGTAGGCTTAATGAAAGTTCCATTCATTGAATGTAGAGTGAAGTTTACAATGTTACAATTTTTGCATTAGTTCCAGAAATGCATTTTTAAAAAATCCTTCCAAGTATTAATTAATTGAAGGTCTCCGTTGTTGTATTTTGCGCTTCATAATGCGGCACACATTTTCAATGCATGTATTCTGGTTTTATTTCGTTTTACACAACGTCCCAACTTCATTGGAATTGGGGTTGTATTTTTCATGTTCATTTTAACCATAAAATAGTGTCCCACTTTCCCTAACAAAGTGTCCCACTCAACCTGATTGCTTCCAGTTTGCTGAAGAGGGTGTCAGATGGTGTTTAAAGATGAACAGTTTGTTAATAAATACATACATTTGGAAAATTTCACCATAGTGGCCTTCATTACAATCTATTTAAACAAAACACATACAATATTAATACATTCTAACTGATTTAGGTTGTATAAAATGCAATTTACCAAAAAGTGTCCCACTTTACCTGACTTCACCCTATGCATCGACGTCACTTTCCCGCCGAAAGCGCGCTCCCTCAGCTGGACTGAGTGGCAAAAGAACCTGCTGCGTGACTGGATTTTATAGGGGAAACTGTGAAAACGCGAGTAAAACAAACGAATTACACTAAAGGTTGGAATTGAATGTGTTCCTTACAACTTGTCAATTAAACCTAATCCATGGATATTGACATGCAGCCTGCAGTCGTGTTTCCTGACATTTATATGTGCCTGATTTCGACGGCGGGGAAAAACATAAAGCAAATCTGCCTGTGAATATTTTCGCATATTTTCACTACAATATAGGTAGGTTTAAATCCGCGTAATCACTTATATCAATGTTATATCGTCATATTGTCCAGCCCTAAAACATATATAGTTTTATAGTATAGTTTTTGTCAGTGTTGTTTATTGAAAAACACCCAATTATGCAGAATATAAGATGGAAAATATTTAATTGATGAGTTGTCAAACTAATATATAACAATATATATATATATATATATATATATATATACGGTATGATTTTACCTCAAAATCCAACAATTTGACACAAAATGATAACTGCAAATCCATGTTTCTCTGCCTGGAGTCGAGCTGTTTCTGAGAATTGCAGTGATCCATTTGTTTTTTTCCCCCTGTTGCTTTCTGCAGTTTTTAAATATATACCTCATGTTTTGTGTCAAAGCTATTTGTACAGTCAATCACAAAGCTCTTTCCCGTTTTGGATGTGTTTTGTGTGTTTTCCGCGACATTCACGCTGAAAACCAATGCTGCTGCTCAAGGGGCGCGCACACCGGACGCGAAGCTCAGCACCGTGACACGTCTTTCAAATTCGAACGAATTTTAAAGACGTGGCGAAGCGCTGAGCTTTGCGTCCGGTGTGCGAGCCCCTTAAGTCTTTTGCCACTCAGTGGCCGTGACCGCAGTCGTAACGGTCGACGGTGACGTCACGTGCATACCCTCTATAGGGGTACCCTGCTCGGCTTTTAAACAGACTACAGTTGGTCCAAAATGCGGCAGCTAGAGTTCTTACTAGAACCAGAAAGTATGACCATATTAGCCCAGTTCTGTCAACATTACATTGGCTCCCTATTAAAGATCGTATAGATTTTAAAATCTTGCTACTTACTTATAAAGCTCTAAATGGTTTAGCTCCCCAGTACCTAAGAGAGCTCTTAATGCATTATAGTCCTTCACGTTTATTGCGATCTCAGAATTCAGGCCAGTTGATAATACCCAGAATATCAAAATCAACTGAAGGCGGCAGATCCTTTTCCTATTTAGCACCTAAACTCTGGAACAATCTTCCTAGCATTGTTCGGGAAGCAGACACACTCTGTCAGTTTAAATCTAGACTAAAAACACATCTCTTTGCTCTTGCATACACATAACACATTATCAATACATTAACATTTTTCAAATCCGTTAAAGGATTGTTACGCTGCAATAATTAGGTCGGCCGGAACCGAGAACATTTCCTATAACACTAGATATACCTGTACATCAGAATAAGAATGGCATCTACGCTAATATCTGTCTCTCTGCTTATCCTGAGGTTTTCCGGGTGCTGGATCCAGGCCGTATCCAGATCAGATGGAGAACCTGTGTCTGGACCTGACTACAACGTAGCCCAGGAGACAATGGGCCTACAGATCCAGTTCTGGCTGCATCTATAATTCAGATTTTTAATCCCCGTATCCGCTTACATATATTTATATATAATCTATTTTTAATCTCTATAATAAAAATGTATAATTCAGATTTTGATCTCCATATCCATTTACATATATTATATATATCTTCCAAGGGTTTTTTTCCCTCCTAGGACTTTTTTCCCAGTGTTAGCACACTGGGTTTTTCTCCTAGGGTTTCTTTTTTCCACCCCTGGGAGTCAGCCGACATTGGCTTAATGTAGCACCATCTTGTATATGTTACATATTACCACGCTTGTTTGTACAGCTTATTTTTAACCACTTCCCTTTTTTCTGTGCTTCTAATATGTAAAGCTGCTTTGAAACAATTACCAATTGTAAAAGCGCTATATAAATAAATTTGACTTGACTTGACTTGACTATAGAGTGCCCCAGGGATGACGCGTTTTTGTAGGCAAAATCCGGAAGCGAGTTAGCATTTTAGGACTTCCGGTTCCAACGCCGTCAAGTCTATGGGTTTTTTGAATGGGTTTTTGCTAAATCGCCTGAAATAACGTCTGTGGTTAACAAAGCCTCTAAATACTTTCACGTTTTGATGTATGACATAAAACACACCAGTTATAACCCACTTGTGATTTTTTAAACTCATAATGTGTCTTAAAATCAGCGGTTGCTAACAAATTGCTAAAAGGGACTACTTCCTTTGGCGGGGACTTTAGATGTCATCATTAAAAACGGGACATTTGGACAGCATTTCTCATGAAAAAGTGGATAAGTATTAATAACAGCGCAGATCATAATCAGCGAGCATGTTTTGAAATAAAGTTGTTTTCTAAATAAAGTTTGAGGAAGCTTGGTGGTGACGACGTTGATCCGCGACCATGGTGTGCTGTAGTCCGTTTATAGCTTACTGTTAGCCTTTTATATCTGACGACTTTATTTAGGCTTCAAAATCTATAAATGTTGTGTTAACTTGTAAAGATTATCTTGATAGACAAAACGTGTAAGTGTCATAACCCTTTGTTAAACACAGAGCTTATTTTCTGCGATTTTCCAAAAGTCTATGGGAAAAATGCATAGGCTTTCAACCGAGGGAACCTGTGCGCTGCTAACTTCCGGGTTGGCCTACAAAAACGCGTCATCCAGGGATCCATCTCAGGGATGACGCATTTTTGTAGGCAAAACCCGGAAGCAGTGTTGCCAGATTGGAAATGTCCAATTATCGTACCAGAAGCTCAAAATTATCGTATTTGGAAGGAAATTATCGTACACGACTTTTTAGTATAGGTAAATTAACTAAATTAATAACTAATGATTTTTACAACGGAAAGAATCAATACTGAACTAACTTAAGCTGTACAATCAAACTATTTTTGCTGCTGCACAGCCAAAATTATGTCCCTCTATATATTCCCTCTATCTCTGTAAAGCTATACTTTTTCACAATCTGCATTGTAAAAAGAGCTGTATAAATAAAGGTGATGAGAGACAAACGTACAGAATACAGCTATTTATCTATAGACCAAAAACTTTTTGACATGAACTGTAAATTACCACAATACATAAATAATTATTAGGCGTGCCTTAGTGGGAAACAACTGACCTAAGCGCTGCGGCAGAAACGTTAACTTGGCCTGCGTCTCAATGTGCATACTATCCATCCTAAATAGTATGTGACATTAGTCATTTTCAATACTATTTCGGGCAGATAGGGTGGACAGTATGCACATTGGGATGCAGGGTTGAGCTCGTGAGAGAGATTCATTCTCCACAATGATTGGCCGAGAAGACGTAACATGAGATGAGATGGAAGACGTGCCTAACAAAGTTCACGTTAGGATCCACACAGCTAGATCAATGAGCCGATTATAACGACCATCATTTTAAGTGTCACAAAATACTGAAATTATCAAAAGCCTAAAATGTTGCAAAAGCCTATAAATGTTGTGTTAACTTGTAAAGATTATCTTGATAGACAAAACGTGTAAGTGTCATAACCCTTTGTTAAACACAGAGCTTATTTTCTGCGATTTCTGTGATCCAAAAGTCTGTGGGAAAAATGCATAGGCTTTCAATCGAGGGAACCCGTGCGCCGCTAACTTCCGGGTTGGCCTACAAAAACACGTCATCCCTGGGGTACTCTATTATTAGATACATTTGAGTGTGTTGAAAATGTTATAACGTTACGGTACTCTGTGTGTTCGCTCGGCAGCTGCTGTGAGACACTGTTGCACACTGCAGTAAGCTAGATCGATTTTAGTATATCATATTAAATGCTGGATGGCTTGTGTTGATAAATGGCATGCAATTAATTTTAAAACGTATTGTATGATGGAGAAAATTATGTATTACTGTTAATAAAAATAAAGCTGCATCTGATTATGCTATGTTAGCTACTTGACAAAATAGTGTTTTGCTCTGAGGCATGGTAAAGCATGGTAAATCGAAAAAAAGACTAAACGTGTTGTAAGGACTTAGCCTATTTATTAGCTCAATTTAATTGTTACAGGGAATAAGAATCGAATCAACTGTAAATGATTCACTGTAAATGATTCAGAATTAATATTTAACACTTCATCAATTATTCGTCCAGCGAAAATTGAGGTTAGAGTATTTTACCAATTCTGGATAAAATATTATTCTGTGGCCAACAGTAACAATATTTTATTATGATTATTGTTATTATTGTAATTATTATATTATAAGCAAGAGGTAACTTGATCTTTGAGTTTAAGACAGTAATTTGATACACAGCACAAGAAACTCGTATATGTGAAAATCAAAACAAGATTTATTGACTACTTCTAATGATTACAGGAAACTAAGGCTAAACACACACACACACACACACACATACATGCACACACATTCGCGGAGTTGATGAGTTATGAAAAGTCCCAAGTTCAGTGCTAACTTAACTCATAACCTGAGGAAAATCACAAAAGCAGAGCTTTGGCTTGATTCTTTAGGTTTAAAGGAGTTTCACCAGTTTCCAGCAAGAGAGAGAGAAGTTTGCTTGTACCTGCGTTTGCTGTGACAGCTGAGGTAATCGGGTTGTTCCGTGACTCGTGTACAGCGGAATCCCGTTCTGGATTGGCTGTCTTTCAGGTGACGTCTTCTCGGGAAAGCCCTGTGGGTTGCGCGGAAGCTTTGAAGGATGCTGCTGGCTGGTGTGGTGCGCTGTTCTGAGCGTCTGGCTTGAGCGGCTCTCTTCTTGGGAGACTTTGGTCAGATATTTCACAGAGGGTTGCGGAGTCTGGATGTGACGGCTGTCGAATGATCAGCGGCGCAGCTCGTGGTTGAAATCGGGTGTTAGATGGAAAATCAGCCCCGGTCAATCAGTTATCAATGACCCATGCGACTTTTCCGCCGTGGTCAAAGTAGCGGTGTTTCGGCTACCGGCTTCTGACCGATTTCGAGCGATTTCTGACCGACTTCTGGCTTCCAGCTTCTGACCTTAGCTTGTTCGGACAGCATAGTTTTAAGGGAGCGATCCTCCAATGAGACGTTGCTACGGAGATTAGACACGCCTCGTCTATTGTCTATTGATCACATCGCGTGATATCTGCAGAACATTCTCCTGTTTTATTAACAACAATATAAAGTTTCTTAATATTTTCCTGATACTGAATTTCAATGTTTAATTCACACAGAATTACAGAGAATTATAAATTCTGCATTTAGAACTCAAACATGGCACACTTCTTACACACATATTACTAGACTGACCTAATTAAAACAATGATTACAATAATGCATTTGAAGAAAACCCACATATTGAATACATTGAATAGACATGTTAGTAATTACATCATGGCATGTATTATTCTGTATATAGTTAATACTTTAAGTAATCGACAATTGTCCCTTTTGAGATTCAAGATTGAGTCCTTAAGCATAGTTTAAACTTTGACCGGAGTCACGAGTGACCGGGTCACGATGGACGGTCAACACAAGGGAGGTATTGATAGGACAGATTCGTCTTTAAATCCGTTGATGGGTCTTTTCCTGTTCCGTCCGATAATACAAGAGGGTTTTGTGAGAGAATCAATAGATTTAATGTGATCAAATCCACGTGATGGGTTCTGATTAGTTTATTGCTGATGAGCTAAGAAGTCCTTTAGACAGAGTCCTTTGTTAAAAGAAGTCACGTCATCACTTCTGGAAATGGATCTTTTGGACCAAATGAAGCTTTGTTCAATCATGCCTCTGGCTGATGAAGCCATTTGGTAACGTCTGTCGAACGAGTCCCTACAGTGTTGAGCTATATAACAACAATTCTTTTTATGTCTATAAATATATCAAAACAGATGTTCCCTTGTCTATTAAAACATGTAAATATTAAAGTGTCTTTAATACAAAATAAAACCGGAAACCGAGGCAGACTGAGGGTTAACGCCATAGACTGTAAAAAAGATGGACGACGCGACGCCGCTTCCTTCCATTGTATTGAACTGAAGCCAAAACTGAAGCTGACACGTTACGCAAAAACGTCAAAAAAAAAAAAGTTTGGAGCCTGGGCATGCGCAGAAAGAATCGTCAGTGGAGCCTGGAGGCGGAGTCGCGGTATCAAACTTCCGCCCAGACTTCTGCGTCATCATTGATGTATTTTAAATAGGCTATATAAATTATACACAATTTAAAATTCTACCTATAAAATAATAGGCTATTCTGTTTCTAGAGCAATAATATTTTTGAAACAGCAAATTCAGTAGATAAACTCCAATATAATATGCCACTAGAAAACAACTCTAAAATGTCAGAAACGGTCCTGCCATTTTAAATAAAGGGTTAAACTAATGTTACAAGAGATCGATAGAAGTAGACAGTGCTCTATAATTAATTAGAGTAGTCTATCATTAGTTTTATCCTGCTAATTATTATTTTATACCCATAAAAATAATTAGTAACTGCCAGATAACGATCACCTGCTTTTTTTCCCATCATGGCTAACGTTAGGCATGTTATCTTAACTAATGACATTTATTAATTAGCTTATGAAGCCCACAATTAACGTTACCAAGAAAAGCTCAGTGATCCGTCAGATCCTGTAGGTCAGTTAGTACAGTTTACTGCTGAACAGCTCATTTTGTTGATGTGAAATAAGACAGAAATCGAAAATTAATAGTTATTTATTTATCTTCAACCTCCCCTCGAAGCCCCGACAGTCCTCAGAGAAGCTGTCAATCAACTGTAAATCACGACAACACGCCCCGTTTCTATACCACCAAATTGCTAGCTAAAATCAAACTTATCACAAAAACGAACAATTGAATATAAATCAGCATGATAACAACTACCTTAAATGACCAAAACCATCTTTTGGAAAATTTTATTTGAAGCATAATTTATTTTTATGTTTTAACTTAAGTCTCATTCTTCTGCATTGAGAGGGCGGGGTTTATGACCTGTACTGCATCCAGCCACAAGGGGGTGATCAAAGAGCCCGCAGCTGCACTTTTCAGGACGTATGAGGCACACCCGGTTAACACTGGTATGACGCAATTGACAGGCGACTCCTCACACGTCCCGGAGCCTTGGTTAAAATTGCAATTTTCTCACAATTTACAAATAGTTGGAAACATTTAGGATATTGCAAGTACTCAAGTGAACAAAATATATAACACTGGCCTAGTGGTTTTTGAATATTTTACTACAAAAATATTACATATTGCACCTTTAAAAAATACATTTTTATCACGCTAAAATTAACATATAGTTCCCAACGAAAGTATTGTTTAGTGTAAAACATGCTGAAGATTAGAAAATTATTTCCCCACAAAAGCTGTTTAATCCGCATAATGCCTCTCATCCATTGACATCCATTCAAAAAACCATAGACATTATAATAAACACTAGACGCCCCATTGGCCGCTGGACCGTACGTCAACGGCTCCGCCATGTTGTGCGGGGCAACGTTCCCATAACGCTCATAACTGGAACTGAGAAAAATGCCTGCTTCGTGTGCTGCTTGGGGCTGTACAAATCGCTGCACAATTGAAAACCGGTCTCAGGGAATAACCTTTCACAGGTAAGACTGAACATTTGTTTCTGGTTGTATTTGGTCATTATATAATTGATAGTAGCTGGCCACCGGAATCAGTCAGACTAAAATAGCTAGCGATGTCACTAGTTAGCTGTGAAAGTTGAGACGTGAGTTTACATCATTTCTAATATAGTTTTAGCTTATGTTATTTTATAAACTAAAGTTTAAATATGCATCTCTATTTTATTAAAACCGACTTTTATGACAAGTACTTGTTACGGCTAGGTGACTGATATTTTGTTAATCTTAAAGGTGCCCAAGAACGTTCTTTCACAAGATGTAATACACAAGAAGTTTACCGACTCATCTACATTATTTAAAAGTTTGCCATTAAATGGTGATTTGTTTATATTTGTATTTATTTTTCAGCCCATTGCAACCAGGGCTACACAAGCCTCAAGGAAAGCTGAGGAGAGCCTGTCAGTGGACTGTTCTCACCATTTCCAAGAGACTGATGGAAAATATATAGCCTTTTGTTGTTGTTGTTATTATTATTATACCAATACTATATTATTATTATTGTAGTCACTATTTAATTTACTATTTTTATTATTGTCTATATTATTCTGCAATTGATATTACATTGTATTTGCGATTATTATTATTATACCACTATTATTATCAATCTATTAGAGTTATGATGTTATATTATTGTCTATATTCTGTAAATGATACTACATATTCTATTGCTATTATTAATGGTGCTTGCCAAAGGCAAAGCTCCATTCTTATTCTTCTGCATACTTATTAATGGTGCTTGCCAAAGGCAAAGCTCCATTCTTATTCTCCTGCATACTTATTAATGGTGCTTGCCAAAGGCAAAGCTCCATTCTTATTCTCCCGCATACTTATTATTAATGGTGCTTGCCAAAGGCAAAGCTCCATTCTTATTCTCCCGCATACTTATTATTAATGGTGCTTGCCAAAGGCAAAGCTCCATTCTTATTCTCCCGCATACTTATTATTAATGGTGCTTGCCAAAGGCAAAGCTCCATTCTTAATCTTCTGCATACTTATTATTAATGGTGCTTGCCAAAGGCAAAGCTCCATTCTTAATCTTCTGCATACTTATTAATGGTGCTTGCCAAAGGCAAAGCTCCATTCTTAATCTTCTGCATACTTATTATTAATGGTGCTTGCCAAAGGCAAAGCTCCATTCTTAATCTTCTGCATACTTATTATTAATGGTGCTTGCCTCTGGCAAAGCTCCATTCTTATTCTCCTGCATACTTATTAATGGTGCTTGCCAAAGGCAAAGCTCCATTCTTATTCTCCCGCATACTTATTATTAATGGTGATTGCCAAAGGCAAAGCTCCATTCTTATTCTCCTGCATACTTATTAATGGTGCTTGCCAAAGGCAAAGCTCCATTCTTAATCTTCTGCATACTTATTATTATTAATGGTGCTTGCCAAAGGCAAAGCTCCATTCTTATTCTTCCGCATACTTATTATTAATGGTGCTTGCCAAAGGCAAAGCTCCATTCTTATTCTTCCGCATACTTATTATTAATGGTGCTTGCCTCTGGCAAAGCTCCATTCTTATTCTCCTGCATACTTATTAATGGTGCTTGCCAAAGGCAAAGCTCCATTCTTATTCTCCCGCATACTTATTAATGGTGCTTGCCAAAGGCAAAGCTCCATTCTTATTCTTCCGCATACTTATTATTATTAATGGTGCTTGCCAAAGGCAAAGCTCCATTCTTAATCTTCTGCATACTTATTAATGGTGCTTGCCAAAGGCAAAGCTCCATTCTTAATCTTCTGCATACTTATTATTATTAATGGTGCTTGCCAAAGGCAAAGCTCCATTCTTATTCTCCTGCATACTTATTAATGGTGCTTGCCAAAGGCAAAGCTCCATTCTTAATCTTCTGCATACTTATTAATGGTGCTTGCCAAAGGCAAAGCTCCATTCTTAATCTTCTGCATACTTATTAATGGTGCTTGCCAAAGGCAAAGCTCCATTCTTAATCTTCTGCATACTTATTAATGGTGCTTGCCAAAGGCAAAGCTCCATTCTTATTCTTCCGCATACTTATTATTAATGGTGCTTGCCAAAGGCAAAGCTCCATTCTTATTCTCCTGCATACTTATTCTTCTTCTTCTTCTTCTTCTTCCACTTTTTTTTCTGCGCGCTACTCCTCCCGCAGCTTTTGTCCTAGACCCATGAATGAGGTGTCAAATCGACCGGCTCATTGAGGAGTGGTGTGCTATGACTTTTATAAGCGATCCGACCAACGATGTTCGCACAGCGGACGAAAAAGCGGCCAAAAAAGTCCCATTGACTTTCAATGGCGGAATGTTCAGAAATTCAAATCTCAACTGTCACTTTCTCACACACACTCACACACGCAGGCCCTTAGAAGCCTTTCTCTCTCAGTCACAGACACTCATTTTCTTCCACTTTTATTTCTGCGCGCTACTCCTCCTGCAGCGTTTGTCCTAGACCCATGAATGAGGTGTCAAATCGACCGGCTCATTGAGGAGATGTGTGTTATGACTTTTATAAGCGATCGGACCAACGATGTTCGCACAGGGGGCGAAAAAGCGGCCAAATAAGTCCCATTGACTTTCAATGGCGGAATCTTCAGAAATTTGAATTTCAACTGTCACTTTCTCACACACACTCACACACGCAGGCCCTTAGAACCCTTTCTGTCACTCACTCACTATTGATCACAGTGTCATAGAGACAAGGGGGCGGGCTCATTTCACTCAGGCAACCAATCAGGCTCTCAGGATCAATGTGAAGCTATCAAGCCACGCCCTAGCAACCATATAGAGCACCATAGCAACAAGCTCCATAGACTTCCATTGAAAAATATCAAATATCTTTGGATAGAAGTGTCGTAGAAAAATGAGGGTGGGCTCATTTGACTCAGGGCAGCATACAGCCAATCACGAATCACCTTAAAGACATCATAGCCACGCCCTAGCAACTATTTAGAGCACCCTAGCAACCCAAAGCATAGAGGGATATCTTCAAATCTGAATATCATAGAGGCATGGGGGTTGGTTTATATCATTCCTACTGGCAAGCATCCTTTGGTGTATCATCATTGGCAGCTGCCAGGCCACTCCCTAGCAACCAAACAGAGTACCTTAGCAACCGTTTTGCAAGATCTATATCTCTGCATCAGAACATCGTAAAGACATGGGTGTTGGTTTATATTGTCAAGCAGCCTTTGGAGTATCATCATTGGCAGCTGCCAAGCCACTCCCTAGCAACCAAACAGAGTACTCTAGCAACCGTTTAACAAGATCTATATCTCTGCATCAGAGCATCATAGAGACATGGCAGTTGGCTCTTTTGACTCATGCTAGCAAACTGGACTTCCAACATGCTACACATGCTAGCAGTGAATAGCTACATGCTAATAGTGATTAGCTAAGTGCTAAAGTGGGCTGAGAACACGCCAGGAACTCTATAGAAACTCCATAGTAACTATCTGTGACAACTACCAACCACCTAGTAACACCATAGCAACCACCCTGGTTACCATAGCAACCGCCTAGCAACCACCCAGAACACCTTAGCAACCGCCTAGCAACACCTTAGCAACCACTCCAAGTACCTTAGCAACTGCCTAGCAACACCCTAGCAACCACTCAGGTTACCATAGCAACCGCCTAGCAACCACCCAGAACACCCTAGCAACCGCCTAGCAACACCTTAGCAACCACTCCAAGTACCTTAGCAACTGCCTAGCAACACCTTAGCAACCACCCAGGTTACCATAGCAACCGCCTAGCAAACACCCAGAACACCCTAGCAACCGCCTAGCAAACACCTTAGCAACTACCCCAAGTACCTTAGCAACCGCATAGCAACCACACAGAACACCCTAGCAACCGCCTAGCAACACCTTAGCAACCGCCTAGCAACCGGGTACCGAATTTTGCCACTGCAAGCACCATTCACATTTTCTTCAGGAAATGTACATTCTAGTTAATGGTGCTTGCCAAAGGCAAAGCTCCATTCTTATTATTGCTCATACTTATTATTAATGGTGCTTGCCAAAGGCAAAGCTCCATTCTTATTATTGCTCATACTTATTATTAATGGTGCTTGCCAAAGGCAAAGCTCCATTCTTAATCTTCTGCATACTTATTATTAATGGTGCTTGCCAAAGGCAAAGCTCCATTCTTAATCTTCTGCATACTTATTATTAATGGTGCTTGCCAAAGGCAAAGCTCCATTCTTATTCTTCTGCATACTTATTCTTCTTCTTCTTCTTCTTCTTCCACTTTTTTTTCTGCGCGCTACTCCTCCTGCAGCGTTTGTCCTAGACCCATGAATGAGGTGTCAAATCGACCGGCTCATTGAGGACAGGTGTGCTATGACTTTTATAAGCGATCGGACCAACGATGTTCGCACAGCGGACGAAAAAGCGGCCAAAAAAGTCCCATTGACTTACATTGAAAAATTCAAATTCACGAACATTCCGTCTCTCTCAACTGTCACTTTCTCACACACACTCACACACGCAGGCCCTTAGAAGCCTTTCTCTCTCAGACACAGACACTCATTTTCTTCCACTTTTATTTCTGCGCGCTACTCCTCCCGCAGCGTTTGTCCTAGACCCATGAATGAGGTGTCAAATCGACCGGCTCATTGGGGAGACCTGTGCTATGACTTTTATAAGCGATCGGGTGTACGATGTTCATCCGGCGGGCGAAAAAGTAGCGAAAAAAATCCCATAGACTTTGCATTGCGACGAACTTTGATGAGTCATTGCTCCGAGCGAGAATTTCGTAGAAACATGTGGGTTACCACGTTTGAAGAGGCTGGCAAGCTCTGTCAGCCCATACCTCAATATGGGGTGTAAGTTGTACCCCTGGGGCGCAAGAGCTGCCCAAAATTGCCCCATAGACATACTATGGTGAAGCCGTGCCCATGAACCAGGAAGTACGGTGTTTTTCCTACTATGGGAAATTACATAGGGATTTTGTATTGAACATAACTCTGGATTACAGTGTAATAGAGACAAGGGGGTGGGCTCATTTTACTCAGGCAACCAATCAGTCTCTCAGGATCATTGTGAAGCTATCAAGCCACGCCCTAGCAACCATATAGAGCACCTTAGTAACATGCTCCATAGACTTCCATTGAAAAAGATCAAATGAATATCTTTGGATAGGAGTGTCGTACAAACATGAGGGTGGGCTCATTTGACTCGAGGCAGCAAACTGCCAATCACAAATCACCTTAAAGACATCATAGCCACGCCTTAGCAACCATTTAGAGCACCCTAGCAACCCAAAGCATAGGCAGATATCTTCAAATCTGAATATCATAGAGGCATAGGGGTTGGTTTATAGCATTCATACTGGCAAGCAGCCTTTGGTTTATCATTACTGGCAGCTGCCAAGCCACTCCCTAGCAACAAAACAGAGTACCTTAGCAACTGTTTAGCAAGATCTATATCTCTGCATCAGAGCATCATAGAGACATGGCGGTTGGCTCTTTTGACTCATGCTAGCAAACTGGACTTCCAACATGCTACACATGTTGTGTCGATGTTCGCACAGCGGACGAAAAAGCGGCCAAAAAAGTCCCATTGACTTACATTGAAAAATTCAAATTCACGAACATTCCGTCTCTCTCAACTGTCACTTTCTCACACACACTCACACACGCAGGCCCTTAGAAGCCTTTCTCTCTCAGACACAGACACTCATTTTCTTCCACTTTTATTTCTGCGCGCTACTCCTCCCGCAGCGTTTGTCCTAGACCCATGAATGAGGTGTCAAATCGACCGGCTCATTGAGGAGATGTGTGTTATGACTTTTATAAGCGATCGGACCAACGATGTTCGCACAGGGGGCGAAAAAGCGGCCAAAAAAGTCCCATTGACTTTCAATGGCGGAATCTTCAGAAATTTGAATTTCAACTGTCACTTTCTCACACACACTCACACACGCAGGCCCTTAGAAGCCTTTCTCTCTCAGTCACAGACACTCATTTTCTTCCACTTTTATTTCTGCGCGCTACTCCTCCCGCAGCGTTTGTCCTAGACCCACAAATGAGGTGTCAAATCGACCGGCTTATTGAGG